>NW_028145528.1:2715000-2747500 GCF_977016875.1 Pavona decussata | reverse complement strand
TCATTATCTCAACAGAACAGTCAGGCAAGTGGATATAGTGAATCCAACAAAGCAGAATAAAAGTAAGCGATATTCAAACTCAGGAACACTGCGTATCCTTCAATGTCACGTGGACAGACAGTTTAGTCTCGTTGATTACGTCAGAGGTAATTGTGTCATCAGAATGGTTTGCGCTCTTGACTTCACCATGTCTAATGGAACACCGTTGACCAACAGTTCTCTGCACACTATGGACGATGAGAAGGTACGTAGGCGGACTTTGTAAGGATTATGGTTTGAAAATGGCTCATAGAACGTGCTCTGTGTTGTGCATCTTGAACTAGAGCGGTTTTCAATCGAGTGTCGTAAAACCATAACCAAAGTAATTACTCTGGCCAATCACAACAGACGTAAACAGCGCTGTGAACCAATCAGAATTCAAAGCAAATACATGTAACAGGCGTCAAGCGCGGGAAAATGCGTGCGAGCGAGGCACGATTGGATGAGAAAGTGGCGCGAGTTTTGTCAACCAATCACAGAGCGTAGTAATACAAAACCAAAGCAAAAGAGCAATTACTTTCGACAATTAATTGAAAACCGCTCTAAAGTGTAATTTAAGTGTAGTACTTGTTGTACATTTGTGCTATGATGCAAATGAATAAATAAATGAATAAATAAATAAATAAATAAAAGAAAAAGAAAAGGTTTGAACTAAAGTTTATTCACAAAGAATAAACACTTACACAGAGACGAGTACTTAACGAATACGAAATGAAAATGCGAAATGTACAAAGCACATGTTCCACTTTACATCGTGAATAAATTAAAATACCGATCGTACGCATACATTCCCTAAGAAATCAATTAGTAGGTCAGACACTTCACTCTGTAACCAATTTAAAGAAAGAACGCTGCAACCAGTACCTACGCCGCCGAGCTTGGCACTAGTTGCATTTTCAAACAACAACACATGGACTACATCCTCTGTTCCATGCAAATACCAAGGTCAGAAAGGACGCCTTAAATTTGTCGTTAATTTTATCATCTTCTAGCCTCACATTACAATGCTAGTCTTGTGACGATATGTTTCTCTTTGAAATACGGTGTTTTACTTGTTTTCCATTGACAGGTTCCAGTGCTCTTGTTAGTGCTAATAAACTGCAAGAGAATATGAGTAGAAAGTTCTTAAAAATGAATTTGTAACGCAAGTGCCTGCTTTAATCACTCTTATTACTTTTAGAATGAGTACGCCCAAACCCTTGAGTCTGTCGGGAAGGTATTAACAAGCTTTGGACAAGATATTAAAATTCCAGCTTACGGGTTTGGTGCCCAGGCTTCCTCGGCTGGCCCATTGCCTTATATGTTTGCTCTTGACAGCGAGGGCGGACAAGTCGAGCTGGACAATATTGATGTGAGTATTGTCAGCAAGCAGTGTTTAATCATGTTTATCTCAGTACTTCTTTTTAGCCCGGCAGTTTTTAATTGTAAATGACGTCCAAAAGTCGCCTCGCACTTCACTTTTTCACAAGTATACATATACCAGGGCATATACGATTGATTCCAAACTTCAGATAATACCATCTCTAATCTCTTAGGGCGTTTACTTACGGCTCTTGTCTATATTTTTTCACATGCAATTATCAAGACATCTTAAGCCTCGTGCACATCGTGGGGACATAACGACATAACGAAAAGATCAGTTTTTTTTTTTTCGTTTTGCTTATGTCATTATGTTTCTGCTACGTCATTATGTTATGCTGTTCCAATCTGTGACATAAAACATCGGCATGCAAACACAAGCAATTTCATCACTGCTCAATGCAAAGCACCACACTGGTCCGAAGGAAAATAAACCAACCAACTCAGCTGGGAGATCAATTTATGAAAAAGATAGTACTGAGTCGTATCAGTCTATCTGATCTATTACAATTTTTATTTTCAGTTTGCAGTCCATTTCCACCCTGGCCATCTACGGCCAAAGATAATTGACACTAATTTAAGTAGTCATAGCAAATCTGCACCATTGTTTTAACGTTTCGACGACAAAAACAGGTGACATTAGACAGATTAAGGATTACGTTTACGGCAAACGGCATAATTGACCAAGTGACCTGTTTTCCCTGTATTTGCCGCTCGCTGCTTTCAGTTTCTCAGTTAATTTAGTAGTTCTGCGTTAGCATCAAAGGTCACAATTATTTTGCAATCAGTATTCTCCTCAGTGTACTAGTTTTTTCAAGAAAACATAAACGCGAATTTCATGTTTGCCGTTGGCCTTCAGGACGCGATTCTAAATCTCCGGCCAATGTCTCTTTTGACCGCGAATCATCATGTCTGCTCAGTTCCTCGATAATTGATAAGCGTTGCATCTTTCCTTTTTACCGCAGACTGTTATAGATGCTTACTGGAAGCGGCTGGAAGACATCAAATTGGGGGGACCAACTTATCTTGCGCCTGTCATCCAACAGATAGCGGAATACGCCGAAAAAGAATTATCCCAGTGTTCTCAGCACTATACAATAGGACTTGTTATGGTTGATGGCATCATTAATGATGTGGAGAGTTTGGTTGACAAGTTGATTGACGTGGGGAATCTACCAGTTTCCATCGTGGTTGTGGGTGTTGGACCTGCGGATTTTAGATTAATGGTGAGATATTTGTTTTTACCGTTAATTTTCGAAAGAGATATAATTAACAATTATTCCACGAGCGCATGTTGGATATGAGATGATCACAGAGTGGAATACTTGTGTTATTAAAAACAATCAAGGGATATTGCTAGATCTTGTTGATTTCGCTTTGCAAGAACAACCAGAAGACAATTTAATGGTCGCTATTCCTCGAGCATGGTATAATGGCTCATATAACATGGCCGCAAAGCCAACGGAATTCCTGGAATTACATTATACAGTGCTCCAGTTTTTGATAATTGTATATATGCCTCATAAATGAGAGCGTTATGCAACAACGCTTTAGGTCATATAAGAGAACGGGATTTATTATATTTGGCAATGGCAATTACGCTACTAGCAAGTAGCACAAGTACATGCAAAAAAAGACCAACGATAGTTGACGCACATTTACCCGTCGGGTACCTATTTTATAACACCTCTCTTCTACAGGAAAAATATGGAACTGCAAGGTGTAATCATTGTATTGTTGCTGTTGTTGTGTAGGATGAGTTGTTTTCAAAAAATAGAAGGCAATTGAGGTCAAGGGAAGGGAAGAAACTGGCACGGAACAACACAGATTTTTTGTCACTAAGAAGACACGCCACAAATCCAGGAGTGAATGATTCAATGGTATGCTACCCTTTGTTGTGTTCTTTTGGAATAAAAATCATTTTCGCTCCGGGGAGAGGAGGGTGAGGAAATGGTAGTTATAATAGTTTGTATCGTAACTGGCTACCAATACTGTCGAGACATAGCCAAACCATCGCTGATGATCTTTTTTAGGGTACCCAGCAAGAAAGTAAGTTTTCACGTATTCATTGGCTTCCTGTTGAGACTGCGAGAGAAAGTAAATTAGCCATCAGTTTTTAAATGAGCTAGTGCCACAGTGGGCATCTTCCACAGTGTTTACTATCTTCGAAAGACCACTCACTCGTTAAAACCATGGATATCAAAGTAAAGTACCCGTAATTTATTTAATGTCAATAACACGTGGAGTGTTTGCACAATCTTCCGAGCCAGAGGCTCATGATAAAGTGCTTGGCATATTAAAATCTTCTCTTCAGAAACAACTCCTGCTCGTAAATCAGTGACTTCTACTCAACACATTTTGAAATCATTTCTTTCCTATAGGCTCGTGAGATCTTCGCCAACATCTCTCAGCAGATTGTGACATTTTTTAAATCCAAAGGAATAGTTCCCAATCTTCCAACGAACACAAACATTAATAAGGCCTGGGACAACTGCAACAACGTAGCGGATCAGCCTGCAAGTAGACCTTCTTCACCACGAGTGCGCAAGATTTGTCAGCTGGCCACAGCGAGATGCCCAACGTGTGGCTCCGTTATTGAGCACGAAGGGATCGACAAGATGCCACTCACGTGATTCAGAGGCCTTCTCTCGTATTCGGAAATGTTCGTAAGCCCTCGGGGTACCTTCGCTTCCGCTGCGCGCGTCTCACGTTATGGGTTCACGGACGAGAGTCTTCGGGGTGTATATGGAAACGTTACGTACACCGAATTACTTTTGCTGTCGCTGCGCGGCTAACGTTTATAAAGTATTCGCTATACATTCGCGGAAATGTTCGTAATTCTTCGGAATATCTTCGTTAGCTCACGCAGTGATGGTGATCTTGAGAGCAAAGTTTTACGAAACTGAACGCTTTGTATAATCCCACACTGATGGTGTTTTGAAATAAAAAAGGAGTTTTTGTGCGGTGAACAATAAGTTTTAATGCCCGTGTTTCAATTTGTGCGTTTTTTCCTCTTCTATTTCCCTGCTCAATACCTTTGAAGGGAATGCTCACACATCGGATCCCATTTTTTTTTTAACAAAAGATTTCCACCTTAAACATCACAAGACAGTTTCGAATTTCATTCACAGACCTGTACAACGTTTATAAACGGTATTATAGAGAGATACTGGGAAACGTTTACCACGAGTAAATCAAGCATAGTGTAACTCAAATGTGTTAATCTCTCTTTATTGCTTGAAATACTCAATGTGTCTGTTAAATACAAAGATTGATTTCCGGATAAGGTTTCACGCGCTATTTACACTTTTCGTTGTCCACTCCATCCTCATCACACGGTATCATGCATTAACAAAGCCTCTGTGCGAGGACCATCCAGAATAGGCTCCACCTCTCCTTGGTCACCAGTCTCTTGCTGCTTTATCTCGGCCTGTTCTAACAAGCGGGGACCTGAGACGGCAATTGCCACTGCACCAGTTGGGGCCGTGAGGAGAATAGACAACACGGCTATGGTTAGGATCTACATGGTGTAGCAAACATGGAAGTCAGTATTTTATTTGGAGTGGATTCCTGAGTTGCACAGGGATCCCAGCCGATACCATCAATGCTGCTGGTCACAGGTCTCCCATCCATATCCCAGTATCAATGCTACAGAGACCAAAGCTACAGCTAAGAGCTAGTTTTTCTAAGCCTTCTGTTTTGTTCTTTATTTACCCTCGATAAATAAAGTCTTACCTTATACCTTTTCTTAATTGCAATCGGATAAATAAATTACTTTACGTGTAGCATTCTGAGACTTACTTCATTACTTAATAAACAACTTAAATCACCTGAATTCCAAGTTCCTCTTGACGCATTCCAGCAAAGCCTCGTTCGCGTGCAATGTCCAGTGACATTGAGCCTATGGCGGCCTGGAAACGAGAGAATTACACACTTTGAAAGGCCTATGTTATGCTAGAGGTTTTTTTTTTTGTCTAAGGGTTTAAGCAGTGCTTAATATAACAATTGAAGGCCCTCCGTACACCATATGCCTCTGAGCCACGAAGGCTTCAAGTGAATTCAACCATTTTCCCCTCAAGAAACACCGGGAGATGGCTCAAAGCTTCCACGCTGCATTCCTCTTCCAGGGTTCATTGCACACGACATTGTAACCATTGCACGCGATAAAGTTTCAAACGGGAGTCCATCTCTAAAAGCGAGAGTGGGCGCGCGTTCAATTATGGGATCGTTGGGGAGAGGAGGGCCTCACTGCATCCCAGACAAAGATCTTAACATGTCGCCGAAATATCCAGTAACAGAACAGGGGGGGGGGGGAGGGGGGGGGGCGAGGAGGCATACTAAGCCCCCGCGCGTTGAGTCACATGTAAATTGTTTTGCATTCGCGAAAGTAGTATCTTCAGTAGCTTCGGGAGAAATCTTTCTTGTGCTGGAATTACATGGATTCAAATTATAACACAAAAGTGTCCTTTAATCTCTTTTCGTCAGGATGAAAGATCTTTTTAAAGAGGGAAGAAAATGCATTCCTCCTTATGCGCTCAGTTGGCTTGCACGCGTCTTTTCAACCAACGATCCTATAGTTCAAAGTTTGCCCACTCTCGTCCCAGGCTACCAGCTGTTTTCAAAGTGGGCTAGACTACGCCATCATCCAGGTTCTACCTCGGAATGTTGCATGCAGACCTTTGGGGATAAACTAGCCTGCGAGAAAGCTCTCGGGGAAGAGGATGGGCGGGGAGGGATGAGCACCCTGAGCACCCAGTGAAATTTGGAAGTTAAGCGCGATGCTGCGTGCAGTGTTTTTTGTCTGCTGTTACAAGGCCTCCAGAATGTACGTTTTTGTCATGTGATTTCAAAGACATAAAGACTCCAGATATGTCTATATGAAATACATGTAGGTATAGAAAAACCTCCAAACGAACGACGAAAATGGTACAGGTATGCGGCATGTTTCAGTCATCACAGGAAGCTCTCGAAGATACTGGCATGCATTCTTACCTGAACTGTAGCTTTTGGTGACCATGCAATTGCCACGAATATCTTGTCCCTGATACTGAGATTGTTTCCAGAAACCACAAAAAAGGTAACTATCAGTCTCACTACCATTGCTATGGTGAGCAAACCAAAAGCCTTGCCTAAAAATACACCCAAAACAGAGACATCAGTCCAGGTGATATGATTGTCTAGGCCAGACTAGACTACATGTGTAGGGCACAAATGAAAGTTGTGCCGCTAGCACCAAGGACACAGATGATGGATCAGACAATTAACTCTGCAGTGTGTGTTAAAGTGCTAAAGTGAAACCATGAATTTTCCACGGAGCGTTAGGAGACTGCACGAGGCACCGAAAAAAATCTCCCACCAGGATCACTTCAGCACTTTAACGAACACTGCAGAGTTAATTTTCTGATTCATCATTACTAAACACATGCTTGTGACATGCTTGTGTTCTGTATCGGTTTTTTGTTTAACCCAAAGTGCGCATGGTCATTCCGTGGTGTCATGGATTTACGCTGAGAGGTGAGCAATGAAGGAATGTCCAGGCACTAGCACGGGATGACCTCTTGCATTCGGTTAACACAGGGTTACCACCACGAACAATCCCAGGGCTCCAATAGACCTTATTCGCTGTACAGTCAACTCTCGCCTTGCGGACATCTCGCTATTACGGACAACCCGATAATACGGACAGGAGCTAAAACCTCGGCAAAAATATATTACAGACGTTTGACTGAAATAAATTCCCGCTATTTCGTACTTTCGCTACTAAGGACACTAACTCAGGATCCCGAGGGTATCGGGACCACGAGTTGAGTGAATATGCTAATTAGGCATCACAAACCACAATATATTCTCAGGAGAATCGATCCTGTCTTTTTGGAAGTAAAAAAAAAAAAAATGCATACCAGCGTGAATATGACCAATTCTAAAATAGACTACAGTCAACTCTCTCGTAAGCGACCACCCCTGGTGCACGACAAAGTGGTCGCTTACGAGAGGTGGTCGCTTACGGGAAAGATCAATAAAATAAGCCTAATGCTGGAGTGATAAATTAATTACCTAAAAATATTACCCTAGCAGCTAAAATTAGGCAAATAGAAACTAATTTATTTGATTTTTTCACATCGATTCATTCTTCTGACGAAACTTTGTGTAACATTTTGGAACAGATCACTGTAACAATTCCCATTTACCTACAGATCTAATTATAGTAATCTTCTCTGTCTGTAAACTGTCAGTTATCGGGGGTAGCGTCATTAAAAATCGAACTTTTGTTGCTTCTGAGTAACTATTTACTCAGATCATACGCGAATATGTTGGGTGGTCGCTAACCGGAAACGGAAAACAAAAGAATATGTCAAATTTCTGGCCTAAAAAGTGATCGCGGTCCCTTAGAAATTTGAGTGGTGGTCGCTTACGAGAGAGCTCTTGAAACAGTATTTAACTGAGAAACAAAACGGTTGTTTACAAAGTGGTCGCTTGCGGGAGGTGGTCGCTTACGAGAAGTGGTCGCTTTGAGAGAGTTGACTGTACTCCCTAGGGTAACGTCACATGATCTGTAATGGGACCACAAAACAAAGTAAGCGAATAAGGTCTATTGAACACGTTAAAAAATGACTTTTTTCATGGACGTTTGCAATACTTGCTCTGAGAAAGATAATTCTTGTCAAAATATAAGCGGGTTAATAGAAAAAGAATCTATAGATCAGTAAGAGACTTAGTTTCTAAACAAACTACGGTGCTGCATCGGTGGGGAGCAGAAACGAATGTTTGGTTAATCAGAAGAGTTCCTAAGGTAATTAAATATTTGGATTCGCTCTTAAAAGGGCTAATGCACGGCGAAACGTCAGCACTCGAATTTCTTTACGGTGGCGAAATTACCTCATCAACTGACTGTTGATAAAACTAAACATTCGTAAAACAATCTAGACTGAAAGAAAACTCGTCAGAAAGATCGAAGACAGATTTCTCATGTTGTTTTTCTGTTCACCTATAAAATCACAGTAAAAAGCTTTTTCGCCCCTTACAACTCCAAAAGGACTGCCACCATCACTTTGGGAATTAGCGTCTCTAAGGGGTCTGTAATGTTTGGATAGCAGCTACTTTTGGCTACCTGTTTCTTCAACAAAGTTCATCAGTGTTCGACATGAGAATACAAACAACCAAAACCAGAGAAAGAAACTTCAGTTGGCAGTGCAAAACGTTTCCTAAAAGTTATTTAGTTTCCAATACTAGTTAATACTACTTGGGAGTATAGACCATATTCCAAAATGGCTTTCATTTTAATATGCTCTTGTTTCCTTGGACGAGGCAAGAAGGGCTAATTTGAATGTAAACAAAAGAATATTAAAATTGAAGCCATTTTGAAATAAGGTTTATCAATCCAAGGAGGTGATTAGGTACCGCATACCAATGAGTGTACTATCCATGTACTCAACACTGACTTCAGCGCCTATCAAACCAAACAGCAGGGGCTGAAAGAACTCCCACACTATTGCCATAGCATCAGCGATGGGTGTCTGAAATGGGATCAAAGACATATGACTCCTACATCTGAAAACCAACATTGGAAAAAAGGGTGGAGAATTCTTCATTTTAAATGAAGGTCAAAATGAAATTACAATGTTTACCTAATAAAAAATTAACACAACATGCAACTGGTTATGTACTTCAGTCTTTCAGTAAAATGGTTTGGAAAACAAGTTGCAAGAGCCTCCTACACAGACATTCTTTGCGCTCGTCACGCATTAGGAAGGGACAAGTATTTTAATCCGGAAAATATGCCATTTGTTTACCATTTGGTTTTGTTCGAACAATTTCACCAAAGTCATGGCCATTGGTATCATGCTGTACATTTGCTGTTGGTAAATATATGGAAATTTACTTTTAACACATTGGAACCGTTGTCGATTCTTTAGGCTTGGTTATCTTAGGCCCCTTTTAAACCAAGCCATTCAATTTTTTTTTGTCTTTTGATGCTATTATATGCTAAAGTCCTTGTCTAATACAGGCAGTCTTTTGATTTTCCACCAAACGGTTTAACAGCACCAACCTTTTCCTCGTCACCCCAGCCATATGAAGCCACTGTAGCCATTACAAGGACACCCAGGGCTCCTGCACCCGAAAACTGCGCCATGTTACTGCCAAACACCGAGAGCAAGGCACAGCCAAGGAGAATCACAAATCTGTTGCAAGATCTGTCTTGCTGTTGGCAAATAAAGGACAATAATAATGAATGTGGAAATGTTGGATGAGGCATGTATAGCCCCTGGACCCCTATGCAGTCATTTTTAGAGGAGTCGTATTACCTTCCACAAGGATATGTTGTGTTTCCATGTAGATCCTATGCATACCTGGCTGATATCTTAATATTCTTTTGTTTGTATTCAAGTTAGCCCTAATAACCTCATTCTTGGGCTCAAAAACCAAACTGAGAATGTTTATACCTTTAACAAGGCTAGTAGGGTTAATTTGAATGCAGACAAAAGAATATAAGATTTATGTTACTGTGAAACTTAAGCAAAGATGCTTGTGATTTGTGGATGTGTTACTGGAACTCCAACCGATTACTTTTCCGGTTCAGTGGCTGCCCATCACTCACAGAACTCTGTGTTAGTCTTAACTGTACTTAAGTTGCGACAACACTTTTCAGCTAAATTGTGGACAACTGTTTTTTCTACTGTAACGTTTCTATAATTAGGCCATACAGATTGTGCCACCAAACTGGTATTTTAACATTGATACAAACTACTCTAACAAATTTACTGCACCTCGGTTTTGTTTGGTAAGAACCAGCATAAGACGCCCACCAAACTTCCAAATGCCACACCCATTAACAGCTCAATTGGACCTCTGAAGATGTTGAAGATCATGTTTCCTACAAACAAGTTCACCATAAAACCACTTTTTATATCATGGCAACTAATAAGGATCAAGAGATGATATCAATGAACTACCAAGACTGAGTATAAACATAAGGTTAATCACTTCAAAGTAAAAAAACAATAATAGCACTAATAATAATAATAATAATAATAATAATAATAATAATAATAATAATATTAATAACAATAATAATAATAATAATAATAATAATAATAATAATGATAATTTCAGAGGTACATGGTGCCTTAAAATTTAGAGTCTCATGTTAATAAAATCAGTCACGTATCACTACTCAAAAGAAAGTTACTGAGCAGCAATTTTAATAAGTTATTCTGTACAAGGTACTTCAAAGTTTTGAGTGTAGAGGAAATCCTAAAGTGTGACCTTTGAAGTATTGAAAGCAATTTACCAGTAATCCTGTGGTGTTGATTTGCTTGGAATATTTTGTAAAATAGCAATATTTTATTGAAAACATTCTAGGTTTGGCTCATTCTCAGAAGTAAAAGGCTAGATATACCCTTCTGCAACGAAATGCAAAATGTATGTACCCAAACATTCAACTGATTTTCGAACAAAAGAGACATATTTTCTCAATAGTGTTGATCCAACCAGTTATCAACAGATTTGATAGTTTCAAAAATGCCCTCCTATAAAACAATAATGGCCATTTTCTAGACCTTGAAATTAAAACTAACCTTTTGAAAAGGCAATACCAAGAAAAACCCCAAACAAACTTATGGCAATGACGTCATCAAAAGATGATGCTGCCATAACTAATGTGGGGATTCCCTGTTTGACACCAAAACCTTTCTGTTGCAGAGTGAGAAGCTGAGGGACAACAACAGCTGGCGTGACAGCTCCAAGAACAAACCTAACAAGAAGTAGATAGGGAACTGGTCATAACAAGTTTGTTCAAAGAGGACCCACCTTGTCTGGGGTAGGGAGGAAGACACCGCCTATCTCGTGAACATTACCAACAAAATTTTACTGGCTTAAGAATTTGAGTTGACACAGAAATATTCAGCTAGCAAGAGTCAGCATTGCTAGATAAATAAGAAAAGTGAGGTTTGAATCTCACTGTCATTTTTTTGCTGCCGGATAGAGGGGTGGCTTAATGCAATAAAGACACCATCTTTTGAGGTTGAGGAAGGGGGGCGCAGGCAGAGGCCATCATCTATTTTGGGGTTTGGGGGGTCCTGTTTGAGTATAGTCTTTTCAACCACTTCCCTAATATCAATAAAATTGGCAAACTATTAACATTCAGAGACATTGGACTTCTTCTAGCTAGGAGGGGCAAGGTTTCCTGACGGAATTGAGGCCACATGCAAAAAAATTGTACATATAGCCCAGTAACATCTGCATCTTGAATAAAGCATGTATGTATGCATGTATGTATCTGGTGAATCTGAGCTAAAACAAAGTGATCCTCAAAGCCTTTCATTTACTTGGCACCATGCCACTCACCCAAGCTGAAATCCCCAAAGCCATGGCATGTCAAGGAGAAATTTTCCAACAACAGCCACAGTAATGGCTTCCCCTATACACGGAGAAAAAGCCAAGCGAATAACAGTAAATTTCAATCTTCGTAAAGCTCCTGGATCGAGCTCCAGACCAGAACGCGTCAGAATAACTACAAGCGCAATACTTCGTAGAGTAGCTGACCATTTCTTGTCGATATGTCGAGCAACATCAATACCCGGCACGTTCCTGAGAAAGAAGCCAACGAGTAGCATGCCTAACAGAGACGGTAGAGCATCCTTTGAGAGTTTTCTTGTGAAAAAGCCGCCCAGAGAGGCGAGAACTATGACGATAAAAATTCCGAAGATATTGCCGCCCGGTAAAACATCACGACCCAGAATGGACCACAGAACTGCCCAGCTCACTAATACGATGACACCTTGTGTTAAGGATCGTCCAAAAAGACCTGAAGGAGGAAGTTTTAGCCCAAAACGCTGTATAATCTTTGATTTTTTGCTAGTTACGGTAGTTTCTTCCACGCAGTTTTGAGCACCAACTTCGTCCGCCATGTTTGAAAATAGTCTTTCAAGTCGTCTTTCATGACAGAGTATTGATGCTGCTGACAAACTGCTGACCAACGAGTGGCTCCAGTAATTGAACAAAGAGTAATTTGTTTTTTTGTTTTAAAGATGCTTGCCTAAATAAAATATAAGATAAACTTTTGATTGCTTTACTTCTCGGATTAGAAAAATTAAACCGCAGAATAGCGCTAAAGTGAAGAATTAACCATCGTGCGAGCAGTCTGCGTGTGCTCTCGCGCGACAAACGCAGCTCGCAAACGTATCACGTGATAGTCGAATCCAACATGGAGGGACACATGGAGGTGTTTTCACGCGTTGTAAAACTCCAGCTTCCAAATTACCTCAAATCTTTGCCAATCCCCTCCACATTCGGCGGATTTATGAAGCTGTCTGGGAACGAGTGGGTACAACTTGTGCCTTTTGTGGTGTCCACGTCCGTGGTTGTGTACTTGGTAGTTTCAGCACTCCTGCCTTCCAAACAGCCGAAAAACCCTGATGAGGATTGGGTCAATAAGTCAGTCCAAAAGGACAAGGATAAAGTCGCTGATGTCATCGACATTGAAGACCTAGGAGAAAAGACTGCGTTTTGCCGTTGCTGGAAATCGAAGAAGGTTTGTTTTGAAACGCTGGACAAAGTTTCTTACTCTTCTAGTTTTTTAGGGGTTGTGGGCCGGGTGGGGGGGGGGGGGGGGGGGGGGCGCAGTCTCCCCGTTAAGTCCATTACAGGGAGTAATCCCCCCACCTCCCATCTGTGGCAACATTTGGAGTCTGAGCTTCTTTAGAAACCCAGGTAATGTGGGTAAATCTCATACATTGGGAAAAGGTGACAGGTGTATGTTCTGCCTGCTTGTCTGAAACAGAGAATTGATTTTGGCCAAAGTGTTGAGTTTGGAGTTGGACAGGGGAAAATATGTGATTCCAGAAAATATCCATACCTCCCTCAAGAATTTTTTTTTTTTGGTTTGCCCCCCCTCCCCCTTACCTCCCCCTGGAATTTTCATTCTAGCTTCATATTTTATCGAAAAGTTAAACGCTAAAAGATTCTTTAAAAACATTTTAAAAACTCTACAAAGTGGACGACGTCAAGTCAAAACGGTAAAAGTTAAAACAAGAATATACAAAAGGGAAAACAATAAAATATTTGTGTGTCCTATGGGTATACCCAAAGTAAAACAAAATGAACAAATAGAAAAAGAAACGAAAGTGTCAAGTGAAAAGTTTGGCGCGAATTGAGTCCCTTTGGGTGTTGAGAGAAGGCTTGATGTCCTTTATAAACAGCATCTCGTATATTAGGCAATCACTTGCTTCTGCATTTCTTTAGGACTTTAAAGAGGTGATAGATCTTTGCTCTTTTGTTGCCATGTTGTGTTTCAAGGTGTTTTCCGATAGCAGAATAACGGTGTTCACTAATGCGTTGGTGTAAGTGTTGGGCAGTAAACCCGGCATAATTCATATTTTCCTTTTAAGAATTTGGGCTTTTGAGATGCCCCTCCCCCTTGGAATTTCCAATGACCTTCCTTGGCGAGGGTATGGATATTTTGTGGAACTGCTCAATCACCTATTTTGGTCTGAAAATAGGTGTAATAAAGGCTGTAAAGAAGTAGGCTGCACACTTCCCACTTATTGGTTTTTTTTTTTTTTTCATTTTTTTAAATATAATTTTGGTACAATTATCAGCATGTTATTAATACTATTTTGACATGCATTTTATGTCAGCACCCAAATCTTTTTATAGTGGCCAAATTTTAACTCTGTAGATAAAACCAAACATAAATTTTGCAATTAATTGATAATTATTGTAATAAGGTTTATGAGCTAGAAGGATACTGGGCATCCCAGTTTTTATGAGAGATTCATGGAAATCCACCCAAACTGTTGAATTTCTCAGAGAGAACTTTCCTTCACAATGTCTACTTTTCAATTTCTAAGCAAAAGCCTTACTTGCAACTAGGATGGAAGTCTTCCTCAACTGCTGAAAGTCATAGACACAACAATAGCTACATGCACACCTCTAACTTGGTATCGCCATGATAAAAGGCACTTTGGACAATATACCAGGCTTAAAATATACCATCACATTTATTCCATTGCGTGTATGCCACACATTGACATTCAAATCCTAGCAGTATGTAGGATGTTTGTCACATGAACCTAGACAAGTAGTTTCATGGCCTTAGCTCCCACGAGTCTCCTGTAGCTCAGTGGTAGAGCATCCACACTAGTAATCGGAAGGTCTTATAGGAGCACTCGGATTTCCTTTTCCCGAGTATGCCTGTGTCACTCACTGAATAATACATCACTTAACCTCCTATTTTGTTGGTATGTTTTCAGTTTCCACGCTGTGATGGAAGCCACAATCAACACAACAAAGAAACTGGTGACAATGTAGGGCCTGTAGTGTTGAAGAGAGCGACCCCATCTTCATAAGAAGGCTGTTGGCAAGTTAACAGCAATATTATTTGTGTCAGCTTTTTGCTGTTTGCGTCAAGACTTGGTGTCATCATAATTACTGTAATAAACCTTTGTCACCTGGGGCCATGTTGAGTCTCAGGAATAAAAAGTGTTGTTTTCGCACAGCAGGCCTCGCCCAAAATGCAAATTCAGTGCAAGGCTTGCCTTGGAAAAACAAAGCTTTTTATTCTCTAGATCTACTCAACATGGCCACCAAGTGACAAAGGTCTATTGCATTTCCTTGTTTACCTTATGTGACTTTGGGCTGCATCAGTTTAAGACAACAACAGAAAAAAAGTGTTCTACAATCTACAAAATTCACTTGGGCTGGTCTGGCACTAATTTTAAATGGTTTGTTAAAAGATTTAGTATCTGTAGAAGTGTTGTAATGATCAAAATATTTGTGTGTTGTGTAAAGTGATGTACACTTCAATACTGTAAACTACATTGATGTGAAATTTAATAATAAATTGAGTTGCACCGTCTTTCAAGTATGCTTCGTGGAAAAACACAAAAACCCACCAATGGTTCCATCATTGAGTATCAGTGATGTTATCAAAATCATGTTTTAAAATCACATCAGCATGGCTGCTGGGTAAAGTCGCACTTTGCACATAGGTGGTGACTCGTGGGTGGAACAACCTGGTTTCCATAGTGATGCACCTAAAAGTATGGTACTCCTCCTGGATTGGATACTAGTCACTTGCTAAGGTCACTACTGTTCTTCTAGCATTTTGTTGCTGGTACCCATTGCCACGTGCACCTCAGTGATGACAATAATGTGAAGTAGATTTTCATGCCAAAGGACACAACATGACAGTGTAGCAACCAACCTAGTTTATGTTTAGTATACTGACAGCTTTTCTTTTCTTTTTCTTTCTTTCTTTTTTTTTCTTTTTTTTTTTTTTTGCAGCATTATTGACTAAAATGGTAGTGCATATGTGTAATCAGTAAACTATGTACTTGAAAACCAATGCAAAAAGAACAAAAGAAAACTGAAGGAAACAAAAACTGGGTTGAAATGTGCAGTAGGTGTGGCCAGGCCACTACCGAGGTGTGCCCGCACTCCTCCATTTCCTTTTAGCATCATTCTGCTGCAAAAGGCTGAAGGGGGACTCTTTTCAGCCTTGAAGGTGTCACGGCAAACCTACACTGGTGAGGTGCACTAAGATGTTGCTCATCGTAACCAGGGTCCCAAACTAATAAATATTATTGTGATAATTCCACTCAAATTTTGAAAAACATACTGATTATATCAAAAATACAACAACTAAATACAGTCGACTCCCAATAACTTGGACCTTCAAGGGAAATTGAAAAAGGTTCGAGTTATCAGGAGTTCAAGTTATCGAGGGTAAAATTATATAGAAAATGACCTGAAAGGAAAGGAAAATTGGTTCGAGTTAGCACGAGGTTCGGGTTAGCAAGGGTTCGAGTTATTGGGAGTTGACTGTATACAAAGTGAAAAACAGTTTACTACAACAACAACTTGAGTAAACTCAAGAAGTTTGGAGAGGTGGTGGGGAGAAGAACGTCAGGGATTTGGTGTGGGGTGGAAAATTGCCCCATTTCCGAGGTGTTATAACTTATTTGTCGTTGGCATCTCAACAGAACTGAATGTCAATCACTGGAAGTTGCTTAATATAACCAAGGGCTTTAATAATAACAATCAGCTTTGTATATACAGGCTGCTCAATCAGGCCAAACTGTTCTCCTTATTGGCCCTGATACAAGCTAAAAATTAATATAATTTATGTATTAAATCTAAATACAGTACAAGCAGTGGTATATAAAAATTATAAATAGCACCTTGAAAACCTGAATAACAGTTAAAAAATCAAAAAAAGCTAACTACTGCAAACTAGAAGGTCTAACAATTCAGCCCCAATACGATCAAGAACACTGAAGAATATTGAATATTGCCAGATTTCAGTGGAGATGCCCCTTGAAGCTCAACGAAGCTCAGTTGTATACGATTAGGCCATCACTCTCTCTCCCGCTTCTATATTAGAGAAGGAGGGCATGATAAAACTATTTCTGTACTCTCATGTTATTTTGAGAATTTTTTCTTGATTGGTTGAGAAACAGTGCTTATTGGTTAGTAGGAGACTAATTCGCGTTGTGTGCATTCCCCGACAACATTTACAAAAAAAAGGTAACGTTTAGACTGTTTATATGGCTTGTTAAAAAAAGGCGGTTTAGTTTACTGGTTTCATGCTTTTGATAACAAGTTTCGAAGATATCCGACGTAGCTGGCAGCCCTTCCGAGTTCAAGCCACATCTATGAGCCTCAAAATACTTTCAACCCCGTTGCTGGCTCAAGCTTGGGTACAACCAGAAGCATACATACATGTCTATAACAAAATTAGTTATACTTCTGCTATCAGTCTTTAATGTCGGCACTAAGATTGGACAGTTTGCTTCCAGACATAAGTTTCTAAATTTTAAAAATCGTTCACGTCAGCCAACGAAAATAGGAGAGCTTGTAAAACTGTGTGTATTGAAAAATGTGGGTGTTCCTTGGCGTCGCCGTGTAAATAACTGTTTGTTTCTGTTGTGTTCTGGAGCCCTTTCCCTTTAAATCGTTTGGACGATTGCAACACCGAGAAACTGCTGAAAGTGTTTTTTGAAAGTTATAAAAAACATTGCAATGTCACTGACAGTTAAAAAAAAAACAAAAAAAGAAAAAAAATCTGACACCACCAAATTGAAGAGCTTTCATTTACGTGGTCATGGTCTCATTTGACTGAATTTCATCTACAGACTCAAAAGATAAAACCGCATCAACTTATTCCAGGCGCCGGGGTGACCTGGGAGAGAATCTGATGGTTCTGTAAATTTTGTGTACAATGTCTAATTACAGTGGGAGAGGGGAGGGTAGGGACGTTGCTATTGTCCACCGCTCAGTGTCGCTCTTTCGCAAGCCTTGCAACAGGCTTGACTCCATTTCTTTGAAGAGCACCAGGTCAGTTGAATTGCAACTCTGCAGAATCTTGATTTATCCCCTCTACACTGATTTTGAGCTGAAAGTTAACGAGAAATAGACCAAAGTGAGAAAATTAACAAGAGGGGTCGTGCATGTATAGAGGGGTTTTGCCAGTTAATCATGATATCCGAAGCGCAAACCAGAGAAATGGGAGCGGAGCCAGTCGCGCATGTGTACAGCGGTGAAACGTTCCGCGCGGGGCGGTTGCCATCAGACTGACCATTTGTTTGAAGTAACGTTTGCAAAATACAATCCAGTGGTATTGTCTTCAGGGGGGTGTCAAGGTGAGCGAAAAGCCGAGGAAAAAGGTTTTATGTCAGCTCTAGTAAGTTAAGGAAAAGTCAAACAATTTCCGAAGATATAAAGAAGTCCCTTATCAAATCTGAGAACAATCAGGAAGTTTGGTATAAACGAATTTCTTTTCTTTATTTTTATGGTCAAGTTGAGCTAAGGTAACGGCGTTTTAAAAATGTCTACTTGGTGTCTGAGGTTTTTCCATCGAAGGACTGCTTATTGTCCATGGTCAATGAAAATTAGTTTTGTAATTAATTATATCTAAAGATCCGGGGCAATTTTTTCGCAATGACCTCCATGGACAGAACATTACACGCCCAAACCGTTTTAAAAACCCACGTGTTTCAGATGATTTCGGAGGACATCCGCCATGAGTAACTGTGATGTCATCTAACGCCATATCACTGGAAAATCCTCTGCCACGAATGCCCTCAATTATTATCTGCAAGAAAATAATATGGATACAATAATCATTATTGGATGAAATCAGTCTTCACAGCGGTTTTCAAATGATGGTGGTTCAATTTTTTTTATCGTAATTATGTACTTTTTTGTTCTGCACATACACCGTATTTCTCGATCGGCGTTTATTAGAACCCGGCATTTTGGCGGCATTGATATTTTTATAATTTCCACTTGCATATTAGTCCCTTATTTTCTCAGGGATAGAGGAATAAACTAAACACGTGATCCCTCATCATTCCCCTCGCGGGAGGCGATTTAAACTTTGCTCACAATATGACCACTCGCGGGCTAATTAATCCCGCCATCTTGCAGTGTAAATGTAAAAAGAATTTGCCCTTCCGGTAGCGAAAGCCACACTGAGTACAAAAACCGGCAGAACTCAACTGCATCTTTGTCACGGATTTCGACTCTACTGCTCAAGAGTTTCAAGCCACTGTGATCGTTGGCCTTCAGATCAACTCAAAGAAGACTAAGTACATCACGTGTGGCAACGTTCCGCCATGCAATTTTTCACTACCACATGGCAGTCTTCTGGAAGCTGTAGCCGACTTCAAGTATCTTGGGGCTTGGATACGTACCACGGACAAGGACATCTCGGTTAGGAAAGCATTGGCATTTACCTCCTGCTAGAAACTTAGGGTGCATTCCTTTGGGATGATCCAGATCAGGATCAACGATCCAAAGATCACCTAGATGATAGTGCATCAAAGGAACCAAGGAATCTACTCTGGGCAAGGCTTCCTCGGTTTCTTTGATGTACCATGATCCGAGTGATCTTGGATCATTGATCCTGATCTGGATCACGCACCCTTTACATCTGAAGTCACCCCTCTCTCTCGAACACCGCTTGAGATTCTTAAGAGAAACAGTTGAACCTGTGTTGCTGTATGGTTGCGAGACGTGGACGGTCATCCAAGAAATGTTGGACAGACCCAACGGTTGCTTTACGCGTCTCCTTCACGTTGCACACAACGTACATTGGACAGCTCGAGTCCACAGCACTAAACTCTATGGCAACGGCTTTGCTCCTCCTGTTAGCAGTATCATCGCTGAGAGAACTCTGAAGTTTGCTGGCCATGCTATGTGAGCCACTGACCAACAGATCTCTGACATCGTTTTGTGGGAAACAAATCCCAAAACAGCAAAACTGTCATAGGAGAGCTCAAGGGTGTGATGTCGGAAGGGTAGCCGAGGAAGGGCGTCTGGGGCGCGTACGAGCAGAAACCTAGTCGACATGATAGATAGAAATAGCATCTAAACTAAGGTAACTGAGATATGTAGGATTTTAAGGAGTTGCGTTATTCAAATTGATAGAACCAACAGTCAATTAGAATTTCATCTCAGGCACCAAGAAAAAAATGAGTTCAAAAGCGTGCATGTGATTACCACCCAGACAGAGGGGAAACGATCAATTTTACCTGATATGGTAAATACGAAAATATGGCGATTCTTTCATTGTGCCATTCATTAAGCCGATTTCCAGACTTATGCCACAATCTCCGCTCTCTGCCTCTCGGATTCTTGTACATCACACGAAGCCATCCCATATTTGCACCGTACATGTGATACCAGAAGTCAATACAGACTTTTTTTGCCTGCACCATCGGACTTATCAGTCTCGCACGGTCATTTCGTTGTCGCGGATTGGAAGCTTCTATGTAAGCATATACACCTGAGTAGAAAAATAAATAAATAAATAAATTAATTAATTAATTAATTAGATTAACATGAAAAATTCTTGGTGCATAAATATAACACGAAGACCGATTGATGTCGGGAAATAAGAATTCTAAATTAAAGATCACTGAACGATATTAACCACATCAAAGTCGTGCGAAATGTTTCGCCCACTGTAGTAGCTCACTAGGCAATGACTCTAAGCGTCAAGTGACTCACGGGTTAACAAAACAAGATAGAGAGAGAACAAACGAAATAATGCAAATAGGTCAAGGTAAGTAAAGTCGGACCCGGGTCTAACTGGCCCGTGTAGCCCGAGTTTAACTCGGTTTATGTAGCATGAAGCAACTAGGAGTATTACTACTCCCCCCCCCCCCCCCCCCCCCCCCCGATAGGAGACTAGTCCATCGCAAGTATGTCGCTTAGATCCCTGGGTAAAGAGAGACCGTTTAGAGCAAAGTAATCTATTCTGAGGAAACAGCACAGTAATAGAGAGACCGAACTAGCCTCGAAAACCACCGTCCCTCCAACTGTGCCACCAAGTCTAGACATTTTTTTTTACAATAACTGTCAAAATTCCCGCGCGCTGATTGGCTCGTAGCTATTGTCTATAAGAGTTTATATAGTAAGCTCAATTATGCACGCAATTTGATTGGTTCTCACTTATGATCTATTAGAGGACAGACTCATAGGTGACGTCACCATTAAAAACTTTTTCCCTCTGTTTTTTAAAATGGCGGAAAGTTTTGAGACTTTAGGGAATATTTTGCCTGAAAGGGGCGAACGAAGATGTAGAAAAAAATCTTGTCGAGGCTGTCGACAGGTGCGTGAAGCAGGAAGAAGAAAGAAAAACGCGTTTCTTTGTAGAAAATGAAGGAACAGTATCAGTCGAGTGCGACTAAACGAGCGCGACTAAATTTTGTTTCTTTATTATACAAAACAAATAGATTCCATGTTGCCGTGCGTCTGTTAAGTAATAGATCACAGAAGACGTCAAAATGTGGTAAGAACATCAGTGACACACTCGGCCATCGCCTCGTGTGCCACTTGTTTGTTCTTACCACATTTTGACGTCATCTGTGATCTATTACTGAACAGACGCACGGCAACATGGAATCTAAAGAAAACTGCTGTCGATTTGTTAAATAACAGAGGTTATAGGTTATAAGCCCGTAGTACAATTTGTGTATATTTCTTTCCTCTGAATCACCAACCTCTCGCAGTTCCTAGAGTGTGGTCGTTAGTCGGACCAGTATTTCTGCTTGGTGTACTTCCATTCCACAGCGTCCAATCAAACTGATCCAGTCGTGATTTCCTTACGTTTCGCCACTGACAAAATCCCCTTTCAAAAGAGCAGGACATGTTTCTGAAAACTGTGAGAGTGCGAGGGAGAGAGAAGACAGACTTAGAACAATGAGTCACTCAATATCGCTTCAACTTAAAAAATAGAGTAAAATATCGATCGAGCCGCAGTAAGCTCCTACAGATTCCCAACAGGAATAAGGGAGACTTTACAAATAACCTCCGACCAGTGAAACAAATCCATCAGGGTACCAAGATGGGTAATGGGGTATGGAGGGTCCACATAGCCCTGCAGTCGCCGTTCCCCGCCCCCCAATTTTTTGTGGTCGAGCCTGAAGCCTAAACCTTTCTCGACTTGGAGACTGGACAAAAATGTAAATGCGAGACCACTCAAGTTGCATACAACCCACGTGACCCTAGAGAGATACTTGCGGTACAAATGCTGACATTTTCAATTTCGTCTTACACCAATGTGATTTCTAGATTATTCTTCTCTACTAGTCAACGACAGCTAAGAGACAAGGAATCGGAGGCCCTGTAACGCCTTATCGCGTTCTTCCTTCAATCCGTAGGTCCCTTCTGTAAGCGCTTAAATTATACTCTCCTTCAGACACTATATAGCGCGTTTTCATTCACGTGACTACCGGCCATATTGATTTACTGAAACAAAAGAAAGTATTTGCATAAAAATAGAGTTCAATTCCCGGAGGTTTAGTTTGGACACCAACATGGCCGCCATTTCTTTGTTTTCGGACACCAACATGGCCGCCGTGACGTCATGTGAAAACACTCTATAGAACTCACTTTCGCCTTCGCATAGCTCATTCCTACAAATCCGGCGAGTAGGTGGTCTGACGTCAAATGGACAGTTCAATGACAAGGCACCAAGGATATTTATGCACTTGACCAAGCGTAGTTGATAACCATTACCACAAGTGGTGGTACACTATAACACAAGAACAGAATCAATCAGTTCAACTGAATATTTCACTCCTTCTGTTTTTTTGTTGTTACTTATTGTTTTTTTAGCTGGGTGTTGAAGTGACCCCGACCAACGATGCATCCCAGAAATGAAGCTGGAGAGAGGGGTGGGGGACGAAAGGTTTTTCTCCGCACAAATGTCAGTTTTTGCGCCCTTGTATTCAAAAGTTCAAGGTGTTCAAAGAGAAAGCTTGAAAAAGATTTGAAAGATATAATCACGTCACAAGTTATGGTTTCATATATAGGGATTTAATTCTTAGAGTTTTAGGGCGGGTTTCCCTTTCTCCATTTTTTTTTTTTGGGGGGGGGGGGGGAGGTAGGTATCTGTGTATTCTGAAAAAGGAATACATTGAAAAATCTTTGTTGCCTGGTAACGCACAATGGCCAAATGGCCAAAGTAAAAGACTCGAATTCTGATTAATTTTAATTAATTTTTCGAGGTATTTTGATTTTGAAATATCCGGAATATGTCCCATCTTAATCGGACTACGTACCTGTGACCAGTTACCCACAATCCACTCCGCGGGACACGGGTTAACATTACAAACTTGTTCGGTCTCGGGCTTCTCCCCGCTACAGAGTGACGAGTTGACCTGGACATCTACTAGGACGCCTCTGCATTCTAATGTACGATTTTGTTTGCCGCCATTACAAGGCGAAGAACACTCGCTCCATTCAGACACTTTCCAGACATATCTAAACATGCAAAATGATAAATGAAGTTCAGAAAGGAGAACCGATCGCTGTATGAAAGTCACGGGTTTCATTTCGTCGAGGGCACAGGATCCAGAAGAATTATATTCCATCGTCCAATGGAAGACACTGTTATCTTCGCACGTCCCTGCAAAACATTTTTGCTTTGTACAAAAAAAATTGCTACGGCCCCTTGTGAATCCTTACCTTTTTCTGTTTAAATATTTTTCTATCTCGGGTCTTTCGTAAGGTTCCTGGCACGGTTTCGACCACATTTAAAATATAAAGTCAGCAAACGTTGACCGCGAACGCAGTATCCGTTGCGCAAAGGGCTAAGACGAATGGCTAAGGCAATTTGGTGAAAACATACAAGAGGGTGGCGTTCAAAGGGTTTCGTAGCTAATAGGGTAGGACGTTTGAAGAGAACAGTTTTTATACGATCAAATAGAAATCCGCTGTATCCTGTGTCGAGGACTCGTCGTGTCTAAGGGAGTCCTTCTCCTTGTCAATTTAAATGAATTTAACGAATATTTGGTTTTATCAACTGGGTTGATAAAGTAATTTGGCCACCGTAAAGAGATTCGAGAGCTGACGTTTCGAGCGTTAGCCCTTTGTCAGAGCGAATCGAATCTAGATTCGCTGTCGAAATTCTTTACGGTGCCAAATTTCCTTATCAACGTAGTTGATAAAACCAAATATTCTTTTCCAATCCCCCGCCGACGCAGTTCCCCTAGAAAAACTGACCCCCTTATAAGTGAACGTAAGTCCGTTTCCTTAACCGTTCTGCTGAACAAGTTACGTGACTATTTTGATTAAATTAAAAGCTGCTTCCGTACCTCTCACAAGCTGATAAATTACAAGATCGCGTCAAAGGCTCGGGTTTGCTGATCGAGGAGCAATTATGTTCTGCAACCTCTAAGTCATCCTCTTGTCTTCGGCATTTAAATATGCGCGTTTGGATTCCTAAAGAGTGGAAAGAACAAAAGCTGTATAAACGAATATTTAGCCACCACAAGTAGATAACTTCAGTTCTTACACCAGATGTACTACTGTTTCAAGAATTTCTGTGCAGATTTTTAGCCACTGAATCACTATAGTGAGAGTCACCCAACGGCTTGATAGCTCAGTTGGTAGAGCACTGCACGGGTATCACAGAGATCATGGGTTCGAATCCCGTTCAAGCCTGAACTTTTTTTCAGGCTTTCTTTAAGCGTAAATAACTGCGAGGATCTTTCTTCCATTTAGTCTTTCAACCGCAGTTCAAATACATGTTTCATATATTCATGTTCATTTATTCATCCTTCACATTCTTTCGCAACTGCTTAAGTTGCATAAACAACTGCGAGGGTCTTTCTTACTTTTAGAAATCGTATACAAACCTTCGCCGCAACTCCTGGAGCAGTCAGACCACTTAAAATGCGACCAGTAGTACTGAATTCCATCGTGTTTGGGTTTGTAGAACTGATAGAGTAGGTCTACAGGCGCTGCTTGTTCGTCACTGATTTTAACCTACAAAAAGAATACTGAGGTAAGCTAATGGACCCCTAATGCATACATGTGTGGCTTCCAACCGGAACGTCCGACAGCTTGCTCAGGTATTGTTGATAAGGCTGATCTAATTGGTGTTTGATTTATGATTTGGCAATCGTAACATCAAAGCTTTAATATAATTGTTACCGACTTTCAGGAGATGAATAGTTACTTGAGGGTAATCTAACTTTGCAATGGCGGGTCGGAGTGCCCCGGCTTCCTACTTATTCGACGAAATAGGATCGCCGAGGGCGACATGTTTTACATTCAGTCACTCAAGCTGATATGAATCACTCCGGGCCCACGGGCCGCTACCACACATGATATCCTTGAATGGGATGTCGCCGACAATACAAAAAAACCATCGAATTCAATGCAAATCGAAACCTGTTAATAAAAGGTAACCAGGCCTATTAGCTTAGTGCCGGGCACTAAGAAAATTTGGTCCCAGAAAATTTAGACACTGATACTGGATCTGGCACTGCTTTGCAACTAACCTTCACTATGATCCTGTCCTTTATAGGCCCTAACGTGCTTATCACCTCTTTGTCACCCTCTCGCTTGTAAGTGAATTTTGACCCAGCAAACTCATAAACTACCGACACGGATTCCTCTTCAACAGCATTATTACGAGGCCTCTCTGCACTCATGGCGTCTAAAACTGTTGACCGAAAACAAAAGCTTTAGATAAAAGACTCTTAGCTTTATTTATTCTCAGGTTGATGAGGCTGGCTTGGTCTCTAGCAAAACAATTTATTCAATATGTTCTGTGAACACATGTTGGAATACAGAAGAATGCTAAGTACTTAACGTAACGAAGGAAAAAAGAAAAAGCTAGCTACGAATTCGTCTGTACTGGTCAAAAGTCCTTGAACATCCATTTAAATCTATCACACGTGCAAACTTCACTTTGTTCATCTAAAATGACTTTAGCATTGCACCTTTTTTCTGAATTAATGTTCTTCCACAACCAAACAAATTTTACTACGTAGGCAGCATCATCAAGATAAAAGGCGTTAGCATTTCATGGATACGAGAAACTAAGGTTTAAATTGACCAATGAATATGTTTCTAATTTGGCTTAACGAGAAAACGTTCACAACCACAACAACGTTTTCTAGTTTAGCCACCACCTAGAACGTTTTGTACCTCAATGTTGGGAAGAAGAAGGAAAGGCACCATGTGGCAGGTTGAGCCTCAAATGATGATACCGAGCTACGAAAACTGATGCAATGCAGGAAAGCTCGTCTTAGACAATCGCCGCACTTACCGAGATAATTTGGGGATGAATCTTGCAACATGATGTTAGTTGCACCCAGTGGACATTCTAATAACGTCTGAAGATCTGAAACAAAAGTAGAAAAACAAATTAACTCTACGACTACTGATATTTGACGACTCCGAGAGATCAGACCGCAAAATAAGAATGAATGCTGAGGAATTTTCTGGGTGGACGAGGATGATATTTTCGTTCTCCAGAACAGCTTCAGCATGATGTACACGTAACAACCAAGACCTTTTGGCCAACGGTCTCAAAACTGAACTACATGGAGACGAATGGTGAGTTGTTAATCAGTTGAGTTATAAAGTCGCACATCGGGCCTAAGTGGTCCATATGGTAGAAGCTTAATCCGGTTTCGGTAGCGTGAAGCAACGAGAAGTATTACTTGTCCATCCCAGACCGACGGGATTGCTCAGAGCAGTATGACACCATTCCCATTTATACACCTGGGCAGAGAAATGCAATGTGGTATAAATATTCTTGACTCAATTAACAACACAGCAACGTACAGACGTCGCTTTAACCACAACATCACAACACCCTGAAAATCGACTACATACTTGAAATTCCACATGACTTCACGAAATGTTCGTTCAAAAAGACGAAAAAAAACCAAATTACACCTTAACGAGGCTAATGAGTTAATAATTCAAAGTACAGTGACGGCAGAGCTATCCTTTCAGTTAAACTTGATCGTTAAGGAGGGGATTTAAAAGCACCCCACAACCATGTTGGAGACTGCGGAAGTCGATGAAATGTGGATTGGATAAAAAATATTTTAACCCTCCACAACACATATATCTTCCTCTTTTTTTTTTTTTTTTTCCTTCAATAATTGTAGAGAATCGGAAAGAAACTGAAAACAATGGGGTCACCAATTCAAAGAATTAAACCCAGGCAAAGTTAACGCAACGGCTACCAACCCTTCACATCATGGGTTTAAAGTGACGAGGCATGACGTTGCGAAATGATTTCCGTGCGTAGTAAACATGTGCATAAACAATTTACAACTATTCCTCAAAATGTGGATGTCGCTCGTGTAGCAAGTAAACAGAAATTGTAAGCATTTAATTGAAAGTTACACCGCATGTCTCGTGAAAAGATCAATCAAACACACATTCGTAGCAACTATCCAAGCAGTTGTCTACTGACCTTCTGTAGGCAGTATGGTAATGGATCCTGTTGTTGCTGAGCACGTGTCGGCGTTGCCGCCGCACACACCACACCTGTCTAGAGTTTTGTATGATCCCATGACACCATCGCAGCCAATTTTCTTTCAGAAATAAATAAATAAATAAATAAATAAATAAATAAATAAATAAATAAATAAATAAATAGAAATATCAATATTTAGAAAGTTGACTTTTATCTGCGGATAGATTCGACGGTGTTGTAGAAAATCCAATGAGACACGTTTAGAGGAACGGCCAAATTAAAGAAAAGCTACATCATGCCATATCTCACGGTCACATGACCCAACGATACCTGATTTCTTGCTTTGTTAATCTAGTGATTGACTGACTGATTGATTGATATATTGATCGATCGATCGATCGATCGATCTACCATAAACGATTCATTGATAAATCGATCTGAAATTTGCCAACATTTAGCTCACAAATTCTCTGGCAGGAGAATCCCGTGGGCCGGCAAAGGGTGATGTTATTTTCTGTCTTGGGCTGTCTTGAAATACCTGGCATTTTCCCTGGATGCAGACGTCAAACGAACTAAGGCTGTTATGACATGCCGTTCCATTTTCTAGCTCCACTTGAACGACGTCCACGCTATTCCCATTTTCGCTGGCTTCGCAGAACTGCTGGCATGGATTTAAGGGTATGTCTAAAAAAGATTGAAAAGTTTTGGAATTAAAGTATTTTGAAGAGCTTTGAAGTTTCTACTGTCAAAAGAAATTCGTTATAAAACATTAGAAGATTCGCTGTTAGCGTAAGTCACAGATTTTCCCGTAAGTGTTTAAAAACGCGCTTTCTGAAACATTAACTTAAATTAATCTTAAACCAATTACCACCTGTTTCTGTAGTATGACGCAAGAACTATTATTACAACCTCCACCATCTCCCACCACCCCCCCCCCCCCCCCCTGCACCCAACCAGGATGGGAAGCTCGATTATCACAGAATCTTGTCAGATCTCCTTCTAATACACTGGTACCCATTTAAACCGGCGCAGACTGAGAGAGACAATGTGGAGCGAAGTTTCTTGCTAAGGGGCCAAAAATATGACTGTGATAAGGCTTGAATCACTGAGCCAACGGATCATCAACTTTGGGTTCCTGGTCCTCCCTGGCCACTGTACCATTCCCTCTGGCGACTGAAGACAATTAGTGGAAAAGTACTCTATCAACAGATGGCTTAGGAAACTCACGATTGTTTATTGCTGTTAATTGCATCAGTCCCAGGCCACACGGGTTATTTTCAAGTGAAATGTCATCCAGACCGAAATCACTGAGGTAGCCATCACCTCGAACACCTTGAAAAATGATCTTGAGAGAAAAGTATTTTAGAATTAGTTACATCCGGGGTTCAAATCCACGCAGTAAATTTCATTAATCATCAAAGTCATTGGCTGAATAGCCCAACATCCTTTTCCGGTTCTTTCATCTCCCCACCCCGCAGGGAGCGAGGGCAAAGGATCTCTCTTCCCCGCCCCCCTCTGGGTGGGGAAATGAAAGACACTGGGAACAACGAGGTTGGAGTAGCTTCTCTTGAAGCTCTGACATTGGGTGTCATACTCTAAACCTTTCCACCGGCTTACAGCTCTCGTATGTGCTCGCAATCAAGTGAGTTAAAATGACTGACACACGAAAGTCAACTCAACGTGGCCTCTCCACAGCTTGAACAAGCGTCTCAGGCCATATAGTGGCCCTAGTGTTTGAAGGCAATTGATGACTTACTAAATATTTACCCTGTAAGGCTTCTTGCTGAATATAGTGGCATATTTCAACACCCATCTGTTTCCTCGATTTTTGTTTACGCTCCAAACCACTTTTTCTTCCTGCGAAGAGAACATACGGCAAAAACGTTTAGTCAAGTATGTCCCTCAAACAGACACCAAAGGAAAAATCTCCCCCAGTGTCCGTACAGAGATCGATCAGGGTTTGGCTTTTTCAGTGGAAGGAACATTTAGCAAGCTAGGATAGTCAGCTGTGTCCCTCAGACGGACACCAAAGGAGCAATCCCTTCCAATGTCCGTACAGAGGTCAAAGTTTGGCCTTTTGGAAGGAACATATAGCAAGCTAGCATACCCTCAGACGGACATCAAAGAAAAGGTCTCTTACAGTGTCCATACAGTGGTCAGTGGTTGTCCTTTTGGGAGGAACATATAGCAAGCTAGGATAGCTAGCTGTATAACTCAGACGGACACCAAAGGAACAACTGAATCTATTCCAGTGTCCGTACAGGGGTCACAATTTGACCATTTGGAAAAAAAAAAACAGCAAGCCAGTAGAGCCAGGTGTGTCTCATACAGAGGTCAGAGTTTGAAGTTTTGGAAGGAATAAACAACAAGTTGCGATAGCCAACTCGCAAAAGAAAAGCTCTCGGAGTGTCCGCTTAGAGCCAGAGTTTGGCGCCAAGTGAATTGCCAGTACTAATCTATCTGGTCCCTTACTTACACCATTCTAATATTCATAGATGAATAGTTTAGAACGGTTTGTGTGAGTTTTATCTGTAGAGTCCGTATGACAGGGGTGACTACATATGTAGTTTGATCTCTTTGGGACAAAGTGAAAAGTCCGTAATAAAGAGACGTCTGTGCTCACTTTATATGAATGTTGGCCTCTCTGGGGCTACGTGAACGATAAATCAAAGGAAATGCCCATAAGAAAAGGTTCGAAGTAATGCTTTTATCATATTAACTGCTGATCCACAAGGATTCCTCTAGTGAGGACAAAAGTCATTAGTGTTCGTCAAAAATACGACATTTTTATGGATGTACGGTCACATTTGCTGACCCCTTTAAATTTCCCTCTCTCAGCGATAAACGAAAATTTATTGCACGTACCAAATCTGTTTTGACCACTAGCTGAAGTTCTCCCATATGAATATCACCTCCGAATGCATGATACCAGAACTTCAGACACGCAACGCGCATGCCTATGTACTTGCTAACAAGGCGAGCCTTCCATCCGGGGTTTATGGGCCGAGAAGTCTCTAAAAATATGTAGTGACCTATAAGAAAACAACATGGAAACATGTTAGAAATATAAGGACATCAATCTCTATAATGAGCGGACTCCTTACAGTTCAAAAATCAAGTATACACAAAAGGTCCGCAACTGCCTCGTTTAATTACCGATGACCTAAACTTCATCTATGCAATAACGATAACTTTAATTGCTCATTATCAAATTCTTTGCACAACTGAATCTCAAAGAAGGGCAATACACTTCGCGGTCAATTTTCGTTGCGTGGGTCTCAAACCACGTTCATTTCTTTCTCCCATAGCCAACAGATGCTGCATTAAACAGTCGATCTCCCGTGAATAACTACAGTTCAGTACAGGTTTATCTGGAGGCTTGATAGTCTAGTTAGGGACATGAGAATCAGGAAGTGGACTTCATGAAGCTCGGGTCGCTAACAAGAAAAAAGTCCAGTCTACATCTTATTTTTTACCCTTATTCTAGCAAACGATTACAGCAGCCGTTATTCGTAGTTAAGTCCAGAGACAAACCTTTATCTGCTGACTATAACTATCAGGAAAGGTTTCTCTAATTCACACAACTACACTAGACAAAAACAAAAATTTTAGCTTCAGGATAAATATTACCTGAACATTGTATACTCAATTCAACGTTTTCCACTCTACCTACCGTGCCTTCCTTTAGTATGATCAGTTGAGGGTCCTGTGCCAGCTGTGGGAGTACGACCCCTGTGGCGCCGCCAGTCATAATCATCGTTGCGGTCATTTGTCCAGCCACACAGGTCAGTTTCAAAGTCACAATCGATGTTGGCTGAAGAGGATAAATATCTCATAAGATAACAACTGGCAACGAGTCAAAAACTACAAGGGCCGAGAAGATGACAAAAGCAGATATCTTTCAATTTAAACCTTTCGACTGTCTTCCGAAATCTATTGGCGAGACAAGTTTCTCTCACATCCAGGTATCCGAGAATCTTCGGAAATTCTCGAGAAAGCTACAAATATTTTCAAACGCCTTCGGTATTGCTTCTGAGATCTTCACCAAACTCGAACCCAAATAGAGGCTAATGTTTAGTATCTTTACTCGTTTAGATTGTTGTCACAACAACCCAAACGAGAAAACATACTACACTATACTATCACCTTCCATACCATCTAAAGCGCGCGTTCCCCGTCAATGCCGCAGTGTCCACAAACTTAAGACAGTTCTAGATGTAGCCTTGCGGAATAAAATGTCAAGAGCTCACCTGAATAAATATCATATGAAGACCACACTCCAGCAGTTCCTGGTGATACTAAAGGTGCACGCCTTTTACACTGTTCGTTTCGCGTTTGCTCAAACGTTAACAGTGTCCCTGGACAGTCCTAATAAAAGTACAAATAAAACAATTTCAATGAGAACATGTGGATTAATTGAAGTTGATCACGTACAAAAGTCCATGTTATCAACTTTAGTGAATCTTCGTATTTTCAAAAGTTGAATTATCCAAACAGACTTTTAGTTTTGCGTCATAATAAACTAGTTCAATGTGACGAAAGATACCAAGTTGTTCATCGTTTCTTGGAAAGATAGCTTTGCCAATCTTTGGTCTCATTATATTTAACAATTATTACATGAGCGCGCGTTGGATATGAGATGGTAAATAGCCAACGAGGCGCGAAGCGCCGAGTTGGCTATTCGCCCCATGTAACGGAATCCGGAATCCGGAATCCAGGGAAATTTTCATGTTGGAATCCGGAATACAGGACATTTTTTAAGTTGGAATCCAGAATCCAGTGAGCTGGAATCCGGAATCCACTAAAGTTTTGGAATCCGGAATCTACTTGTGTCGGAATCCACTTGTGTCGAATTGTCATGGTAGATTCATCCATTTTTCTACCCAGTCACCGTTTAGCGGTCTACCTCTGACTCTTCTACACTTGCGACACTCGAAACACGTGTTCGAACTTGTCTACGCAGGACACACCCCTCCCCAGGGGGGATATTTTCCTCATGACGTCAGCTTCAAAGCACATGCGACAAAAAAGATGCTCGAAGATTCGCTCGTTGACGCTTTCGAGTGCTTGCATCGGAAGTTTTTTGAAGTGTATCAAGTCGAATCAAGTGGTTTTTAACTTCACTTCGGTTATGGGAAAGCACAAATCAAAGGAAGACAAGTAAGTTTACAGAGGTTTAGCTTTAAGATATTTCGAGATATTGTTTATATGATTGATTGAGGCTGTAATAAGAAATAGGTGTCGGATAAGTGAAGACAAATCGAAATTAAAGTGACTTCTCGATCGATCTCGAGTCTGATTCCTGAGAGTATTTATTAGAACAGAGCAAAAAGTAATTGAAGCCAAAATTAGAAGCAAAATGAAACT
>NW_028145528.1:2545000-2712500 GCF_977016875.1 Pavona decussata | reverse complement strand
CACCGCTCGTACGGATTTCATAGATGAACTTTTCCTGAAGTTCTCGTAGATGCGAAAAAACATAAAGGCAGGCATAAAGCTCTTCCTAAGAAATATCTTCGATTGGCTTTAACCTCTTACCGCCAGGATTTGCAAGCCATCCTGAAACTTTGAAAGGTAACCGGTTGTTATTGTTGTTGTTATGTGATCTAAAAATCGTAAAATCTTGCAATTTTGAAGATTTTAAAGGAAACTTCAGAGATACGTACCATTAAATAGTGTCATACCGTATATTGTGGCTTTTATTGTTGTTATATTGAGATGGCATTGTTTGGTATTTCTTTCTTTTCTTTTTTTTTTTTCTACATATTTCCGAAGAAACTTTCGCTTCCCGCCGAAAAAAACATTTATCGACACCTGGGGCATTCGTTTTCCATATAAGGTCAAACTACGGTATATGAGCTGATAACCGAGATTTAGTGAACCAATCAGAACGCTAGAAATGCAATATCCGAGGCTGAGAATTTAATAAAGTCAGATAAGCGTGGATCGCGACATTTTGACTGCATACTAGACCAAGACCAAGTTGACGACTGGCCGTGTGTAATTATAATCATCAATCCTCACAATTATCCAACTGACATGTAACAGACGCAGTGACGATCGAAATTCACCAATCACCAACAGCCGTGTAGCCTCGTGCGCAGAGACCAGCCAAAGAAAGTCTGCGTGGGACACAGAGCAAGTGGACACTACTAATACCTAAAAGAGACCAGCGGTATAAGCCGATTCGAAACAGCGCCCACCACATATTGAGGGAGGAGCTATTTACAAAGCCACCAAACCATCTAAGGCTCGCCATTGGCCTTCAGGTGTTTTCTTTGAAGCCATCGTTCTAACCAAGCTGTGTACCAACTAGCTACAACCTTGGACAGATTAAAATGAAAAATTAACCCCCCCCCCCTCCACCCAAAATCAATAATGAATTCGCGCGCAAAGTAAAACGCGCCATTTTTCCATCATTGAAATGGGGGAAGAGGTGCTCTTAATTTTTCATTTGATCTGTCCAAGATTGTAGGCCTTCGCTGTATTAGCCAGCACGTTAGTTTAACTCAGACTCTTTGACCAAGTTGAGGTACTTACCTGGGCATTACAGAGTTCAAATTCGATGCTCTTTCCCTCACAAGGCCTTCCGTCATTTTTAGGTCTAAAGACGCAACAATAATTTGTTAGACTGCCATTAGACTCATCTCCCGGTCTTCCGTGACTCGGCGCATGAACACACTATCTACAGACAATGTAATTCAGATGTACGTGTAAGAATATAACATGGGCATCTACCTTTGCTGCCTTGGGATTATTTGCAAGTAAGCAACGGGAAATGGGAGTTTCAGTCAATTCAAGGTTTTGTCGAGAACGTGAGCACATGACGGTAAATTTTTCATCCTCTGTCTCAACTTGAACGCCTTTCCCACCAGTGCTGTTACTGGATAGTTCGGCCACATTGTATAAGTTAAACGAATTGGAATAGTCCCTATAAGGGACTTTAAGAAATCACGACGGCAACGCCAACAAAAACATCACTTATTTTTCGTGTTAGTTGTACTACTTCGCGATTATTCTATACCCTGTATTTGCGAGCTAGCAAAGCAAACTTTTACACTAACAGTAACTCAAACCATGTCCTCAAAACGCAATCAATATTTTAATAGTCCATCAAGAAAAATCGATTTCAGTCTTAGTACATAAGTTATGAAAAGGACTAGTGTTAGATGATCCGTATGGTGGCGTGAAAGATACGGATTTGAACGTTCGATGTCCTATCGTTGTGCTTCAGTGTTAAGAGATAATGCTGGATGAAAAAGCCTCTTTTAAAATGATGGTACATTTTTACAGTACGTTTAAATTTCGAGGCCTAGTTTTATCCTCTGTGCGAAATCTGAACGTCTGAAAATGTTTCAGTGACTTACACGGGGTTGTTACACTTTCTTGTTCTGTACTGGACTCCAACACCACAGGACCGCGAGCACTCACTCAATGCACTCCACGGACTCCATCCACCATGGATGGGTTTTATGGTGGGCCGAGGAAGAGGAATGGAGAAATCTTCGTCATTAACTGAAACGCATTTTCCAAGTCGACACCACTAAGATATGAAAAACCAAAGAACGTAATAGAATTATGGAGAATTTGAGGAGATTAGAGAGAAAGCCATTAGGAAACGACGACGTCTGAGAAGATGGGTTAGTCTCCGTAACAACAGCAATTCAATTCAATTCAATTCAATACAATACAATTTCAATTCAATTTATTATTATTATTTCCAACAAACATACAGGAAGACAATTCACACAACCCGCGTATAGCATTTGCTAATTAGTAATAGACATAAATTAAGACTACAATATTGCTATAATATCGGCACTACAATGTAAGACTGTGACATGCAGTTGTAAACGAAACATACAGCTATAAGGTACAATAATTAGTAATAAACAAAAATTTAATACTAAAGCTAAAAGACTACAATAGCAGCAAACAGCAGCAAAAACAACATCCGGGAACGCATGGCTAACGATTTTGAAACTGTGACGCTAATGTGATTCAATCAGCCTTGATTCTGTAGAACAGTTCTGGACAAACGGCAAGAGATATTACGATATCAGGAAAGATTTGGTTGGTTTGTTTCGTACCTTATTTTCTCCACATTTCGTTCCTTCCAGGGCAGGTTCTCTTCGCGTTTGACAGTAGCGGTTACTATAACTGGTGAAAGAAAGCCGGCTACACCATAACTCCTTGCAGGGATCGCGTTTCATCTGTTAAATACGCGAATTATAATATTAACATAATGTTGATATTATCATTGATAACGATATTACTGGAGAATCCCTTTTTACGATCTCCCTGTAAAAATGCGATAACCTCTCTATTGGCACCACTATTAATAATGCCCTGGCCCAAAGCATATTCAATCAATTTCGTTTCTGAAAACTCTGCTATCCGGAGTACCAAGATAAAAAGATCAAAATAATGTTAAAGTCCATTGCTTGCGTATTCATTAACTGACTTCCAGTGTCATAGATCGCAACTGCTTAAGTTGCGTACATAACTGCGATGGTCTTTGATCCGCAGTTCAAATATAAATCTCTTATTACATATTCCACTATAATCTCTTCACCTCTACGAATATATTAGTTAATAGCTCGATAGCTCAGTTGGTAGAGCACTGCACCGGTATCGCAGAGGTCATGGGTTCGAATCCTGTTCAAGCTTAAAATTTTTTTCAGCCTTTCTTTTCGCAGCTGCTAGAATTGCGTACATAACTGTGAAGGTGTCTCTTTTATACATTCTTTCATCAGCAGTTCTATTATATTTGAGTCATATATTTCATTTCACTGACAACTACTGGATTCAATTTTCCAAATTACAAGCATTACAAATTTTAGCTGAAAATTAGCTTTCTCTGACAAAGATCAATGTAAGAATTCTGCTGAAAATGTTTCTCTTTTTCCATATTTAATTTTTCTTTTTTCTGAGCTGCAGAGTGTTGCCTTGCAGAGGTCACTTCCTGAAATATAACGACCAATAATATTTTTTTACGGGATATTCCGAGATTAAACTCTTATCCCAGGTTAAAATCTTTAAAATAATAAACAACGTTTCAAGTAGTTTGAAAACTTGGAAACGTAGTCAATTTTAAATCAGTACGTAAATCCGGTTTTAAAGGCAAATAAGTTTAGCTCTGGATTGTTTAGATGATGAAAGGTGAAAGTTTCAGAAATACTAACAATAAAAAAGTTGTCAATAATTCCATTTCTCTATGCCATTAGGATTCCAAAAATGCGGACATTTGAAGCCTGCCCCGCCAAATTTTGTCCTCCAATCTCTTGGTTTTGTTCCTCTTGTCTTACCTCAGGTATACCTCTGACTGCCCTGACAAATGACTATGGATAGAATATTCCGCTCTTTGAACAACCGAACGTAGATACAAGTGTAAAAGTGTCGACTAGGGAGGTACCCGCTGATATTAATCAGTGGCAACTTAAACACCTTCATTTGGGATTCTGCACCTGGGTTGCAACAAGGGATGCTTGTGAAATTACTGAAACTAATTATAAATAAAACAGGCAAGCCCACTCACCCCACGACAATACCCAGAATTGCTACCAAATTCACGCTGACATTGTTCATCGATGGTATAAACTTGACCTGGCAGCTGTTTTAAATGACGGAGTTTGTTTCTGAACGGAACGTCGTCCAAACACCACAAAGCTCTATAAAGAGGGACAACAAACTCATCAGAAATGTCGTTGGTTACACAAAGAACCTCTTTCGAGCCTAAAATTGTGATAACAGAGATAACACTAAACACCTGAGCCCAGTTGTTCAAAGATCGATTAAGCCGTAAACCTAAATTAACAAGAACTTTGATTAGAGTTTAATTACTGAACAATAAAGATGTTTCAAAAAGACTTTTGTCCCTCAGTTTTGACGTTGGCTTTTCGTTACCATTAGCTTCAAATTAGTTTAAAAAAACATTATTAACGAGCGAGCTGAAAACCTCAATTAACTTTTCATCGGGGATTAGCGTTAATCGGCTTTCCAGCAACTGGGCTCTGACAATTTACATTATATACACTCCATTGTCATGTAAAAGGTATAAACCCTGAACGATAACACCGAACAGCTTTCTGGCAAGCATTAAAGGGGCAGTGTCACTTATTTTTAGTGTCACTATGAATAACCAAAGAACTTATTTGCTTCAACGGAATCGTTAAAATAATACTTCATTTTTGTTAACAATAACCCTACTAGTGCACAGAAACTACTATTTAGTTATATTTGACTGCGGATGGCTAGGATGGAAGTGGACTTCAATAAAATAAATGGCCAATTGTTTCAAGTTCTTACTCTGCATTTTAGGGAAGTCACTAAATATTGAATATGGGTTGTTCTTCCTAGGAGAGAGACTTCTGATATTTTCTCCCCGGTGTTGCAAGAGCAATTTCATGATACAAAACAGGTTCTTTTGAAATACTTGAGCAATTTTAACAAAAATACATTTAAAAAAAATTCATGCGTTTCCGCAGCATGCGTGAGACTTGAGAGCTCTTTCAGACTGTTTATACACTTGCGAGACCTTTTGGCCATTTTCATCAATTCTTTCGTTTTTCACTTACTTCAATTTCGATATAAGATCTCGGCGACTACAGGATGACCAGTAAAACCGGTCAAACCGGGATCGTACCAGAGGCGCCATGATACTCCCCTTGATGACGTCGTTAGAGCAATTGTTGTTTACCCCGTCATGTTCCATTCCTAATCTGTGAACAAGAAAACAAAGTTAGACTAATAAGCCTGTATAACTCCTCGTTTGGTTGTGATTGTGCTCAAAACTTGTGCAACAGAGATTTGCTATGTTTTTTGAACTTATTGTTGTTTCCACTTCCATTTCTTAGTTTATTTCAATAAAACGGGAAAGCATGACAAGTTGACTACCGTTCGCTGTCACTACAGTCCTTTCATCTTTTCCAGTTTTTCAAATGGAGGGAAGGCATTTAGGGTGTCCGAAACTACAATACCGGAAAACGAATTCGTAACTGAAAACTGTCAGGGACCTGGCCTTTGAGTGAAAGCGAGGATGGAGTTGTGAAATTAGTGCTTTACATACAGAGCGTTTTCATTCGCGTGACTGCTGGCCATATTTGTTTACTGAAACAAAAGAAAGTATTTGCATAAAAATAGAGTTCAATTCCCAGAGGTTTAGTTTGGGACACGAACATGGCCGTTGTGACGTCATGTGAAAACACTCTATAAAGGAAACAACATGGTTTTCATATTAATGAGGTGAGGTTCGTATCAAAACAGAGCCCGGCTTCTACTCAAAGGGCATGTCACTAAGCACACAACTGTAAAACCAAAAAAAGTCTATACCACGGGGCTCGTTTAAAATGCACTACCACACACACTGATGGTCAAAGACACATGATTTGACGTGATCGGTATGCTGACAACTTACGTATGGCCTGTCTCGTGCGCGATAATAAACGCTGACGCAAATCCATCTTCCTCATTTAGGGTGCAGCTTCGCATCCGATAGCACATGCCATGAACGGGTGCATAACCTGTTACCAAAAATAGATGGTTAGGATTTTGATTATCTAAGCTTCTGGGGAATTAAGACAGGAGCTGAAGATCAAACCTGTCAGTAAGGCCCCGTTCAGACTAGGTGCCCGTTCCCGGTTCTTGGGCACGGGCACTAGTCTCAGTGAACAGAGCTTTTTGTCGGTTCCCGAGCAAAAATCTGGGCACCGTGCCCCGGCACGGGCACTGCCTCAAAGGGTAGTACTCGGGCACCGTCCACTGGTGTGAACACGATTTTGTCAGTTCCCACGTTTTTTCCTCATGCCCCTTTACGATACAGCAAACAAAATGGCGGGCGCTAAATTGACGAAGGAGAACACGATTGCTCCTTGGGCACCAAGGAGTCTGAACAAGGTCCTTTTTAGTGCTCCGGCACGGGCACCTAGTCTGAACAGGGCCTTATACGGGGTGAAGTAACGAGTACTGGCACAAGAAAAGAATGTCGAACTATTACAGGAAACCGCTTCATATGAGAGCTGCTTTTCTCTTGTGATTTTCTTAGGTTGTAAGGACTATCTTAACCGAGATAATTGAAAACAATTAAACCGCCGTTGTAACAGACGCATGGGAAATTTTACCCGCTTGGTTTCGTGGTTTTCGTGCAGATCCCACGTTGTTCTGCTGCCTGGTTGAGAAATGTACCGTTGAGCTATTGATGGTTTGCGTGTGACGTCATGGCGGCCATGTTGGTGTACAGGAACAATAAGATTTTCCTCCTCTGGGAGTTAACTTCCATTTTTATGCAAACTATGTGAACAAATTTTCTTTTGTTTTGTCCACCAACATGGCGGCAATGCAATCCACCTAAAACGTACGAAAAGAGCAGCATACGAACGGAAAAATATTTACGTACCTGAAGGCCCAAAGTCCTTTCTGCGGAAAAATAAAGAGAGAAGTTTGAATTACAGAATTATACGCCAGATCAGTTTTGTTTAATATACAATCAGTGCAAGTATGCGAAGAAACAAGCAAAACTCTGAAGCTGTTAAAAGTAGACAGTCAATTCAATAAAAATAGTTTATCTTTTACCCTTTTTTCACAAGCTTGCTTCACAATCATTTTAACGGCTCTATTCTTGCGTATTTTTAGTATGCTTTTGTTACTGGTATTAATTTTAGATCAACGAAAGCGATTTTTTAATACATGAAAAAAAAGTCGTGAAATCCAATATGACGGATGTTTGAAATTTTATAACGCCATGTCACGCGATCTGACACGTCACCATGGCACCATTACAACAAGCAATCTTGGATACACCAAATACTGTTTAACTTCATTGCAAATAATCAAATTAAATTAAAAGTTATTGAAAGTCTCCTTACCTAGTCATGAAGACAGTCTGATCATAATAATCTTTTGTAATTCTGTCAAAGCCTTTCCTCGTCTTGTGCCCCCAGTAACACACGCTTGATAAACTAGCCATTGGTTTCCCATTAATTTTGATTTCTTTCTGAGATAAAGAAAAACGATGGAGACATCAATTAGTACATCAAGCAAAGAAGAGAAAGAATAAAAAAAAAAATCAAAACACAACAAGCACAATCAGTGGCCGAGTATGAAGAATTTTAGAGCTCTGGGGAAACAGAGAATGCATTTCCTTTCATAAATATAAACACTCGCTCGGCTTTGGTTGGTGGTTAACCTCTATTATACGTTCTCAGTAACTACCACTTGTATTTATCAGTAATACGATCAAAACATGGACAGTGTTATCCATTTCTTAAGCAGTGCCAAATAGTACCTCTAGATAAATAATATTGCCTGCGTCCAATGTCCATTGTTGATCACATCCATTTGGCGTGGAAAAGTAAGTTACTAGCAAAGATATGTTTTTACATTACATGTTTCATTCAAATGAAATATCAGTTTTAAGCTATATCAAATTAAGCTAACTCAGCTGAATTTTGCTGAAATTCGACCGCTGATTTATAGCTGAGGAATGACATAAATTTTGATTAGGGAAGACAGAAATCAGTGATGTTTGCATCAGCGTCCAATGTTTTACTCAGTTTGTCGCATGATGCGACAGGATTAATCATGCATGCTGCAGAGACTCGAAATCTTTTACAAGTCCAAATTTAAATGGGTAATATAAAGCGTTTTACAGACTTTTCAGGATATAATTTACAGTTCTGAACAAGCAAACAAGTCTTACCGGATCTTTTTCTAGAAGAACAAGTTTTACGACAACAAAATATACAGGGGTGCCAATTGACTTGTGCTGAAATATTCTTGATGCCTGAAAGCGAAAAACATCTAATTAAACACAAAACAGTTTGGATATAACTGCTTTGTAATGACGGGGGGGGGGGGGGGGGAGAGGAGGTGGGTTTGCATCAATACGGGATTTTAACTAGTTTCCTTTTTTTTGTCAGATGTGGGTGGGTCTGTAACTCAAACGCGTACACCGTATAAATTCTGTATGGTCGTCATTGTACCCCATGCAGCCTGGGTTCTTTTGGAGTTTCTGGTACGTCCTGTTCCTGGTGCCCCTCAGGGGGACACAAACATGGCGCCTCCATACTAAGCTCTATAAATTTATGTGGAACATTTTGTCAAATAACTCGAGTACGGAATGCCGCACAGACCTGACACTTGGACAGATGCCTTATTTATTTATCCTCTATACCATGTCAATTTCTTGACTTCATTCATTGAGTGGTTTCGATTTTTTTTGTCAATGGCGTGACAGTGAAAACCGAGAATATAGTGCATTCAAATCTGCTTGTTTTCAATCCACAAAATAGTAGGATGACGTCACATGATGTAAATACGTCAGCTGACATCTTTGATCCGCCATCCTGGGTTTCTTGATTATTCTAAAACCTCTGAAAACTGTCAAAATTGACTCAAAATGAAATTCAAGTACATGAACGTAATTTTTCGATATAAATAAGCATTTCATCATTCTTATATTGGTACACGCTAGGCTGGGCTATACTCACAATGTTCATCAAAGTCAAGATGTACTTCTCCGACTTCTCTTTTCCGTGAAACTTCACCACTGAGCTGTCCGCTGTTGCCATGACTTCAATATACTTTGGATTGGTTTTGAGCATGTCCGGAAATTTCATATCGGGAAGCGACAAGGTGCCTGGGTAAGGAAGAGAATACAAGTCAATAAATTTGTTACCATTGAGGGTGCTTCCGCTAATGCACGCAGCGCAACTGACAAATACAGCATTCAAAATTCAACACAACAGTTTGGTAAAATAATCCAGTTATTTTCTGTAACTCAATGTATTTTTCACGACCTTCTTCTTACAAAAATTTAAATTCTGTGTTTTCAGTCAGGGTTTTGATTCCAAGAGACTAAACTGTCTCCCTCCTGTAGGAGCTCCGAGCGAAAAATTAGAAACGGGAAGAAAAACTGATTGTAAAACAAAAAGAGAGAGAAAAGAGCATGAAAATGACAAGAAGAGCGAATGCTGAAGAGGAAAGAGAGAGACTTTTGAAGATTAAATAACTGTTGATCCTTAATTCTTGTTGCTTGGAATAAAGCAACTAGTTACACATGGTCGAACCCGTGCTGCGAATTATAATGGAAAACAAATTCTGGGTTTCGCAGATTAAAATCGCGTATAATAAACATTGTGGAATGCAATGGTATCATCTGCTGATACAGGAGGAATCAAGACCTGCCACAGACTTGCAAGTACAGCCTCCTCTTATCGCTCTTGGCCTCTCCCATACTAATACTCCTTGCCACCGGGATCTATAAAGACTCTTGAGAAGGAACTGCCTTTATCCCTTTGGTCATTAAGGCATTCCAATCATTTAAACGACTTTATTCTTAGAGGTTTGTATTCCCCGGTTCGTGGTAGATTTAACAGTTCTTATCATGTCCTTGTTTCGTGTATAGTAATTATGAAGGTTGGCGCCACTTGTCAGAACATTCAATCCATAATTTTTCCTTGTTATACTACATATATAAATACAACGCTGTCACAGCCTCTAGCCATTTCAGTTCTTTTAAACTTCATGATCACTCGACGAAGACCATGGCTCTCTGTTCAAATGGGTTTATCTGCTTTGTTTTGAAGGAATTATTATCATCATGATCATCATCAACCTTCAGCTAACACAGATGCCAGGTTATCGCGTATCCCCTGACGATAATCACTAGTTATCCTAACTCAGACTTTTTTTAATTAATGTTTTATTTAATTAAAGAGCACACATTACTGGTCGTTGCGCAATTAGATTAGTTTTTACAAGGTCGTGAGTAAATGCTTAATGTGAATGGCGTGATTATCCAAACAATTATTTTTTTTTTGGCTTTTTTAATTGTTTATTGTAAAACGTTACTGTCACAAACTTGGTACAGTGACGAAGACTCGTATAGGATGATCCGAGTCCGTTTCCTCAGGGATGTACTCCTTGCGTCCGTTTACATGAAGTATGTGGTCTGTGTCGAGGTCCTTAGCAAACCATTTGTGTGAAGTGTACGTGTTAACCAAGACATCCTCTCCTGGGGGAAGATTGTAGAAAAATAACGTCTCTTGTTCCTCGGTGTAAAACAGCTGTTGATTATAGAGAAAATGGCAATTAATAACATGAAGGAACAATTTATCTGTTTATGTCATGGCAGGTAAAGCTCGAAAATTATCTATACCTTAAAGGTCTAGCCCATGAGTATCTAAGTTCTAAGTTCGTAAGTCGAGCTGAAACAACTTTGCACTCTTTTCGAGGTTCCGCAAATAAGCTAGCCACTCCATTACCACGAACAAACTATCTTCGCAATAGACTGAATAGTCTACTACCTCAAAATGTAAGACAAGAGGAATGTCTGAACAAACTTCGAGCATCGTTAAATGATCATCAAAAATTAGAGGCACGCATTCATGAAAAGCAGGTTTTAAGTTGAATTTCATCTATTCGATGCTGGTGAACCTTGGATTTCATAAGATGTTGTATGGCCGTCTAACAAAGTCTTTTGCTGATCATTCAACCAAGCCAAAAACACGCTATTAAACGTACCTTCACAAACCGGTTGGATCTGTTGATGAAAGTTAAATGGCTGTTAGGCTGAGAGGCTGCAACGGCAGGAGGGAGCTTGAGGCCAGCTGAAATGTAAATTAAAACGCTGCCTTTAGGTTAGTTTCATATCTTGGGGTGAGTGCATCTAGGCCAGGACCGAAGACAAAGGGATTTACAATTATCCCTCCTCGGCAGGAAAAACTGAATGAACACGTGTATTTGTGTAAGTATGTATGTTATATCTTCAAGACTTTTTAGAGAACTTAAGCACAGACGTTCGTGGACCACAGGCAGCAACCGGAAGTCGGATGTTTCCCTTTGACGCTTTGTGACGTCATCGCACCGGATGTTTCCCTTTTGACGTTTTCTGATGTCATCGCACCGGTATTGGCAAGCCACAGGACACAAGATCAAAAGTTTTTCACTTCTTGGGAGGAAGCAAAAACAAGCAAAAAAGGGAAACATTTCACTTCTGGTTATCGCCCGCTGCTCACAAACCTCTGTGTTTTACTTCCCGAAAATCCACTGAACAAGTCATGATAGGTGTTTTTCTTTGACAGTAATATCAATACAAGGCCTAAAACGCTTTCATGAAGACGTCAGCCACCCTCCCACGGGAGGGGAGGGTCAAAATGCGTCGTGGTACTCACGTGGAACAGTTACGTATGCACGGTGGCGATTTCTCATACTTGTCCCTTTCGGTGGGTAGAAGGTCCTTTTCTTGCCGATAAACAGCTGTTTTCCTGTATCGTAGTCTCTTGCTATCCATCCATGTACCGTGAACGTATCTATGTTCTGTGTGTTCTTGTCCTCAAGGATTCGGAAAAGTTTTTCTACTCCGTTGCTGACATAATACACCTGCAATGAAAACTTACCACGTGAGGAGGATGCGTAGTCTCAGGGGAATTGGACGCTTGTAAAATCGACGACCACTGCAAGCTCATGGAGATTTGGAACCATTCTCTTCCAAAGAATGGCATAATTCACTCCACTCGCCTACGTTTCTTGTGTCCCATTTAGCCTCTTATGTACCCACTGGCACAGTTCGCTAAATATAGGAATCTCAAACACAACGTTGGACGTCACAGAGAGCGAACCGAAGCCCTACGTTGCTTGAAGGGCCCTTCGCTTCTTGTGGCCTGTTATTCCTCTTATGTACCTATTCACAGTTTGTTAACCACAGGATCTTAAACACAACGTTGGATATCATAGTGGGGGGGTGGGGGGGGGGGGGGGTAACCGAAGTCCTACGTTTCTTTGTTAATGTTTCTTAGAGACACCAGGGGAAAGCATGAATTTCTCGAAAAGACCGACAACTCAAAGGATTCTTATGTGTACAGCCTAGAAAAAAAAAAACTTAAAAGTAAGCGAGTACCTTTACAGCGCGTCCTGCCGAATTCAAGATTGTTATGTACGCAGGTTCCGAACGAGCTGCAGCAGGATGAATCATCTTCTCTTCCACTAAAAGACAAAAGTTTAGTAATATTCAAGGAATAAAACCGAGGATCTTGAAGGTTACCATATTATTTAGCTGGAACAAATGCTTACTTTCATCTGAACACAAACGAATCAACATCTGCCTTGAATGTCCGAAACATAATTATTTGAAAAGCCATTTGTAATAGCAAGAGAAATCAGAGAGCATTACCACCTTTATTTTTTAACCGAAGGTTGATAATGATGATGACAATTTGAAAAAGCATATGCTCCAAATGTATAAATTATTATACCCGTTCATTGAACGGGGGCTTCAAGTCGGAGCATAAAAAAAACCCACATCACTCAGTGTTCGAAAAGAGTAGGGAACACATTTCCGGGTTTACCGTCAGGCCTTTCCGTTCATTTGCTTCACATACTATGGGTTGGGTGGGTAAGGTCACGCGAAGTTTTCCAACATATGCAACAGGGGTGCCTTCCGTGTACACTGACGACACATTTCTTTAGCAAAAGAAAAACAGAACACACACTCACACCCGCTGTCTACTAATTTAGACAACCCTCCTCACCATCACCAATGCCAAGTGAACTCGTTATTTTCATTCCAACAAGAGGAGTTATTTTACAGAGGAATGCCGTGGCGTGCAAAGCTTTGCACAAACCTCTTTCTGGCACTTGTTCATCATTCTTAAAGTTCCAGACTGGCGGAGGGTGGGGGGATTTCTCGCAAAGGAGGAAAAAGATCTTACGAGCTGTATTTTAACGGAACAAAGACGCATTTTGCGCTCATCCAAGGACAAGAGAAAACAAGTTCGCTCAAATCACCGTCTCCGTCTAGATCTGACCATTTCGGCCAAAAGCCAGAACACGGTTTGTCTGGGATGTGCAATGTCTTTCATATATCTGTCATATGGTAGGTGATGGCATAGAACGTACTGAGGCCCACACAATGTGTGCGATGAAGTCAAACAAAACGTTTTATTGTTTATAACAGCAATAATTGAAACATTCAGGGAAAACCAAACAGGACGATGTGGCAGATACTGATATGGCAAATCATTAACGTATACTCAGTTTATTGCACAGCGCGAAGTAGCATCATTTAATACATTACATTTCCTACTCATTTCAGGAAGATCTCTATTGAGGTAGCAGAAATGTTAGAAGAAAACATTTACACGCTGCTTCATTTTCCAGCTTTATACACTTTATTCTGATCTTGCAGCATACGCGCTGTTTCTTATGCATGCCCTTTCATACCGTCTCCTTTCTACTAAATCTTTTAACTATCTCTTCAATGCACATCAGTAACAGCATATAACGCAACCTTCTAAACAAAACGCTAAAAGTAGAAGACATTTTGCTTTCTCTTAATTCACTGAGGGCCATACTATACTTTCAATTCTCTCTTTCTCCCCCCCCCCCCCCCCCCTCTCTCTTTCTCTATTCCCTTGACTTTACAAGCATATAACGCAACCTTCTGAATAATGGCTAAAACCCGATTCTGGTTTTCCCTCTCTTCACTAAGGACCTCATTATTCCTCCCTTCTATGAGAACCCTTTAAGAGAACCCTTTAAGAGATAAAGTTAGGATTAATAGCTCAAAATTAATCGCTTTTGACTTATGATTGTAATTGTCTTAAGATTGATGACAGACCTTCACAGTTCAAACAGAAAACTTTTAGGTTTCTTAACAGCAGCTGCGATTCAGTTGCGAAATTAATTTGCACACGGAGGATGATTTGTAACGCTTTGACATATATTATTAAAATGTTAACAGGATAGCATGTGAGAAGAGTTCACATATAAAAAAATCTCGACTTCAAAGTTGAATCTCCTCAAACAACTGAAAAGAAGGATGACATTTTTATTATCTAGACTACATTGTATAAGCATTAATAGCATGGTGTTATTAGTATATATTATTAGTATTGCTTCAGTATTAGAATCGTATTTTTTCAAGTTGTAACACGACCCTACAAGCTATCGCTTTTTAAAAAAACTCATCGGGTATGAATAAAAGTTATGGTATGGTATGGTATGGTATGGTATGGTATCACGTCGCAACGCATGTATGGTATGGTATGGTATGGTACGGTATGGTATGGTATGCGAATAGGAAACATTTTCAGGCTTAAACGAAATTCAAAACCATGACCTCTGAGCTATAAACCCGCAGCTTGGAGCTGATCATTTTGTGAGTTCGTAATATAACGTTAGAAGGTGAAATATATAAAATAACTGACCACTCAATTGGCACAAAGTGGGCCACAAACGTCTGCCTGTGTCAACGGAGTGACCACATGAAGCGTTTAATTTTGCTAAACTGTTGCCAACGAATAGAACTGGTCTCTAAATCTCGCCATTTTTCCCAGCAACGTTTTGTGGTGGGCAAACTCGCATTTGACATTGGAATGGACTGTTTACCGACTTCAAACTCGGGTTTAAGAAATAACTGAAAGTGTTTGGCGATTTTCTTGTGAAAGCACGGGCTTGGCCGATGGGGGAGCAGGGATGGCGCAGTGGTGAGAGCACTCGCCTCCCACCAATGTCGCCCGGGCTCGATTCCTGGTCTCGGCGTCATATGTGGGTTGAGTTTGTTGTTGGTTCTCGTCCCTGCTCCGAGGGTTTTCTCCGGGTACTCCGGTTTTTCCCCCTTAACAAAAAAACCAACATTTTCAAATTCCAGTTCGACCTGGAAACAGTGGAGAGAAGAGCCACTTCGTGGATTCCACTGAAATTCCCATTTATTTATTTATTTATTTTTGGCAAGTTTCTGAAACTTGTCAACATGATTTTTCGAACGACACCTTTAAAAGGGATCCACTATACCAGAGGAGTTCTATATATTGTTTACAAACCATTGAGTCCTGTTGGGAAGCCCTCAGTGACAAACTCGTCATATGTCAGATTGTGTTGTTTGTTGTGTTTGTTGCGGTCTAACACGGCCTTTCTATACACGAGATGCGGTCTGCCAGGCCTGGTCCAACCTCTATGGAAGATCAAACTTGTGTTCAACACCGGCTCGATGTAGATAATGTCACTTCCTAAATCTATGATTCCTGCCTTGGAGAAAAGAAATACAAACACGGCGCTTAGAAATTTTTGATGTGTTTTCTAAGTCCATCCAGAAAAGTTTTTATTTTTTACACTAACAGTGAAACGAGAAAGCGTTGATGGTAATGGTAATGCATTTATAAACCGCATATATCACACAGTCTCATGGCGGTTTACAATTGAGATCGGACGTCAGCATGTAAAGGCACCACTGGTAGCCGGTAACAGTCCATATTATTGATCTCACCCACCCACCCACCCACCCAACCCAAGCATGGATGAAAAACAGAGATAGAGATAGACCACCACACCGGGGACTACGTCCCCTACTCTTTTCGGACAGTATGTGCATGGGTTCACAGATTATTAGAAAAAAAGTGTTGTGAGACGGGACCTAAGGTTTATCGTTCTTATCCGAGAAAACTAGAGAATCTAATCGTTTGCAGGTGTCATTGCAAAGGCAAGACTTTCTCCTCAGTTATTTAAAGACCCTAAGTCTCGGTCGGCCGAGACGAACCCGCGACCTCCCGCACGGCAGTCCGGTACTCTCCCAGTTGTTTTAGTGTTAAGAAAGAAGACTACAGTTCTTCAAAAAGAGGTAACGCTACTACGAGCATGCGTACGACGGAAGCTTCTTACCAGTCCATCACAATCACTTATGGCCACGCTGGTGTGTAGTGATTCTGTCTCGCCCACAAGATAGCATTGCTCTGTGCCCGTTGTCGTTTCGATGCTTCCGTCCTCTTTATGGCGTTCAATGGTTAAATCTGATCCGAAAAGCTTTGTGTTTACCCTCAGAAACATTTTAATGGTTTGTCCTTTATATTGCACCTGAGGAAACATGAAAATCGGTTGAAGATAAGGGAAGACCAGGCATACTAAAAAGAGAAAGTAAACTTTACGTACGTGCTATGATCATATTCATTTTGCTTTCTTTTTTCACGTCTGCCCTTGTGGCTGCCATTTGTAAAATCTAGTTATAAATAAAGTATGATGACGACGATGATGATGATGATGATTGATGATGATGATGATGATGTAGGAGCATAAGCATAATGATGGTAGCTTGGTAATAGAAAAAGAACAGACGTAATGCTGATCTTGTCGTGAGCACTGTGGGACAACGAAAAATGTGAGCCGCCGACCTTGTTACCGTCATCATTCCTTTGTTCACAGACTGTTCTATTTCAACATCTATCTATAAGGAGCTGTTTACATGGAGGGAGGAAGATCTTAGCACTAGGAAAATCCTAGAAGGTGGATCATCCTAGCGCCATATGTTTTCTGCATTTAGTTTACATGCAAAACGTTGTACTTGGCCCTAGCGCTAGGATCTTTCTAGCGATGAGATATTCCTAACTGTGAGATAAGAAGATCCGAATACCATGTAAATTATCTTCCCTCGGAAGGTCCTCAGTAGTGCTAGGGACTAAAAACAAACATGGTAGCGGCAGGGCATTCAGATGCTAAAGGCCGACAATTTTTCTTCTTTTCCTTCTCCGCTTATAACCAACCCCGATCGAAATTTTGTAGAGAAACCAAACGAAAAGTTGATGCGCGCGCGTTCTTCTTGTAACCAGGGTCTAACTTCCATCCGCATGGACATCACCAGGCAGGCAAGATAACTAAACATTTCTTCTAACATCTTGAAGCAATAATCAGTACCTGGTAGATTATCGGCCCATTCTCCTCGTTTACGCTTCGCCGACGACGCCTATGGCTGGACAGGGTAGTCACGTGATCAGTCACCTGACCACGATAATCCAACTCAGCTGGATAAGTGACGTCATACTCTGCCAAGGAGTTGATCAAATATTCTGTTGAAATAAAAATTTAAGTTGCCATTAGAAAACACACATTTCGACCCTGGAGATAAAAGAGAAGATGCTGAAGTCAGAATATACGAAATAATGCTGGCGCCCATTACAACGTCTGACTATAAAACCACCTTAAGCAAAGCACGTTCTGATTGGTTTAAAGCCGCGTCTACCACCCCACAATTTTCTGCAAAAGGTCATTTTGATATCAAAATTGTTTTACACACCCTTAATGTACATAAATAAATGTTGAATCTGTCAGAAATCACTTTGTGATTTTAATTTTGGCTTGAAAAGGAATTTTGCACTTTTGGATTTATAGTTTTGACTTGTTTTTGAGTGTGGTGGGCTTTAATGGCCCACAATACATTTGGTGGTTGGCCTTAACTGGGCCTTGAGGTCTCATCTAAACTATTCTAATGGCTTTTGTTTAGATACGTTTGTATTATACATGTAAACATATTTTTAACCATTAAATAGTAAAAAAGCAAATGACTTCTGACAAGCCACAGAGCAGTTATCCGCGTCTACAAAGCCTGTAATGTGTGAAACGAAAACCGTTGTTTTTCCCCCTTCAATCGAAGACGGCTTTGAGCATCTCTTAGTCATCGGCCCTTAAAAGCTGATAATGGGGCTAGTTTCTTAAGAAACTGTGGTGCTGCGTCGGTGGAGAGTAGAAAGGAATGCTTGGTTTATCAACAGAGCTGGCCGCAGTCGTTCAAAGGGCGGATGACTTTATCCAGTGGATAAGTCACTACCCAGTGATGCAAATGTATACCAAACAACGCTTCTGGCAAGTTTTAAATTTCCACACAATCCCACACTTAAATTATATATACGCGTCTACTCTATACACAAATTATAGGGCTATAAGGAAATTCTTGCACACATTTATTTGCCGCATAGCAACCTATCCAGTGGATAAAATTATCCGCTCTTTGAACAACTGGGGCCTGGTAACTAATGGTCACCGTAAAGAGATTCGAGTGCCGTCGTTGCGAGCGTTAGCCATTCGTCAGAGCGAATTGAATCTCTTTACAGTGGCCAGATCAGAACTGTTAACAAACCAAACATTCCTTAAAAACTTTTCTGCAATAATAAATAACCATTTCCTTCATCTTATCCGCCTTATGAGTCGGAAAATAAATTTACCGAAAGGACAGTCGGCTCGTCTTAAAAAGATCACACAGCCAGACCCGAGTCGTCAGTCTGGTTAGAAGGGGATTATTCCTAAATAAAGATGAATCTAGATAAGCCAAATCTTCTGGACGAAAATAAAACTGTTCAAAGTAATGAAACGTTTGATTTTTCCGCGGATAAACAACCATTAACGCCTAGTTGCATCCTTAAATAAGACGTACTTACGACACAGCTAAGACAGTAATCACATCATGTAAATCACATTAACACCATGTAAATAAGCGCAACAAATGTAGTTGCATGTGACAACCGGGGGGGGGGGGGGGGGGAGGGGAAGAGGGGAGACGAAGTTGTAAAGGGCAAACCTCGTTGATCCGGTCAGCCGGGCCATAACAATACTGGACAGGACATTAAGGTGGGGTTCTACTGTACATGAGCCATACAGAGTGAAGTAGCTGGCGGAAAACGGCTTTTGCTTTAACTTAACGGCCAGTCTAGTGTGAAACAGGGTATTCAGGATGCGTGGCACCTAAAAAAGACTAATTTCGATATATTACAATTCGTAACTGGCTACGACGGTTTGGGGAACAAAACAACAGAAATTACAATGAGGTTTAGAGATGAATAACTAATTAATTTTGTCTTATTCCCCTAAGCCTAGAATTTCAAGTAATATCGAAATTGATCTATTACAAATATTTCAAGCTTTGCGTTAGATTCCCTCGTGCAAGACTACAGATAATGTTATTCAAATGAAGTCAAATGACCTTCTTCAGGTCATGTTTTGCCAGCTATGCTTTCCGTTTTTTTTTTTTTTGCACGATCTACCCTAGAGGTCATGGTTACGTACGAAGTTGGTGTCTATTTAACTTAAGGTGATGTTTCACGGAACGATGTTCAACGCCAGATTATTGCCTAAAAAAGGAGTTATCCGGTGTAACAGCGCAAGTACAAGATTTGGCGAAGCAATTGTGTCGAGGCAACACATTGATTTATTTTTTTACCTGTATTCAAAACTGCGCAACATGTTGCCGCAACAAATGTTGGGTTAAAAGTTGTCCGCGCGCTGTTGCGTTAAAAACTGTAGATACAAGTTGTCTCCGGCGTGCAACATAACCTTCAGCTTACGGCCTACAAACCCTACCCACCACGAAAACACGCGACAGAAATCTCTGGCTCGCAGCACGGCAGGCGTTATTTCGTTTACAAGGTAAACAGTTGACACGTTCCACCGGAACATCCAATTTGCTGTTTATTTTTTGTTGTAAGTAAAACCTATTAGAGATTTCCTCCATCCTGGATTTGGTTTGTAATCCTCCCAACCTGAGTCGTCTGGTCTAATTCGTCCCGGCTTACATCGATGTTAGTTATTGTGCGTCTTTCGGCTTTGTCCAAAAAAAGTAGAAAATTTAGCTGCCAACTCAATCCCTTTCCGGCATTTGTTTGCTTGGGACTGATCACTGAGGATCAAGCCAAAAACTGCCAAGGCTGAACAAGGTTAAAATCGCAAAAGATGACAAATGTTGCTTTGAAACCTATTGCAAAACAAACAACATGGCATGGAAGTAATGAGAACTTTCATTTGAATTATCACGTCCCACAGATTCAATAGTTAGATCCACCGTGTAGATTGTAAGTTGGTACTATTGAGGAACCACTTTAAAATTTGTCGCACCTGTAAAGCAATCCATAACAAAAAGCACCACGGGAAAGTATTCAAAGCGATCATTTGACTCAACAACATAACATTATATTAAAGCACTACCCAATACCTTTCTTTTGTATACATGTCTTAACTGCGAATATCTGGTATTTATTTATCATGACTTATCGTGCTTTCTAGATAGCGTATTTATCCCCAGACAGTTTTCGTGCTCGAATTGTCCTTCGCTTTTTCTGCCACCGCCCCCCCACGATCGATAAAAATAGAGAGAATCGGGCAGAGTTTTGCCATCTTTACAGCTGGTGCAGTAATTGCGGTTTGCTGTTACAGCGATTTTGAAATGAGCGTCCTAAACCAAAAACTAAGGTAATTACTCTGGTTAATCACAGGACATACGTAAACAGCGCAATGAACCAATCAGAATTCGAGGTAAGTACACGTTACAGATCCCAAGTCCCAAGCGCGGGAAAACGCGTGCGAGCAAGGTACGACTGGTTTTGGTTTTGTTTCTCATTGGTTGAGAAGCCGAACTAGTGGCGCAAATTTTGCTAACCAATCAGAGAGCGCGGTGAAGCAAAACCAAAGCAAATATGAATTCCTTTCGCCACTCAGACTGCCAATTAGTTTATTTATTACCTGTAACTATGTTGTCGCAAATATATATGAAAGTGGGAAGCACTCGTTAACAACTTACAGCCCCGAGCCTTAACACTCGTTTAAATCACAGGGAGGTTTTCTAGTTACTCCCGGAGGCCTAGAAACTGAATAATATGAAATTCTCTTATGAATTGGGTCACGAATGAGAAACAGAAAAACCTGGTCTATTTGTGTGGGTTCAAACTCGTTAGCGACCTGCACAGGAAGGACTTATGGGACGCCTACGCACAGCCATAGTTCGATAAAGCATGGTCATGACCTGTAGGGTGCATGCATGTATTGAGATTAGCTGAACAGTCACAGTACATGCCCCTATTAGTATGAACAATACATCAGGCCCCAGTTGTTCAAAGAGCGGATAATTTTATTTACTGGATAGCTTGCTAAGCAGCAGATAAAATGCGTGCAAAATTTCCCTTTAGCCTTATAATTTGTGTATAAAGTACAAGCGTTTGTCTAATTTAAGTATGGGATTGTGAGAAAAACTTGCCAAAAGCGTTCTTTGGAGTACATTTGCAGCGCTGGATAGCGACTTATCCACTGGATAAAGTTATCCGCTCTTTGAACAACTGGGGCCAGGTGTAGACCCATGATACTAATCAGGTCATTTTGTTGGTTGGTGTGTGGAGTTTTCATTTGATAACTACTTGGTTATTTGGGGAAGGAGGTTCGTGTATTTCCTTATCTCTTATGGGTGTAATATGACAAAATGCCGACCAGCTCCCAGTTGGCTTGATAGTTCAGTCAGCACGCATGCACCTTTCAAAAGCTTTTTTCTTACTGGACGGCTGATAGCCTGCAGCTGCATATTCTTTTAGGACCAGGAGCATTGTTCTGTTGTTCCTTCTGTCGTTCTCTCGGCCAATAATACAATACTTTGTAAACGGTGCGGGTCGCCCGAGCGCTGTACCGGAATCACAAAGGTCATGGATTCGAATCCCGTTAAAGCCAATTATTGGTCCGGATGCTCTACCACTGAGCTACAGGAGACTCGTGGGAGCTAAGGCCATTAACCTAATGTATTTTACAGCTTCCAAGAATTATGGCTTCATAATTATCTCTAAAAAAATGCCTGGTTAAGGCCCAATTTTCTTTTTGGATTCCAACAGCCCTTGCCAAGATCTGCCTTTCCTGCATAGTCATAAACTGATACTGAAAAATACCTCTGTATTATCACTAGTTAACACGACAAGGCCGCAAGGTGATGCTTTTTATTAGGTAATATTTAACACGGGGTCAAATGTTTATAGCACGTTAGAACGTCCAATGACAGCTGCAAAACTTAGACTTGCAACTATCCACATCACGCGCTTTTATTCCTACAAAGTTGTAAACGTGAAAGAGTTCCTGCTTGATCCGGTGCGTACAACTAAATCCGGTTTACAGCTAAGCCGACCAAGATGGCGGACGAAATGTGTGACTGCCTTGTGCTTGTGCTTATGTCGCCCCCGTGTCTCAGTGGAAACTGCGGCATAAGCCAAGTACAAGAGGAACGAACGTGTTCGTTCTTCTTGTGCTTATAATTATAAGCATGTCGCAGTTGTTCTCAATTGCTTAAGCGGCGTTTGTGATTATACCTATGCTTATATTTATGTCGTAGTGAAAAACAGGGCTTATACAACGATGGTCAGTCATTTCTTAAACAAAAAAAAATAGAGGTAAAATCATGTAATCAAACGCCTACTCACTTGAGACAGACAGGATTGGAATGAAGAAAACACACTCGTGCCGGAGGCGATTCCGTTCTTCTCGAGTTTTGGCGCCCATGTGACAGTAATGTAAAATACATAACGGTTTAGGCTCTTTTTCAATAAGCTTTATCGTCTACAACTGCTGAATCACAAACTAGAGAGGAACGAGTTTTTAAAGCTAATACTACATCTTTATCAAAACCACTTGTATAACTCCTAATTCTTCAGAGCATTTCTGCCGAGAATTACACACCAAGGATGCTTTCTCCAAACTAAGAGCTTATCAAAAAGGTTCCAGATATTTAAAAAAAAAACCAAACAAAACAAAACAAAAAAACAACTTTGAAATAAATTCCCTTCGGAAACCTCACGCTTTATTGTTTTCTAATCCCATAAAACACGACATTTAAACGAAACAGCATACGCGTGGCTACAGTCTAACACACTGCAACTAGTTTCTTTCCAGAAATAAAATTCACAAGCAGATCCGCCTTTTCTGTTTTGAGCGTGGAATAAGCTTGGTGCATTATATATGTGGACTCAAAGAGTCGACCCAAATAGAGTACACTGAGATGTATTAACTCGAGAATTTATCATAGCTTCACAGGAAGGCATGTAGTTAGGGAAAATAACTACAGGTTTTCCTGAAGCAGTAGACTTTGTATGAAAGGTCACTATAAGAAATAGATTATATCCACCCGTTGCTTTGCGTGTTCCTAAACGCATCCACTATTCAGCTGTCATCACTAATTAATATGATGAGTAAATTATTCCAGTTATTCTGGAGCCAATTATCAGATTTCAACTACTAACGTCATTATATTAGTCTCCCTGACCCCGTGATAATTCCGGGGGGGAGGGGGTTACTTAACAAAGTTTTATATGGGGGAGGCGCCGCCACGAGATCCAGATCCTTACATTTTTATATACCATTTTTGACAGTAAAGGCAGCCCTTTCATATACCTTCAATGAAAATAATACCCTTTCGCATACCTTCAGCAGAAAACTGAATCCCTTTTCTGTACCCTATACCCTTACTTTTTAACGGGCCCTAGTCAGCCACACCTTTGTTTTTGTTTATGTGCGGGAGTTTGGCTATTATATTTTATTCGGAACATGTCAAAATGAACGAAATCACTGTGGAACTACTAAAGATAATGAAACATACTTTCAGGAACACAACTTACAGTAAAGCAATAAGATTTTGCTTTACCATGCAATATCAATAATTTCGATGGCATCGAAAATGGCGGAGGCTGACTAGGGCCCTTCAAATGGTCCTTTGAAATAAGTAAATGATAGCTTTTCCTCACCCTTTTCTATACTTCAGCTCGTGTAATCCCTTCGCTTTTATTCACAATCAACTCTCGACTTGTGGACCGACCTCGCTATTACAGACACCCCGATAATACGGACGGCAGTTAAATCCCCAGACCAAAGAAATGCCGCACTTCTACTTATCAGCACTCTTTTTTGTAAGAACTTCTAGAACCTGGGACGCTCTTCCCCTGCAGTTAAGATATGAACATGTAACTCTGAACCAATTTAAATCTCTGCTCTCCTCATACTAAAAAGATGCACTTATTTCGCGCTTCGATATTGAGGACCCTAGAGCCTGGAATCTGTCTGTTTAAAATGTAATATGCCACACAACCTTTTAGAGCCTATTTCGTGTTGTTATTAGTTTACTATATTTTATTATCTTATTTGAGTGTTTAGAACTTTGTAAATCTTGGGCCCACAGTAATTGGCGCTAGCTGTTGTGGTCACCCTGCCTTAACCCAGTACTTGTTTATCTTTTTTTCACGTTGCTTTGTTCTGTTTTTAGCTTTAATTTTGAAGGCGAAGTCTAATAAAACAAAATAAAAATAAAAAAAAAAAATGGATTACAGACGTATGACTGAAATAGATTTCCGCTATTACGGAATCTCGCCATTAAGGACACTAACTCGCGGTCCCGAGGGTGTCCGTAATAAAGGGAGTTGACTGTACATCCAGCCTGAGAAAGGTACCCCTCTCGAGCGCAGCCTCACCGTATAGTGAATTATAGGAAGTACTCCCTCCCCCCGGGTCATAAACAGAATACGTACGAGCGACGAGAAGGACAAAATGAACTTCAACGATATCTCGTGCTATGCACTTCACAATAAAACATATTCACTGTTTATGTATTGAAACGCATGGATGGAATTCCAAGACACGACCACTCAAATTCAAACGCTGTAAAAATGTTTCAGCAGTACTTTCCTGGGGAGCTGTTTGTTCCCAAGTATTTCTTCAAATTTAATTTAGTCATTTTATTGAATTTTACCGGATTTAAGGGTGAATGGTTTAAGTGGAAAATTTGACCTTTCTCCATATGCCTTGAAAAAAGAAACAGAATGCTTTGTCAAATACTTTGCTCAGAAATAAAATATCTTTTCCGGACAGGTTTTGAAACATAAAAATGTCATCTCGATATGTCAACGTTCTGATCTCCCAGATGGATTAAAAATAAATATTTTAGAAGAAAAAGAGATTTCATTTACTTTGAGTTTCCCTCAAATGCTAATGGTGGCGTTCCACGAAGCAGCGCTCTCTACACCTAAACTTCAGTTTCGCGCCAAGGCAAAGTTTCATGATGCGCGAGGCATAGATTTGTCGCGCCGACGAGTCTCCTCCCTGCCTTTGCGTGAATGATCTCGCGCGTTACCACACGCAGTTAAGACACGCGCGTGTTGCGGCAACTGAAATCCCCGGCAGACGCAGAAAGACGTGGGGCGTGGGAAAGGGGGAATTTGAGGGTGAAGTGCGATCGGGCTCTTTACTCGCTCTCTCTCTGTTCGCCCAGTCTCCCCTCTACCCTCTTTCCGAGCCTCCCATGTCGGCTAAATTGCCAAAGCACTGAGAAGAAACTCGAAAATGCTTAAGCACTTAGCTAAAGTAGGTATCTAAGAGAGTCGTGTAAACAGTTCCCCTTTGTACCTCGTATTGCATTTCCGTACCGTGAAGCGACCTTTCGTCGACGCCAGGGTCGACATCAAGCAAAATATATGAGTTTAGTATTTCTGAAAAATGAGCTTTTAGTGGTTGCATGCCAAGAATATAGGTTACCGATTTCCAAAATGATTTCCGACCTGTACAGATCACAGACTGCGACACGGGGGCGAAGCTTGCTACTCACAGCACTCTACAACGGTGTAGTAAATATAACATAACAGGTTTGCGTATCTGCTTGGATATTGGGTGCCACAATTTGTTGTGTTAAGTGCTACACGCCTTTTTCAGCTTAGACAAGTGAAATAGTGTTTAATGCGACGACTTTACTAAGCTGACTGATGCGGCTTCCAGTCTTTGAACTACAATCCGATAAGAAGCAAGTTAGAGATTGACGGCTTTATTTGAATTAAAATTCTGTGATTTAAATCGCTTACCTTGTTTCTCTTCTGGACTGCGGTGATCTATTTTACCCTAGGAATCGTGAGAGAAACACCGTAACGTTAGACAACGGCAACATTGTTACGTGACTCAACGACAGAATGAAATATGCCTCAAATTGAAAGCATCTTGCCTGCGAATTAAATATGTTGACCGTCTGTATAAAGTGAGGATGGATCAGTTTTAATGTTATTACCTTCTTAGTGAAGTCTGCAAGAGTCCATGTTTGCAAATGAAGCAACAAACACAACGCAATGAAGCTCGACATATCTCCTTATTTTAAAGTGTGTTAAAACCACGGTACGGGCTCTTATAAACCTCGTGAGGACACGAGAGGCTTCGCCGCTGTTTCGAGCAGTCGATTATGGCTTAGTATTTGTACCCCGTCTGTCAACTTCTCGAATAGTGTCGAATGCTCAGTTACGTCATATCCGTTATTCCCCATCCGGCATCCGCTGTGGCTCCTGATTGGATGATATGGAGATGAATAACTGAGTGCCAAAACATAAAGATATAGCTATAGACATTGATAAACAGAAGGGTAAGCTGAAAGTGTGCAACAGAGCAGAAAAGTTACGTAATTTAGTTTAACCATTTTAAGGTCAAAATCGTGGTGGAATTTTCAGAAATCCAGAAAAACAAAATATAAACGTGCATTATTTATTTAATTAATCAATTTATTTATTAATTGGGCTCAAAAAGTTGTCGCAGGTAATCGGTCGTTGATATTTTGAAGTAGTTTTGATTAATGAAAAAATTTGGCAGAGGAAGTTAAAACTGGTATTTTATGGAACAAATGGCTTCTTGCCTATCGAACCAGTTAAAGAGCTTAAGTATCCAAGGCTCAGAATTGTGAGTGCCAAGGAAACCCTTGGCCATGCCAATTGTCTTTGTTGAGAGCCCTGTAAGCTAGAAAGCTAAAACGCCATATTAGGGAACATTTTGTCGTTTATAAGACCCTTTAGAATCTGTTCTCCACAGGAAACTGTGTTTCAGGAGGGTAGGGCTTATAGCTTCCTTTGTTTGTTGGTGTATATCCCCGCGCCAATGTTGGATTTTATTGAAGAGACTCAATGGTTTGGTTGAATTCCAGCTGCCTGCTTGCAATGACGGAAGAGACAGCTGAAATATATGCTGCGTTCTCTGCTAATCGGCAACAGGGGAAGGCAAAAACGCAACTTTAAGTAAAGCCGGGTAGTAGGGACGGATTGAGCCGCAATGCTGTAACTCGGAGAACTAGCAAGGAGGTATAATCAATGTACCTTTTGGGAGGTTGAAGTTAGGTTTGGAAAGGCATGAATTTGTATGGCGGCCGGCGTGTGAGGAGCGGTTGGGTACTTCAACCTACCAGTCCCTACAGCTATCAGTTTTGGGCTTTGTAGTCCCTATGTAGGCCAATTACTGATCCGATAAACACAGCACTTTTCTATATGGACTGACTTGAAACGTTTAAAAAAGGACAACCCGTGTATATTTCCCTATATAAGGTCAACAAGATAATATCATATTCCCTAGCCTATTCCGCTCCAAATCCCACTCTCCCAGTCCCTGAAGGGTGTTTGAATTCGTACCTCTTTTTTATTCAGAGAATTAAAAATGGAGGGTGAGAATTTTGGCATTTTGATCTAAAAGACGGTGAATTCTGCCACTGTGAAATAATCATATAGTGTAGTGTGAAATGGACTCTGGGATAATAAACTGAAGGAATGTTGTTAAGAATGCAGTGCAATAGTAAGAACACAACTTGGATTATAACGTTTTTCTTCTAGAGTTTATACTGTTTATCGCCGACCGGTTAGCTCAGTTGATTAGGCATCAGACTACCGTGCGGGAGGTCGTGGGTTCAAACCCCGGCCGGACTAACACTCAGGGTCTTTAAATAACTGAGAAGAAAGTGCTGCCTTTGTAATGACATCTGCAAATGGTTAGACTTTCCTAGTCTTCTCAGATAAGGACGATAAACCGTAGGCCCCGTCTCTCAACACTTCAATGTTCATAATCCTGTGGGACGTTAAAGAACCCACACACTAATGGCAAAGAGCAGGGTATGAAGTTCCCAGTGTGCTGGTCTGGTCTGTTTCATGATTTCATGGGTTGGGTGGGTAGGATGAGGTCGCTAATGGACATATGCTGATGTAAACCGCATTTGAATACTATATATGGATAGAAAATGCGGTATATAAATGCATTACCTTTATTCCCTGAAAAAAATCATGCAGTGTTTAAAGAAATATTGGACAAATGTACAGCAGTAACTCGTATACCCCCTCCTCCCCCCCCCCCCCCCAGCTGTAAATTCAGGCCACCTTCATCTGTGTTTCCTAAAATAAATTGCTGACTAGATCCACCATCTTTGCATTGTCCTCATGGTCCTTGCCGACTTGTAATAGGGTGGGTCACATTTGGCCATAAAAATTGATTGGATTAGGCAGTCGCGTTTTCGCCCCTAAAATGGTTTCGTGAACTTTTTGATCGGGCAACCGCAAAGGAAGTGGCCTGATGACTAGCTAGGTGGTCTTATCAATTGTCGCGGGCTGCAGAATAGGGTAGACTAGGGTATCACTTTATTTGGAAACTGACCTTTGGTATGGATAGGAATTGGGAAAGTGGTCAGGTCTAGGATCTGAGTGAAGAGATGTTTGCTTGTCAACAATACAAGTGCATGATGCAGCGGAAGATGGTCTGGTATAAGTTAAGGTTTCTTAGCTGCACACTTTCACAGAGAATTGGTGACCCTATACCAATCGAACTATAAAGAACAGCTAGCCTTTGCCGTAGATATGAGTTACATAAGATTTATGGCCGGGATAGTTGCATGGCCACATACTGAGTCGAAAGAAATATTTTACATTTGGGTTTCAAAGTAAAATAACTGTACCCAATGTACATGATATGCAGTGGCTCTGTTCTCTATGTCAGTCCATGTGTGGGTAATGATAAGAAGTTGTTTTCGGTGTCAAGTGTGACCTGTACGATACAGGTCTGATGTCGGCTACACACGTCGACACTTGCATCCGACGCGTAGCCAGAACACAAGAAATCTGCCACCGGTAATCACCTGAGAGAGTACCATGGAAAAGAGCCAAACGGTATCGTGTAGCCTGCGGAGGCAATCATTTTCGTTGAGGGTTTGTGCATTTTTCACTGTTGAACGCGCGGAAAAAACCAGGGCGTTCAAAAAGCGGAAACGCTTAACTTGATACCCAGGCTAGGCATCATGCCAAGGTTCAGTCTTGAGGAAGTGCCAGAGTAAACTGAATCAGTGTCTTATTTTCGAAATGCTTTTTTTTTTCGGCATCTAATCTTGTCTTCTTAACGCTCTTATCATTCACAAGGACGTGCATGTGGAGTTTGTTGGTTTTTCTTTCGTATTATCACTATACAAGTATGTATTTTACGGTCTTCTTTAACACCTTATCGTCACAATCAGTTGACGCCTTTCAGCGTTGTTCTGAGGGGCAGTATCAAGGGAGACATCATGATTTTGGGCAAAAATTCACTAATTTTAAACTTTGAACACTGTGTTAATTCATTTCTAAATCACTAATTTAGAGAAATATTAATAGTGATTCTACTGAGACGAAAGGTTGAACCAAAATATAGTACAACCGATTTTTAGTGCGTTACGACAGCGAAAATTAAAACAGCGGCCCGACGTTTTCAAATTGAACCCATTTCTATTTTGGTCATCTGCCGGCGAAAATATCCGTGGATAGTTTTTTTGCATTCTGATAGTCTTTTAATGGAATTTGGTCATTATATCTTGGCTGCTATCAACCGAATAACGTTTTTTCGATTTTCAATGTGTTACTAAGAATAGCGTGATACCATCCCTTTAAAAACTAACTTTCGATGTCTGTGTATGTTAATTTTCTACACAAGAACTCGAACTAAACGACTGATAATCAGTCGCAACGGAGTTCATTTAACCGTTAGCTTTGATAAATCTTTGCTTGTTGTGAAATGTTTTAACTTGCATTCCCTTGTAGACTTATTTAAATATACTTAATCGTATAAGTGTTTGGATAGCAAAAATGTCAGGACTCTCTGAACATATTTTTTGTTCGAAAGCTTGTTCGTCCGAAACTGAAAAAAAAGCAATAGAATTTAAAGATCTCAAGATCACAGCACTGACAATTATTTTCTCTGATATGCCCTTTATGTAAAGTTTGTGATTTTTCTTCCGAATACGCTAAGGCCTTTTTTGGCCGCAACATTAGCAGTGCTCTGCCCCGAGGTCCGAACCCTTCCCCTTTTAAATACCATTTAATTTTTGAAAGAAAAGGCAGCCTTTTCATAGAAAATGGCACTACTCTCACATACCTACAGTCGAAAAAAGCATCTCTTTACGTTCGGTCTGTTCGAGAGTTGGCCCGCGGAAAGACCCTTTTAAATACCTAAATGACAGTTTCCCCCACACTTTTCTTTACCTCAACCCGTGAAATCCTTGCCCTTTTATGTACCTCCATCCTGAAAAACTGATGTACCCCTCTCGGGCGAAGGCTCACCGTGTCGACCCTCCCCTCCCCTCTCCCCCGGACTGAGCCCCAATAATCCACGCGGGAATGCCAAAATAACGGTCCCTAGTCACCGACGTCTGAGTTTTCTTCCACTAAATAGTACAATTCAGGACGATTGTTTAAGGACGGTGTTTACTAATACCGAAGTATTTTTCCCGCGGTTTACGACTATGCGGGAAAAGCAGATCTTGGCAAGGGCTATTCCCGGAAGGGGGGTACTCCCTTATGTGACCTTAACGGGGACGTGCGGCCCGATAGGGTATGGTTTTGGGGGTGTTTTGTCTTGAACAGGGTATCTATTTCATCACTTTCTGTCTTAAACAGGGTATTGCTGCATGACATAATGGCTAAAACAACAAACTAGTGTATTCTTATTTCATTGTTAAATGTCTTAGATAGGGTCTGAAAATTTTGAATTCTGTCTTGAACGGGATAGGGAAATCAGAGAATTGTGTCTTAAACAGGGTCAGTGTTTGAGCGCCCGGGCCTGCCCACCCAAGCCTGTTGAGTACCCCCTCCCCCCCCGGGGGCTATTGAAATTCAGAAAGAAAATTGGGGGTAACCACGCATTTTTTAGAATTAAATAAGCAACAATTATTCGAAAAAGCAGTAAAATACAAAGCAATGTACGTCTTTTTTTTTTTCCAAATTGAAGCTTTATTACATGCATTGTTACCCCCAGTTTTCTTTTTGGATAACGAAAGCTCTTGCTAAGTTATGCTTTCCCCACATAGTTTTAAACCGCGCAAAAATATCCCTGTATTACTAGGCACCACCGATAGGAAACCCGAGTATTTCGAGATGCGCAGAACGTAAGCGCAGTATTTCAGCCATATTTTTTACTTAGTACGTGTTGGTAGCATTACATCGCCTAACCCTCCATTGTAAAATGAAAGCACAAAATATGACAGAAAATTGACACACTCCAAAGGACAACCTCGCTCCCATGGAAAAGCCATGGGTACGAGGTTGCCCGTTGGAATGTGTCATAGGGATCCTTCTTTCTTTTAAACACAGCTCCCATCTAAGTTCTTTTTCTCTTTCTGAAGACTAACAATTATCGACAACTGAGCCTCGGAAAAAAAAAACCACTTCACGTTTTAACTTGTGGACTGTGTTTGACGGCCAGTAACAAAACCTGGAGACTGCAGACAGCAATCACAATCTTAACCAGTTCTCTTCCGAAATGCAAAATTAATCCGTAACTGTATTTCAGGCCAGGGTAGGAGACTCTAATCAGTATATTTCAGACATTGAAAGGAAACAAAACATTATTTGGTGAAAACAGTTAACGGTTCCACATAGAAAGTAGCAAATTACTGTAACCAGCTCGAAATTTCTTCTACTGGGGTGCCGGTCTTCTGCATCAATAACTTACAGCTGTGAAATTGGGCAATGGCATCCCTAAAATGATTACACTTACCACGAAACTGATCACTTTTAGGCATTTAACAAACTCCCTTTATTTACGTAAATACCACTTTAAGCTGTCTAAGACAGACACCTTCCCTTAGGGATGGATAGCTGATACCCAGCCGAATGTCTCTTTTTCATCTGCATGTAACTAAGCTCTCTTTAAGCCGAATTCCTTTGTAAAGCGCACAGTGGACACATTTTGGTAGCAAAGTTCTGCTGAAAACATACTCCTTGAGATGGACACGAGAAGCTAAGTTGACATTTCGTGCACAATCACTGGATTATAGTCCGGATTTTATTTCACGTTGATTGAAGCGATTGCGCGGCCGTCAAAAAGCGAAAACGCACGAGACTCCACTGAGAGGCCTGAACGGCTGCTACCGGTAGGAGGCTACATGACTGGTACACGTACAACAGTCATTAATAATCTCCAACTGAGCTGATTACAAGAAAAAGCTACCGCTTATTGCATAATCTGGCGAACAGCGGCGAACATCTTTGGAGAGTGGAAGCGGAACAATTAAAAGATGTAAGCATGTAATCATGCATTACGTAGATAGTATAGGAAGTTACATTTCCCAACAAGAAGGCACTCGACTATTACAATTTTCTCTCGGCTTAAGTGCTGTGCTTGTACAGTATGCAGCGGTATTTTACGGAATTCTTACAGTGTTACTATTTGTAAAACAAAACTCAGTCAACGAATTAACGTGTATATTTTTCGAGGAAAAACGCATTTAGACCCCTTCAGTTAGTGGCCTTTTGGAAACCGAAACTAATCCAAATTCTAAAGTCAGTAGATTGAATGGAGTGAATGAGTTGAGCCATCCGCCCTCCCCCCTTTCCCCCGGGAGAACTCCCATATAAAAGGTAGGGGGTTGGTGTTTGTAATGTCGGTAGAGAGTATTGTAAGCAATCATATCGTAAGTCTACACTGAGATAAAAATTGAAATTAACTGAGGCGAATTGAAATTGTGTGACCATTCAAACGAAAGCCATTGAGCAGTTATTTCCTGTGAGATGTTGTAGTACTTTCCTGAGATGTTTCCATTCATGATCCTGAGTTTGTTGTCATTCAGTCTGTAGGCAGTCGGTCTCGGGTACTGCCCGTTTGTAAATTCGCTTCCAAGTCATTGTCGAATTGAAAATCATAGAAAGTTGGGTCGGTGGGAAACTACAGTAATAATAATAGTAATAATAATAATAATAATAATAATAATAATAATAATAATAATAATAATAATAATAATATTCTTTTATTTACCCTCGGCAGTGTTTATAGCACAAGTGCTAGTGGGGCCGAACATTAAACTTCACAAGAAATTATTTCAATTGAAAATAACATTATTCGACGATGTAACCCAAGATAAGAGTTGTGATTCAGTAGGAGCTGCTTTTTAGTAAGTAAAATTGGCTTGGGAGTTGCTAAGTTTTTTAAAAGTTATAACATAGCATGTAAGTTTGAGTTTCTCAAACTTGTGATTTTTATTGATAGCCCCTCCCAATCATGGCTCCCATCCCTCTATTTATGCACTCCTCCCTGTCTTACAATTCCTTCCTCCCCATGGACCCTTACGGGTAACTTACCATGGGGGCAAAATTTAGACGGCAGACTGATCCTGACGGCGGATGTGGCAAACTTGATCGAAATTAACGAAAAAAGGCTGGAATAACTAAATTTTTGCCCGATAGTTTGGTTTACAATACAAACCTTCCTAGGACTCAATTATCAGCAGCTGTTCGTATAATGAGCCCTCGCAGAATTCCCCCCCCCCTCCCCTGCCCCCACCCCGAGTGCGAACGGAAATCGAGCCAGCATTACGGGAGCCGTACGTGCACAGTCGACTTCATTCCCCGCTGACGTCAGAGGTCAAGTATGACGCTGCAATAACTTGAACTATGACGCCAGATCCCATGGGAAACAACACCCCTGGGAGGATTGGATCTAGCTCGGCTGAGCCGCTGATCATGTGACCAGCTTTGAGCCAATAGCACTAACAGCTCACACGTTTCGTCTTGGTCTCCATTAACAGGAAGTTTGCGATCTAAAATCACATTGAAAAGTTTGCCTTTTCGTTGAGTTTTTCACGAAATAACAGCTCTCAGAGAGGATGGCGTTAAAAAGGATCAATAAAGTAAGCATTGAGCCTTTTTTTTTGGTCATTTTTGGACGCTTAAATGGTCTGTAAAGTGAACGGTTTTGCTACATGGTAACTCTCAGACGTGAGCTATACGGCCGGCCAAAGTGCTTTTCTTTCTTGGTGGTTGTCAAGAGTATTCAGGCTTTCGCGTAAACTCTGGATTTATGGATACATCCCTCAGTGCCTACTCTTCGAAGTTTTCAAATTGATTTGTGATTTTTGTTGTCATATTCCAGGAATTACAAGATCTTGGACGCGATCCGCCAGCACAATGTTCTGCAGGACCGGTCGGCGATGATTGTAAGCGAAATATGTTGTATTTGATTGAGTTCAAAGAAAGCGTTTTGTCTTTAAACGGTTCTTTCTTGTCTGCCTGATATTGTTGATTAGTATTTTTGGCCAAGTGTGCGTTTTTTAGCCGGGCTCTATGCTTAAAACTTGCTAATGATGTCTTTTCTCTTTGCATCTGACATCGCGTGAACTTTGAAGTATTTCACTGGCAAGCGACTATCATGGGGCCGGTAAGTACGGAATTCTTCTTTCTTTTCGACCGTAAGTTTCTCAGAAACATTCTCAGGTAACAGTTTTATCGTGCTGTTACACAGGTGTGGTGTTAACTTTTCTTATTTGTCGTTTCTTGTCGAACAGCCTGATAGCCCTTACCAAGGTGGAGTTTTCTTCCTTACGATACATTTTCCAACAGATTATCCATTCAAACCTCCAAAGGTAGGCATCTAAGATATTACTTTGTACCAAAGTCATTACAAGTTTATATTATAACTTCTATTGAGTAGCAGTTGAAGTTTGGTAGAGTCTACGCCATGCAAAAAGCAGGAGAACCCCCATGTTCTTCGTGAACATGTACCTTTCTGCCTTTCTTCCGGTATTCACAAGCTCTCAGTCTTTCTCAACTGTTGTTTGTCTGATTTAACTCTTATACCGACAATCTGTTACTGTTTTGACAACCATTAGTATGTCGTCTTGTTATACAACAGCCAGTGAGCGTTCGGTTGACTATTTGCGTTGTATAAGGGACGTTCGAAGACTAAGTACAGGAGCTTACACAACTGTATTGTACATGCTTCGTGGTCACCTTATGAATAGCATGTGTTGATTTGCATTTTCTCGTTGGTGAATTAGCTTCGAATTCCTAAATCAAATTGATATGAGCCATTTAAAGTGTGGTTTTGAGAATTCTAAAGTGTGATTTGTTCATCGCTCCCTTGTTAAATGGGTATCCACTTTGAGGCTATTTTAGTATTGCTCAATCGAGATTTGATGGGCTGCTACTTGTACATTTCTATTAAAACCAGTAAAGCTATAAACTCCTGACGTAAACAGAACTGTAAGCACTGCATCACTGATTTAAAGCTCATCCCCTAACCTTACAACGAGAAACTTTCAAAGAATCATGAAGTCAATAAATAACTCAGAAGTTAGAGCTGACTTGAGGTGATTCCCTTGTTGTAGTGGACATCATTGCTACTCAGTTATTCAAAGTTTAGTTGTCCAGTTATGTAACTAATCCTTTAGCAAAGTTAGTGTCCATCTTTTTACTCCAGAATCATGTAACAATTAAGTGGTTGGGAGAGAATTATTATTATTATTATTATTTATTCTCATTCCCCTTCGACTCCACCCACTGTAATGTGACATTTTAAGGTCATGTAATTTTAGATATCTACTGCTATCGATCTGGTTTTGACAAAGTTAAGTGATGTTTGGAAATCGTAATAAATTATTGTTGTGGGCAAGTTGGCTAAAACCGGCTACAAGATTTCTGAATATTTTTGGTTTATTTCCTTGCCAAAATTTAAAGGAGAGTCTAGTAATTTTTAAGTTTATATGATATTTTTTTTATTTGCTTAATCAAATCTTCATGTTGATCTTGTATGAAAATTGAAAAAGAAATCCTTATTAATTTTTCTTCCTTGGGTTTGAGACATCTAAAAAACGTGAATTGCCACTTCTGGTTGGGATACAATATTGCGCATGATGGGAGACTGGGGAAAGCAGGGCTAGTACGTCAATACATGATCGCTGGTTTTGCGGCTTCTCTGTTCCTCAGTTGTTTTTCATGTACAGAGGAAGAAAACTGTGTGGATGAAATCATGACTGAGAATGGTGAATGGTCACAATGAAACAACTGAGGAATAGAGAAACCGCCAAAGTAGTGATCCGGTATTGACGTCACAGCTATACTATCCCTAGTCTCCAATCTTGCATGGGGTTGTTTCCCACCAGAAGCAAAATTTCACTTTTTTTATGCCTCAAAATTATATGGAGAAGAAAAATCGAGAAGGAAATTTTTTTTCATGTTAGTACAAGAACAAAATGAAAATTTGATCAAGCAAATGAAATAATTTCTGTCTTGTACACTTTAAAGAAAAATACAACAGTTTTGAATTTTGAAACATGTTTCAGCTGCCATCATCAGTTCCAAAATAAGTTATAATTGAACTTAAATAAATATACAGCACTAATTAGAAATGCGAACGAAAATGGTAACAAGAGCAAGAAAAGAATGCCTAACTTTGTAAGAATTTTATGGTGAGTTTTAAGATAAACGTGTTTGAGCAAAACTGGAAGTAGCATGATCTACAGGCTTAAGAGTGTAGTAGAGATTGAAACTAAGAGAAAACTGTTACATGCTGCCTCTTAATTACCCTGTAAAGTGCTGTTTGCTCTTCATCTCTATTTTTTGTATGGGTTTTTAAGATTTCTTTCCCTGGCACAGTTTGTCTATTGCTCTTTGCTGTTCTGTTGCTACGTGGTGAAGTTTTTGAGCAATTTTTGACAACTTTTTACAGTGCAAGTTTAAAAACTGTGAACACTTATTATCTCTGGAATGAAAAAATTGTGTACTCTAGGGAAAAAAACAATCTGATCCAAGATGAATAAACTGGAAACTGTTCCTTTTTTTTGGGGGGGGGGGGGGGGGGGGTTCTGGTTTTCACTTGCAGTTTGATATCATGTCCAAGGCTGTGCTCTAACGGCACCCTGTTGCCTGAGGCGACTAACATTTGGCCTTGGGCGACTGAAAATATTTTTTTGGTCGCCCAGCCGGGCGACCTGCTGATGTTGGTTTCTCGGTTTACGGTAAAAAACACAAAAAAGGAAATGTTGTTCAATCGGGCGGGCGTTGATATTCAAAGGTCGTTTCACGTGAATTCACGTATAACATAATCGTCGACTTTGATCGTGACAAGCTGCACAGTTTTCGATTTTAACCGCTTTTCCAAGTAGCATTATAATTTTTCCTGTAAATTAGGATGGCTCGTTGGTTAGTTTTTCGAAAGGAATTTGTTACTTCTGCTCTGATAGGTGTAAAGTACCGTCGGCTATTAATAAATCGTTTTAGAAATGAACACAGGAGTCGCTCTTTTTAAAGACGAGCGCTTTCTATTTGACAAAATTTTCGAAAATATCGGGTGGGAATCGAATGGAACAGGATCTTTTCCGGAAAAGATTTTCGAAAATTTAGGACAACCTTTTCAGTGTTCCGGAAAAGTGGAAATTTCTGTATTTTCGAAAATTCTCGTGTTCCATTCAAAAGTTTCCAGTCGGACTGTTTGAACATATACGATAAATGGCGTCAAGAAGCCTGAGGCAAAAACTGACCACATGATGACTGAGTATAAGCCCGTTCCATTCGAGACCGAAATTTCTGAAAATTCAAACCGAAAATTTTTGGTGAATGGAAAGTGCGCATTGATGTTCAAAGGTCGTTCCACGTGAATTCACATGTAGCATAATCCTTGACGTTGAACTTGACTAGCATTGGGATGGCTCATCAGCTAGTTTTTCAAAAGAAGTTGTTACTTCTCGTCAAGTACGGTCGGCGATTAATAAATCGCTGAATAAACATGGGAGTCGCTCTTTTATGCTAATTTAATATTTTAGCAGGCTTTTTACTGCCGTGTCTGCGAGGCTAAAACATAACTTAAAGGGATACTCTAGACCCCAAAACAACTTTCCATATTCAGAAAGCTTATGACCCAAATAAAAGATATTTACCAAAATTGGAGTTCGATCTCCGCTATTTTGCCTAGAAAAGCGAAAAGTTTCTCGTCACGGGATTCGAAGCAGCGCTTGGGCCGAAAACCGGAAATGACGTAGAAAGAAGAACTCGCCAAACCTTTTCCGGTTAGATTTCCCTGGATATCTTTAGCAAGATTTGGTAAATGGCTTGATTTTAAAATTTCAAAATAATTGTATAGTTCTTGATTTGAGGAAAATTCAATAATACCGTATCGATTTATGGTTGCTTGATGCTTAATTCTAGTAACAACGGTGAAGGTCTTAAAAATTCGCATTTCTTTCGGGTTTTGTACGGGTGGTTCGGACACACGCGATTCGATTTGTTTGCTAACCCCACGACCTCTGCTCACTTTTCTGAAGACTGTTCTCAACCACAAATTATCACAGCAGGGTTGTAGCTAAGAAATTTGCCTGCCGGTTAGCTGAGAAATTGAGCCGGCCAAAGAAGGCGCGAAGTGCCTTCTGCCGTCGGCGGAGCTGACGAAGGGGTAGGTATGGGAGGGGGGTATGGGGGGTCTCCCCAGGAAATTTTGAAAATTTTAATTCAATTTGGTGCACTCTGGTGAAATCTAGGGGCTCTTTTATGCAAAAAAAAAACAACCATTAAAGAGAAGGTCAGCTGTGGTGCTGCAGTTTGAAACGTGTGGTACAGAGATTCACCCTGAATTTGTTCAAAATTTTCTCCCTCGCTTTGACGTTTCCATATTTCCTTCGTGTGGTTTTCGTTGTTTGGCGTTCCTTGAACTCTCTACCTGGTTTGTTCACTGTGCCCCTAAGGAGAATGACAGACCTTCTGAGCAGACAGTACTTTGTTTTACTACAGTTCGTCAATCTATGCTGTTTTCTTAATTCTCTTTTTGGTGAGCTCACTAGAAGAATAGTTCTTTATTTAAAGACGGTAAAATCCATCAGGAGTATAAAAATTAGAAATAACCTAACTCTCCTAAAAAAAATTCAAAACCTAACTACAACTAATCTAATCTAACTAAAACCCGTTTTTCATGAATGCCGTGTATACTCTAACATTAAAAATGAAAATACGTGCGTAAGATTTTCAATATTTACTTAACATTAAAGTAATGAGAACGAAAGTTACATCGCTTTCCATTCGTTCCGAAAAGATAAGTGCTTTTAAGTTTGCACTAGAATGTCAGAAAATCGATTCTTATAAACGCTTAGAACTGCAAACAAAAGAGCAGTCCACTCGGTCGTTCAGCTGTTCATCCAGTTTCGCGGGTTCGTTCACTCGGTTTCTCGTTCGTTCGTTTTCGCCGGCAAGCACTCGGCGGACCGTTTACGTTTCTGGTTTGTTCAGTTGTTCCTCCGTTTGCCCAGTTCTTCTTGCTATTCATGAGCATAAACATGTTATAAACAATAAAATTTAACCAATTAAAAGCTGTTTTAAAACATAACGAAGAAGTTCCTTCATGTTTTTTTCTCTGTCATGCTACAGAGAAAGACTTCTTCTTTCTCCGATCTGACACAAATACCTGGTAACAAACTCGTTCCCAATCTTTCGCAACGCCTTGAATGCGGGGGCTAAGGGCTAATCGGGGCTACCAAGCTTCGTGTTGACAAGATGGCGGACGCAGAGGGAAAGAGGATCGACGCGGTAAACAAGTTCTCAAAACAAGACTTTATTTCAATTACTTTATGGCATCGATACTCAAGGTAGTCAGGAGTTTATTCAGCCTTTTCACTTAAAATATATTATTCTAAATCGAACGATTGCTAGTGGGTAACTTAAGAACTGTTCAAATTGCCCTTTTAACCGAGTGTTTGCCACCCAAAATTCAGCCGGCGATGACCTCTTTCCCAGCCGGCGAATTTCGCCGGCAGCCGGCGCTTAGCGACAACCCTGTCACAGCTGTGTCTGTGGAAAGATGAAAAGCTCACAAAACGCCATTTCAACCTTGTTTTAAAGAAGGACTATCAGAAAATAAGAGCATGGACAGCACGTCCAGAGAAGCCGCTCTCGCCAGACAGATTACAAAACAAGCTACTCCACCAGAACTGAGCTAGGGTTCACTGTATGTTTGAAAAATAATAAGAAATTGTTATTCCAGTGCAGCCTGAAGAAACCTAGCATTAGCCGATAATGATACTTAAGCTTGCCTTTCGAACACGCGCGACAGGGCAAAATGACCAACAAAGGTGAACACCGTTTACTAAATCAGCATAATATCGAAGGTAAAGGCCTTATTTTGCTTTAAAATGGAAAGCAATGAAAAATTGCCGGTATCATTACTTAGCGGAAAAAATCCCTGTAAAGTGAGCTCGAATGCGGTAGAACGCAATACGCAATATGGAAGGAAAGGTATAAACTCGTTTAATGTCCCAAAAGGCCCAGCACAACACAATGACTTCCGAATTTATTTATGGGCTTAGACTTCGTCGTAGTATTGCTGTTTGTACAGGTACCGCTCCGGTAAAGTGTGAATCGTTATAATGAAAGCTGCCCACATCTCCAAGCTTTCGCTGAGCTTTGTTCGATGTGTCTCTGATCTAACAGGCCAATTCCCGGGGTAAAATTTACGTGGATTTTTTTTAAAAATGTAACTAAACTGGATTTCAAATAACAACGCCGTACCATAAAAAGGAAACTTTAATGCTACTCAAAACGTATTCAATCGCCAATGAAATCTCATTGCGGATGTGAAATACACCGAATTTGCGATATAGTGCATAACTGGTCGCTTACCAATCCGCTCTTAAACACCTCTTCGCACTCGTTTTGTAGAGTCCGTAACCGAGTTCAGTTCGCTGTTACAAGGCTAAACACATACGACAGAGCGCCCTCATAGCTCTGCTAACATAGCTCCGTCGGCAATTTCGATTGTACTATTCTTTTCAGAAGAAAAACAAGCAAAATAACTACGCTAATCCCCAGAATCCATATTCTCTTCAGTGTTGTAAACAAGAGCGGTTCTTCATTCTACGTCATCGATCACGTGCTCCACTAAAGACGATTTTTACTTCTGGTCTTCAAAAAGGGAACATTTCGCCTTTCTCCGGCAATTTTCGGCCTTTTACTTTTTTCTTTTGTACTTTTTGTGCCGTTTACCCTTTATTATAGTCCAAATGCTACCTTTTAAGCGAAAGTTGTTTTGGGGTCTAGAGTGTCCCTTTAAGATTGTTTTTCCAGCAAAACACGATGTATAAAAAAGAAGAGATACGTTTATTTTTTGTGATTGTTTTAGAAACGGGTATAAACTTTATATTAAAGTCCCGCATTGTCCTTGGTGTCGTGACAAGTTATTACGTATCACGCACTAAAAATAAAATTGACCAAAAAGCTCATTTGTCCTGAACATTTCACCGATAACATAGGAAAGAAAATACTTCTGTTCTGCTCTGAAACGATGACTTTCCAACAAGATGACTTATTCAAAAAAGATAGTAGTTTTGGTACAGCCGTGGGTTTCGTTGTGGAAATTCATGGCAGCTTTCCCGGGAAAGCCCCCACGGGATCTCAGTCATTTGTTGCAAGCGAATTTTCTTTTCAACCTGAATGATTAGTAAAAAGAATAGTTTTCTTATTTTTGACCGAAACATTTTTATAAAAATTACCTAAACAGACCTTAATCTTACTTTTCCATTAAAAAACATGAAAAATTCGGCGGCTTTGCCCTTGTTTCTCATGGCGCGAAAACTTTGATGGGGATCATATGACAACATGCAGGTTTTTTTTTTCGCACGCTTTGGCTAAAAATTAGCGAATTCGCTGATCATCAGAGCAGTATAGCGGCGATGTTTTGTTGAAGAAAAGATGGATGAAGATCTTGCTGCCTTGTTTAAAGTCTTGCCTTGTTGTCTGATTGGATGTAGAACAACAAAACATTCCAGAAACAATTCTTAGTGTTTGTACTTTTTCTAGTCATACTGGCCAGTCAAAATGATGGTAGGCAGAGCTGGCTGTCATTGGACAGGAAATGAGGAACTTAAGAGCTCATCTTCCCCTGGGTCTAGCATTTCTCTTGGCCAGTTAAAATAGTATCCATACCAAGGCTTTTAAAAAGGTATCAAAACATCAGAAAGTACAAGCCATAAAAAATGAAATAAAAAAATAAATTGACAACACCAGTTTTGTTCAATGACAACATTATGGCAATTTCAACTAATAATTATAGTGTCAGGATTAGCAAAGAGTCAAACAGCAATGCAAGTTTTTTTTTTTTTTTGTAAAAGGAGAGTTTCAATTCTCCACATGCTTAAAAATTCATTGTCATGAAACATACAGCTGTGGGCCTTCCAAAACTGCAAAATAAGTTAAGGTGGCCGAACACAGTTTGCGCGCGCTTTACAGATTCTGTTAGTGATGATGTTAGGCATGCGCTAGGGTTGTGGTAGGCAAATACTATCGATCCCTCTATTTTATACCAAATGGATCACAAAGGTGAGTTTTGCTCTTAAAATAACCCAGTTTCTCGTTATTGAATCCTTCATCATTTATCACCAAGCAAAGAAAGTGAGTTCACGAAGAGCTAAGCCTTTTTGCACGCTTTTCATCTTTGCTGAGAAAACTTAATTAAAAGCCACGCATGCGTATTGCACCAAAAAATTGTGACTGGTTGTTTTAATGGAAATGAACTGTTTTCTAAGGAACCGCTTGTTAGAATTTTGTGAAATTTAACAAAGCAGTAGTTCTCTAAATGCGTAATTCGCCTACGAACAGAAACCAAAATCTAACAGACGGTATCTTCAAAAAACATTTAAGTGCAAAACCAACATTTACAGGAGATCTCTCTGTTAAAATTACATGAAAGCAGCGTCACTATGTCAGTATTTTGTGAGTTTTTCTGTATACAAAACATGGAAAAAATCTAACAAGTGCATTTTCTAAAAATTAAGGAAAACCATTATTTGTGGACAGTTAATAGCTTGCTGCATTGCCATGGCAACGTCACCTTGCTCAATAAGAAGTATCAAAATTTATTCCTTCTTAGTTAATCTTGCACCATGCTAATTTCGGGTACTCAGAAGTACGTAGTTTTCAAAAAATGTTTACTAACACCTGTATACTGGAAAACTGTGTTCGGCCACCTTAAATTTCCTGTAATAGGTAAAGCCAGTACTAGTTAACACTCCAACAAACCCAAGTAAGATCTTCTGGTTAGGCAAATGTGCAATACTGTGACACATGAATCGTTGAAGCTTGTGACTGTGACATACCTCAATCAAAGTCCTTCCTTTAACCAGCCTTTTGGGCAACTTGTCCTTAATCAATGTCAGCCAGTTTTATTTTCGAAGTTTTTGAGCATCTGCCCCTCGCTGATAACAGAAAAAAGAAAAATTGGCGCAAGCAGTAGATTTGTAGGAGTGGCTGTGTGTCCAGACTAATTGTAGGTAAGGAGAAACTTGTAACATGCCATCGTCATAAAAAATTTAATGCCTTTGAACGAGCACTCACAGGACTTTTGACCTCCCATGTTGATTAACCCTTTTCCTACCAGCCGTTACCAGAGGTTTTCCAAACATCCTGCCAAATTTGCAAAGTGGTTACTTCAAACCCCATGTGCAGTAAAAATACACAACTTACAGGGTGAAAAAAAACCAACATCCCTTTGGTCTAAAATAGTAAAAATTACTAATTATGGAATAAAATACACTAGTTGCCAATTAAAAATTTTCCAAAAAGCAAACTTGAAAGTAAAAATTTCCAAAATTTTGATGAAATTTGATCCTCGCATCACATGGGCAAAACTTGGTCAGTGTCGAGGGAACGTGTCTGTTTATGCAAATTAAGCAGTTGTCACTTTTCTTCAATGAAAATAGAAAGAAAAGCAGACAAAAAGCTTTCCTGAATGAAAAATTTATTCACCAAAGTCTTTGTTGACACGTAGGAAAGAAACATGTATCATTCTATATGCAAGATGAGAGACGTGCAAGCGATTTGAAGGAACTACAAGTCCATTTTGAAGTGAAGTTATCCACCCGTACGTAGCACGTTTTTCAAAACTTTCACAAAAACTGTTCGAAATACGAAGAATCGGTCAATGAGAATAGTATTTCAGTACAGATTCACAATCAAACCTTGGCTGTTGAATTCCCAGAAGTACTCGAAAATTATGCAGAAAGTCTGGCCTGAATAATGATTTGAGATGTCCGCTAGCTCATCGCCTAGATAAAATGACAATTTCTTCGCCGTTATTTCTCGGATTTCCGCTGTTGAAACTGTTGAGTATCCTTAGTAGTTCTTCTTTTGAGTTATGTTTTTGAAAAAGTGTGTTTTCCGTTGGAAAACGCGAAAATCGGTGACTAAAAATTTGATGTCCGACTTGCGCACAACAAAAACTGAAATTTGAGATGGTTTTGTGTAGACAAAAAGCTCTTTTGTCTAGAACCCCCTAAGACCTATAAATATATGGACAGAAAGTGGATGCTGATAGGTCAGTCGTTCCTGAAGACAATGAGAATAGGGGACAAAAAAATCCCTTCTAGGGGAGGTAGGAACCAAACGTGAACTGAATGTGATCCTGCTCGAAATCACGGCCGGGTTTGGCTGGCCAGTGATCAATGGGTTAACGTAAGACTTTCATTAGGGCACCAAGACTGGAGAACACAAAGCCAGACTTTTTTCTAGTTCTGTGTCAGTTAAGTGCCAGTTTTTGGGGTTTTGTTAACGACCAGGCACCGGGCAAATTGATCGTCCTGTGAACATGACTTCATGGGGCTGTCTTTAACATCCCAGCCAGCTTTTTCAGAAGAAGACTTATACAGCCATGTTAACTATCCTGGCCAGGTGCAATAACCTCTTGCCCAATGGTCAAATTAAAATCTTAATGAAACCCCTGCACTTCTGCCAGTAGTGATTAGTTAGAACATAGCCAACTCTAGTTATATGTATGGAAATCCCTGCAATAAAACTGCATATCAGTTTTATTGTACGATGTAATTCCTGACCATATGAGAAAAGCAGAGTCACCTTTTGAAGTTAACATGGAGTCCCGTAATAGAGACTCAGGTGTCCATAAGGAGAGGTTCTTCTGTACAAAATGCGAGAAAAGGCGTTAAGACAGTGAAAAACCACCTTTTTTGTTATTTTAAAGGTGGTATTCCTGGTTTCAGTTGTTTTGGACATTTTGGTTTCATTTCATTGTTTCAGGTTTTGGTCTGTGCTTTGCCTAACAGGCACTGCCTTTTTTAGAAGAAGAAATTAGTAAATAATGCACTTGCTCAAATGAGTTACCCCATCAGAAACAATGGTTAAGAAGGCACAAAAGTCTCTAATTTCTTGCAACATAGTTGAAGGCTGTGTAAGAATTCCCTGCTCTGTTTTTCATTTCTCCTCTCTCTGTTTCAGCTTAGATCATTCATCAAATTAATGTTGTTGTGTTTGGTGTACTCTTTAACAAATTATTATTCCACAAGTGCGCGTTGGATATGAGATGAAAGATAATAATCTCATGTCCGACAAGCTTGAGTGGAATAATTGTCTTATTAATATAATATTTATAATATTGCAAGATTTTGCTGATTTCGCTTTGCAAGAACAATTAGAAGACAATTTAATGGTCTCTATTTCTCTGGCATAGTATAATAATGCGTAATTATACCATTGCTGCTAAGCCAACCAAATCCAATTGCATTATACAATGATCCAGTTTTTAATAATTATCATTATAAAGCATTCTATCTGTATTTCTCTTTTTCAGGTTTCATTTACTACCAAAATATATCACCCTAACATAAACAGTAATGGAAGTATTTGTCTTGATATCCTGCGGTCACAGTGGAGCCCTGCACTTACAATTTCAAAAGGTAATGTTTGGCCCTGAAGAACATTCTTTAAAGACTTTATCACCGACTTGTTGCGGGAAGATTTCACAAAATTGTAGTAGATTGTTTGGCAAAATGTGTGATTTTCATGAGCTAACTTTCTTTTAGCCCTGTAGATTTCACGACAAATAGTGTCCCTTTGTTTTGTTGGGTTTTTTTCTGAGATGCTTGCAGGGCTAAAATGCTTGACGTAGTGCAATGGCTGGTCATGACATACCTTGTGGCCAGATAAGATGATAGCCTTGTTTTATTATTTATTTATTTTTTTGAAGGGGGGTTAGGGGAGTGGGGGCAGTTGTCAAGATAGTGAGCCTGATTTCGTAGTGCAGCTTTAAGAGGAATCAACCACAGGTAGATTCTGTCTGCAAATTAGTGCCCAAATCCTTGTTCTAGACCACCAACAAAGGAAAAAATACTGGAAGTCAGTTTCCAAATCCCCTCTAATCTGACTGGCTTATCCAGACCAAGCCAGCAATGACCTTGTACAAAGGCCAATCACAGAGTGTACTCAGATCCTGGTACACCATTGGTGCTCTGGAACAAGGATTTGGGTGCCAATTTGCAGACAACATTTACCAGTGGTTGATTCTGTCTGCGGCGCAAGCTACCTAAAGCATTACAAGTAAGTTTTGATAGCCTTGTTTTTATTATTTATTTATTTTTTTGAAGGGGGGTTAGGGGAGTGGGGGCAGTTGTCAAGATAGTGAGCCTGATTTCGTAGTGCAGCTTTAAGAGGAATCAACCACAGGTAGATTCTGTCTGCGAATTAGTGCCCAAATCCTTGTTCTAGACCACCAACAAAGGAAAAAATACTGGAAGTCAGTTTCCAAATCCCCTCTAATCTGACTGGCTTATCCAGACCAAGCCAGCAATGACCTTGTACAAAGGCCAATCACAGAGTGTACTCAGATCCTGGTACACCATTGGTGCTCTGGAACAAGGATTTGGGTGCCAATTTGCAGACAACATTTACCAGTGGTTGATTCTGTCTGCGGCGCAAGCTACCTAAAGCATTACAAGTAAGTTTTGTGTGGGAATTACAATTGAAAATGAAAATTGCAAGCCTTAAAAAACCAGGGGCTCTCTTTTACATAACTGTAATGCCACCACTACATGTTGTTTCTTGGAAAGGGGTTAATCCCCTGAATAATTTTCTTCACTCTTTGAATAAATGATTTTAGATGTTTACTTACTCTGGGATGCCTGTTTAGTTACATATGTACACTTACAGTTGTATGTTTGCCTTTTGTTTCAGTTCTTTTGTCAATATGTTCGTTGCTTACTGATCCAAATCCTGATGATCCCCTGGTGCCTGATATAGCGCGTATTTATAAGACAGACAGAGGGAAATATTCCGAAACTGCAAAGGAATGGACTCGGAAATATGCCATGTGAACTTCTAAGGACTTAAACTGTTATTTGTCTGTGGTGGGACTGTAGTCTGGCAGCTCTTTAAGACTGTATACTATTAAGGTCTCTTTCACTGCGCTCTGCAAGTACATACTAAGTACTCTATGCCTAAGTGATTTATTGGTAATTTCCATTTGTTGCAATGAGTTGTATTGCTTAGTATTAGTTATGACTGCTTTAGTGAAGATTTGAAAGGGCACTAAATGTATAAGATTTCAATGTTTTCTATCTTAGTGTTTCCACAAAGGTGCCTGTCTGCTGAATTCAGATCTTGATTAATGCGGTCCTTTCTGTAGTGTGTTGACTGTGTTGTCTTATTTGTGAGGGTGTTGAATATGTTCTTGTACATACACATATTAAATGCGGTGATTGTTAATAATGTCTCAGTACTTTCAGCCCCATGTTCAGCATACAGATTCTCCTTAAATGTTCTTTTTGCCTATAGTTTAAAAGGATCAGCTGTTTTGTTTTGTTTTGTTTTTTTTTTCTTTTTCTTGTTTTTCTTTTGGTTAGCATTGATAAGCCAAGTACTTGTTTTTCCAATGTAATCGAGGAGAAGTTAGATGTTGAAGCTGTTGAGGGCTGAAACTGTTAAAACCTACTTTTTTTACTATGACAGTTTTGTATTAGTTATCCAGTTCGCATGTCATCAGGCAGAGACCCTCATCTGTCGGCAGTGACAGCAGCGTAGTTTGTAACTGGCAGGGTTAGGTGAAATGCCAACTCAAAGTCTGAAGAACATCATTGTTATGTTTTATCATAATAATTGTGAAGATTACTGCAAAGTGCAATACATGTAAGCTTGAGCAATTACTAAATTGTCTTTTTGTCCCTTAAAGTCTTGAATAAACAGATAATTTAGCAATTGACTCGATACTTATGGTATGGTTTGATTTCTTGCGCTGCACTCTCCTTCTCGTAATTTTTTGACAGTTTTGTTTATCTTTATCTAGCAAAACTTTGTGTTTATTATAAAGCATTCCATTGTCACATACTTGTAACAGACACCAAGTGGGTTTGTAATCGGTATGTTACATGCTAATTACATTTTTTTTAAGAAGACTGATACCTCCCAGTTTTGATGCCAGAAATGTGAGTTTGCAAGGGTTTGTTATTATAAACCTTGTGCATGTATTTGACTCCAGGCATAATGACTTTTGTGTGTGGCAAACTCAATCTTGTGAAGGAGTCATGTACCGGGTAAATAAAGCATACATACATATGCCATTTAGTAGATCTTTAATTTTTGTCATGACAGCAAAAGGGTTTTGGAAAGATCTTGCAAATAGAAGCCAAAAGATTGAACAGTATGTGTGCTCCATCACCGTTTCATCTGATTTCCAAACACCAGGAAGTGGGTTGGAAAAGGAAAGGGAAGCTGAGTTTTTGAACCAACTTCAAGGTGTCTGGAAATCATGCGGATGAAATACCCTTTTGAATGTTTGATATAGGCTCTCAAACCATTGATGATTCTTGGAGAAATTCAAAGCAAAAGTTCACCAAATTTTGTGATAATTAAGGTCACATTTCGAAGCCCCCTCCACGGTAGTGATTCCCTTTGTTTTCTCTTCATGAATGATGAATATTAATGAGTTTGAGAATGTCATATCCTCCCACCCCCCCCCCCCCCCCCACCTCCCAACCACTTTCCCTTGCCCAAGGGGCACAAACCCACATACACAGCAGCATGTGAATTATATCATTCTCCAGGTTAGAGACTTAGTGCAAGATTCAGCACAAGTTTGAAAATATTGCAATTGACACCTTGTTGTACATGAGCACTTTATCTTCAGGTCATATAACCTCATGTATGTGCATTGCTTTATCTTTGAAGCTCAAAAGATGTTTACACATGATACATCGCTTAGACGCACATAAACTTAATCTTTGTTTGGTTAATGTTTCACTGGCAGTTGGTTGGAGCTTTTTTTCTTTGAGGGGAAAAAACACTGTCACTTTGCAGTCAAGCAAAATAAATAAATAAAGAGAGTAGCTGAAAAGAAACAGCCGAAGATGCATCTTTCCAGACACTATGTAAATGATAATTCTCGATTTATACTAAAAACAACAGAACAAACAACAAAACGAATTACGGTCGTTTCACCAACGTCCTGTGTGCCAGTTCGCTAACGTATTAGGTTGGTTTGCCTACGGCTCTTTTCAGTTATTCTACATGTGATAGCAGGAAAGACGTTTAAATAATCAATGTAGTCTATAATACCCCAACCCTAAAAACAGTAGCAGCTTGGTACACAGTTAAAACGATAATTATTACAAGCTCCGGAGAGCTACTACACTACCGAAAATTTCAAGAGTTACCACCCTCTCTCCCCCCACCCCCCTACTTCAGGGAATAAAAAGTCACATGACTATTTTCGCGTTTTTTGAGCCTAAAACGTTCTTAGCATGTTCTTAAGTTACGCGGTATGGAACTTCAGAAAAGTTATATGAATGTGACAGAAATCTAAAAAAGACCATTGTGCTGTATCATAAAATTCCTGGTTAGATAGATTGAAAGTGCAGAACTGAATAAAAATGCTAATCTCTTAGTCTCAGCTTGCGTACGTTATTAGCATGTCCTTAATTGTATAAATGTTCTTATATATAAAATAGAGTGGGTCAGAGTGTAATGAATTAATGACATAAGCTTACCGTGCTTTTTTTTTTTTAATAAAGCCAACGATGACCAATAATAACAATGGTGATAATTTTTCAGGCTACACCTAAACAACAAAAACTCTGTCTGATACAGTTGGTTTCCCCCACCTCTAACGCTAAAACATTAAAAACAGCAACAACAAAAAAACACTGGAGTAATTAACAATATTCGTTATTCCATTTACCTCCTTAGCTCATTTTTATTTTTTAACCTCGCTCTCTCCTTTTATACTTTCGGCTCTTTCAATCTTTTCGTAAAGAACGCGAGGGGTTGGGTCGGGAATGAGAACTGTTGGCTTCGGAAAGGAACCTGAAACTAGTCACAAATCCAAGATGGCGGATCGTGAAGAACTAGAATTCACTACATCAAAGCGAGCCCGTTGGTCATCAGAGAGTTCGTGTGACCAAATGTTCAGCTATATCGATTCTAATGACAAAGATGAACCCAAAGATGACTCTATTTTACGCTTAATTGGATCAGAACACAGCGTTTCTGTCGAAAATGTACCATCGGAAACGACATCACGTGAACAACATGGCGGCCATGTTTCCCACGAAAGACTCGAAAGTGACGACTTTCCGACCTGTTTCAGTGTAGAGGATGACTTGGATAATCTAGATGAACATCACTATCAGCCAATAGCAGGTAGCAAGAGCTTTCGTGTCCTTAAAGGTCTGAAAAACAAGTATTTGTTTATTTTCTGTATCCGCCATTTTGTTTTACTTGTTTCGAAATGAATTATGGTATTTTTGTTAGCGCGAGTTTTCACGAAAATTGAAGTCCAACGCTAAAATACCCATGTATTCCCCAAAGAGAGGATGCTGGGTGTCTTTGAGTGTTAGTGGCAAAATATTTCAACTTTGATCAATTCAAAACCATTCTCTCCCCACCCTCCCCCGCAGGTGACGTTTTTGTCAGAAGTTTTTGTTGTACTTCATGTCATAACTCACTAGTGGCCTGTAATGTGATACATACTTGGATACCATCATTTTGCTGTTAATTGTTCTAGTAGAAGTCCCTACTAACCTTGAGCTCTCATTCGGGAAACCTGAAATAGGTCAAGTTAGTTAGGGTTTGAGTTAGTAGGGTTGGTGTTGAATTTCAAATACTCTATTATAACAAAATATTGTGGTTTTGTTATTCTTTCAAATCACAAGTGACTTTGACACAATAAGTTTGTTTTATAAGAGCATTTTGATAAGAACATTTAGTTTGGGTTTTTTTGTTGATCTAGTTGAGGACGTTTCCATACAATGCACATACAGTCAAACCTCCCATAAGTGACCACCCAAAATGTCAAGCCTAGGTGGTCACTTAGGGAAGGTGGTCACCTACCTGTACGAGATGTCAGACCACAAGGGGTCTAAATTTTGAACTCATTTGCACAAGGTGACTCCAGAGATTTACATCTAGTAGCCACAAAAACATTTTTTAAACTTTCCAAAATTATATTGCCAAAGAGTTTCAGTATCCAAGTTGATGCTTTGCCTGTGATAAATTACCTAATGTGGTGAATGGGGTAAGTCTGTTTCAGACCTCTCAAGTCTCACGATTTTGCCGTGACATCCACGGTTTTCAGTTCGGTCTCACGGTCTCACAACGAATAGCCTGCGAACACTGACGTTTTCCTGGCTTGTGGAAACAGTAATTGTGGACAGTATGGAGGACACGTTTAGCAAAGTTTGCGAGGTTTTCAGTATTGAAAAGTTAAATAAACACCAGGAGGATTCAATCAAGTACGATGTAGAAAAGGAAAAGGATATTTTTGTCAATTTGCCAAAAGAGTTTGGCAAGTTGTTGATTTATCAAGCATTGTCCATAGTGGTTTTGTCTGTGCAGTCCACTTGTGAGAAAAAAATATCTTGGTCATGATTTTCTCCATTGACAAGCTAGATGTTTTTTCGGACAGCGCTAAGTAAATGTTATCTGTGAAGACATAGGATCCCTGGATTTTGGTACTTGTCATTTCATGCTTATGCTATTTATCTTCAATGAGATTGCAGGACATAAATGGACTGTTTATCATGGATACAAGAGTCTAAAGCTAGTGTCACACCTGGCAATTTTATACGCCAATCATGGTGATCACCGCGATCAGTGAAAATCACAATCGCTTCACTAAGCAAACCTGGCAATTTTCGCCGATCGCGAAATCACTGATATCTGGCATGTCAGATAGCTAAAATAATTCACTTCAATCTGCAGTGTAATTAACACTCTTACAGCTAACCCTTTGAACCAAAATGATAATTATTCACCCCAGGATTTAAATTTTTGAAAATAATATTATAACATTATTTTATGTACTAGGTCCAATGGGCTGGATTCAGCGACAGATGACTCTTGGCATTAATCCTGAAGATATTTTGGCCTATATGGTGCCCCATGCTCAACTGGTACAACAATAATAGCATTTAATTTTTTACATTGTATGATTTTATAAAATATTTAAGATAGTACGCATGTTCTCATTGGTCGGTAGGTGTGCTTAGATGAGAGTATGTATTTAAACACGGCTCTAACATCACACTTTGTGTGTCTCCCGGCACAGTTTGAAAAATGATTAATTGAGAATCGGGTCTCAAGTGAATCACTAAAGTGTCAATTTTGACAATAATAATTATTATAAGCGCATTGATTTGCCTGACAGCTAATAACCTTACATTAGAGAGACTTAGACAAGTCTACCTTACATCAGAGGGACTTTTGAAGTTTAAAATGGCATGAATTATTTTGATTTAAGATCCAAACTCCATGGTAAGGCCCAAAGAGACAAAAAAGAACTCCACTTGCTGAAAGTTAAAGCAGCCAAGTTGATTAGGAGACTTAATACCATCTGCCGATAATACACATTTAATAAACTTGACTCTGATCATGACCGCTGCTTAAGTTTTCCATATGTTAGTCAAGGTAACCAACAACAGTACTTGGTTCTAAATGTGCACTCACTGGACAGATGTCATCAAATTGCATGTATGATGGGACTCAAACCATTAAGGCAGTACAAAAAAAGGCTTTATTGTAATTTTTACAATTAAGCCTCTTCTCTACTGCCTTCCCACCATAAGTCCACAGAAATTATAACTATAGGAATTGCTCTCTTATCTGCAAGTATTTCTGTTTTGCAGCCTTCCAGTGTAGACAAGACAACCTTATGGAAAATTGTCATTGATATACTAACAGAGCCCACCCCAAGACAAAAGCTCGACCACATCAACTCACTGGATGATGTTGTTGAGCTGCTCCGAGGATCCAAAAACGTTGTTGTTCTAACAGGGGCTGGGGTATGTACTGTTGAATTGAATTTACTACTTCGACTTTTAAATAGCTGTAAGTCTCTCTTAATTCTAATTGAAAGTTAATCAACTGACCAGTTGTCATTGACATCATATGTTTGTATTAGTGCTTTAATTTCTGATTTCATTGCAGGTCTCAGTTTCTTGTGGTATTCCAGACTTCAGATCACGTGACGGCGTTTATGCTAAATTAAGTGTGGAGTATCCAGATCTTCCAGACCCTCAAGCTATGTTTGACATTGCTTACTTCTATCAGAATCCACGTCCATTCTTTAAATTTGCAAAGGTGACAAGAGCTTGTAATCTATTTTCTTTATACAAAAATAAGCAAGTTTACCCAGCTGTTAGTTATAGGGAAGAATAGGTATGGTGGTGCTTCTCAGAAGCCACTCAGAGATCAAATTTGTAAGACTTTCTCAATCAGGTCATTATCAATAATTGAAGACTGAGAGCACTTTGTATGTTGAATTCTTTTTCTTGATCTTATAGTTTTTTGGGGTTTTGTTGAGGAGGGGGGGGGGGGGGGAGGCTACTAACCCCTGGCAATTTATTGTGAAAAGAATGCCCCATTTTTATTTGTCTGACCATTATTTAGGTGAAAATCCCATGGATAAGGGCAGGTCTTTTTCACTTACATGTATATCTTGTACTGCTTTGTTATTCTTCTTTGTCTTTGTTCACTAAGGATAGCTTTCCAAATGAGAGTTCCCCTTGGTCACCTACTTAATAATTCAAATTAGTATCTAAGGACTTACAATATTAAAGAAACACAAGGTTATAATAATAACATTGAAGGGCTGAGTTCACAACTGTGTTATGTTGAATTCCACTGACTCAGTATTTTGGTCTGTTTTTTTTTTTTTCTCAAAGCTAAGCATAAACCAGTGAACAAAACCACAGAGTGATGTTCTCTGATAAAATTGAAAGTCAGATGCAGAAATTCAGATCCTTTTAAAAAAGAACAAAAATTAATCGGCCTAAAATGTGACATAAGATGGTCATCTACTGAGCCCTTCAATTGCAAGCTTTGTTTCAAGACTTATTAAAGATTTAAGAAGGCACATTGAAGGGCTCTTGGAAATTGTCGTAAGGTGTCATGTAATGATTTGATCCTTTAGTGAAATGCTCCCCTTCCCCTCACTCTCATGGTCTGTTTAGAAGCATAGTTGAATTTTTTTTTTGTAAAAATATTAATAAAACACATCATAATGAACAAACTACAGTCGACTCCTGATAACTCGAACCCTCGCTAACTCGAACCAATTTTCCTTTCCTTTCGGGTCATTTTCTATATAATTTTACCCTCGATAACTCAAACTTCCGATAACTCGAACCTTTTTCAATTTCCCTTGAAGGTATTTAATATCAAATATGCATGTAGGGGATTTTTTCCTCCATACTTACCTGCAGTAATTTCTACTGTATTTCCTTGTTCTCATAGAGTTTGTGTGCCAAGTGCTCTTTGATTTTTATTTTTATATGTTAGTCTCTGTTGAGAGCAATTCTGCATGACAAATAGAGATAATTTGGACTTAGCCCTTTAAGCACCAACAGTGATCAACATCAAATTTCTCCTCCTACTGTAAGTGTCAGTAATTCATTGAACCCCTTAGGTCACGAGAATTAAGGATATGATCTCCCGAGATGAATTTTTTTGATAGTTTAATAACTTCTCCAAAGTACCTTAAAAGAAAGTATGGGGACAAGCTAGGATAATAAGTTAACAGGTTAAGGACCCAACAATTTGTCCCTCACTCCTTTCTATAGTGAGCCCTACAAACTTTTTGCATTTGTTAGTAAGTAAACCAGGTCAGCCCATTCTGCTACTAGGCTGGTATCCATAGGGGGCCTTAGGAAATGTTTACATTTGTATGTCCAGAGCTCCTTACATATGAAATTTAGATTCAAACGTTTGGATCTTTCCCTTTTCTTTGGTGTCAGGAAATCTATCCAGGACAGTTTAAACCCTCACTTGGTCACAAGTTCATCAGGCATTTGGAAACCAATGGTCAACTCCTGAAAAACTACTCACAGAATATTGATACACTGGAGCAAGTCGCAGGCATAACAAGGGTCATTCAATGTCATGGTTAGTCATACCAGCAGAATTAATGTTTTTTAGCGATAGGTCCATAGAGTAAGGTCCATTGTCAAATAACAGATACATGTAAATGATGGACTCCACTTGTGGTACTTACTAGGTATATTAATGACTGAGAGGTGCAAAGGCCTTTTTTTCAGTCTGAAATTAGCCATCTGAGGACTTTTTTGCCAGTTGAAAAATTAGTGATGACTTTTTTGGGATGAGTGAATAAAAGGGAAACCCAGGGTTCTCATTTTTATGTTGAAAAAAAAAGGGTCATGTTGGGGTTATTCCATGTTTAGGACCACTGGACTTTTGTTGTGTCCATTCAGCTGCTTAGCAAGCATTTTTCTCAGAGTTTTTCTGTAAAGATACCATGCCACTAGATTCCCGTTGGCTTAAACACTCTCTGAAGCCAGAACAATTTGCAGCCAATATTTAGCAGTCAATACCAATTAAACCATCAATAATTATTGATATTGAAGATCAGTGGCAATCAATTTTATAAAAGGTCACACTTAAATCGTCTTTGTCGATTCTTTAATCAATTGATATTGATTGGTATGGGTTGCCGTTGATCATTGATTTGACTGATTGGATCCCCCAGTGGATTTGGGTTGGATGATCAAGGGTTAAAGTAGCCTCCCACGCAGTCGTTTTTAGGGGACTTGTATTACCTCCTCCCCACAAACGCCTGCTTACCCAAGTGCCACATTCCTTTCCCATTGTTTTACTCCCTAAGTCATTGTCGAGTCATTGTCTGATAATATCAAATCAAATTGCTGGTTACAATGGCCGCTTCCTTTTCCCGAGAGTTTTGTGCAGTCTCTGGTACAGTCTTGAGAGATGAGGGAGTTAAGTTGGAATATATATATTTTTTCACCTCTGGAATGGCTGGTCATGGCTGAAACACCAAAGCAAATATAAAATGTGAATCCAAGCGCTTCTTGTGCGATGTTATCTGCTGGGAGACTCAAAATCTTGGGCAAAGTGTAATCGAGGGGCGTTCTGAGGTCAAGGTCAACCTTCCAGATTTTAGAAGGTTCACTGTGATTGGCTTAGTTAGCGGCGGAAAGGAATGTGGCGCTTGGGTAAGCAGGCGTTTGTGGGGAGGAGGTTATACGAGCACCCTAAAAAAGACTGCATGGGAGGCTAGGATTAAAGCAGTTTATGGTCAAATTATAAAGGAACAAAATCTGAGAATGAATATACATGTAGCTACACCGTGCACTTGTATGTCAACTGAATTTTTTTCTATTTACCCTGTCAGGTTCTTTTTCTACTGCCTCTTGCACAAACTGCAAATACCAAGTGTCTTGCGAAACCATTAGGGAAGATGTTTTTCAGCAGGTTAGTTCATGAATGATTATGAATGTTCTGCTATTATAATAGCCTTCTGTTTTGAGAAGCATCTTACAGAAGTCTTGAAAATCATGTCTTCAAAAAAGGTCATCTCAAACTGTCCCTCTCAGGACTACACTCACCTGGATGATCATAAGCTTGGTCAATAGAGAGATTTTAAAAGAGCTGATGATTGCATTTGTGGCAAACAGGAAATGGCAGATTTGTGTTTTTGTTTTCTTTAAAAAATTAGTACATAGATGAGAATAGTGCAAAATAATTCTGGCCTTTCATGATAAAGGAAAACTTTTCAATTTTACTCAGAAACTTTTCAAATGAAGGATGAACTTGGGCACATCGTCATTTCTGCCAATGGCCATTTGCCAGCCATTTACCATTAATGTAATATTATTTTCTAAATCTCTCCAATGTCATTTAATCGAACCATTCTTCTCAGGAATACACATGGCTCCTAGGTTCAAATCATTTATAGCAAAACAATTGAACTTTGTTAACCGTTTTAATTATATAAAGGGCATTGGGAAGCATGCAAACATCCTATCATTTCTTCAATTGAAATCATTGACTGAGTTATTTTTTTTTTCTCTAGTGTAATTAATTTGAACTGTAATCACCATAATCAGACTTTGCTGTCAGACAAAATTCACGTTACAGTGCAGTGACTGCACTCCATGTTAGAAACCTCTTTATTTCCAATTTAAACTGAAAGTTCTAATTTAAAGTTGCTTGGCCTGATCATTCTGACTTTGCCTGATCATTCTGTCAATCAACTGCATTAGCATACATGTAATTATTAAACAACTGACATGCAGCATTCTGCATATAGGTCTTTTCTATGACTATAATTTTGGGAAAAAAACCCTGTTAAAAAAAGAGCCTTATATCTTGCTTTGATGAGGTGATAATTATTTGTCACTTTTGTTAGATTTGAAAGTTAGTATAATAATTTTATATCATGATACCGTTCTATAGGTTTTATTGAATAACATGCCACCATGATAGACATCTGAATTTGTGAAATGATGGAGGCCAAGGGGCTACACGTGTAGCTCTTTCATAGGAGAATTTATATTGTGAGGGATTTGTGTAATAATTTCAGTTATGAATTCTTGAGTACGGTATATATGGTAGGGTTAATCAAATGTAAATGCAAGAGTTGGGAATGTCCTCATATAAATGATGGTACAGGCAAGCTGACCATCAAGGTTGTGTAGAATGTTGCACCCATCCTACACTGTATATTCAACATTAACATGATAGTGAATAATTTTTGAAATTCTATGATTCCAACTATTAGCTTGAAAGAAAATATCACTCTACTCATGACCACTATGCGGTGGAAAGAAAGTTTCAAGGAGGCATTTGAGTTGACAATACAGTCAAACCTCCCCTTGTAACCACCTCTCTTGAGCTACCACTTTTCCAAAATTCCAAAATTTCCCCAGTCAAATCACTGTAGTTGGAACCTCTTGTAAGCAACCACCTCTTGTAGGTGACCGTGGCCACTTTTAGAGGTGATCGTTTGTAATTTTCTTTTGTTTTTAACTTCCCGTAAGTGACCACTTGTCTCATACGGTGCCGTCATACATCCTCATATCTATCCCCTGTCAGGAGTTGGACAATTTGCCTTCGTAACATTATCACATGTACATTTTTGAGTAGTTCAGGAGACATAAATGCTACAATCAGAGGCACTGGGTGTCCCGAAATAGACTTGTCACATTCGCCGTATTAGATAATATTATTTATCACAGGCAAACTATCAGCTTGGATACTGAAATTCTTTGGTAATATAATTTTAATGGAAAGTTTATGCTAATGAGTTCAAGATTTAGACCCCTTGTGGTCTAACCTCTCTTAAAGGGGAAGTATCACCCAAATCTGCTGTCATTTCAAAGCCCAAAAATGTTGGTCTGTCAGCAGAAACAAAGAAATAATTGTCAAGTTTGTTATAAATTATCACCCCAGTGCAATAAAACTGTCGATTAGTGCCTCTGACCAGAGACAGAGTAGGTCGGTATGGGTTGAAACTTGAAAAATGTTAGGCTAACGTTTTTTAAGTTCTCGCATATTTGTTTCCAAAGTGCGCTAGAACAGATCACGAGTTGTTCCTTTCAAGAATTGAGTTGATTTCTTTCCTCTCGTCATTCTAGAATTATTTGGCAGCTGATTGAAGGTCTTATTTCATCGTTTTTAACAAAAGATACCAAAAACCCCATGATACTTCCCCTTTAAGTGACCACCTAGGCTTGACATTTGACAGGGGGTTTGACTGTATTTAACAAAATATAATGTTTTGAAAAATGTATGGTGTTGGTCATTACTTTGTTGCTCTCCTATTCTCTCAGTAATGAGACTGAACATTCTCAAATTAATTCATCTCATTTTTTATTGTTGTATTCGTTTAGGTTATACCACTTTGCCCAAAGTGCCCACAAGATGGAAGCTGCCTTGCCATCATGAAACCTGGTATTTTTCTCATCAATTATTGTTTGCTGTAGTTCAATTCTATAAAATGTTAGAGAAATTTTTGACAAATATTTTTCGATGAAAACAGATAGACATACAGCATCAATGTTTTAATTATTAATTTTCAATGCCTCCGGATAAATTCTTTAACATAGCCATGAGATTTGAAATAAATTTTTTTTAGCCTGAGTATCAGGCTTTTTTTACTCCTCCCTCCCCTTAAGAAGGCCTGATACTCAGGTTAAATTTTATTCAGATCCCATATCTTTTATAGATATGTAATACATATATTTTTTAGTTGTTTTTTTCCTATACCGAAATGTACTATAATGCATTTTCTTTTTTCTTAAAGTGTTTCAAGTATTTTTCTATATAAGACTGTAGCTTTTATAACTCTATATGTAAATACGTAATTCCACTTCTGGCTGCAAAGTATGTCAATAAAGTATCTATCTATCTATTAAAAAAGGGCAATGTCTGAATGTCTTGATGAGGTCACAGAGGCAAGCTCAACTCAAAGGCAAATGCTGCATGTAGAATTTCATTGCTATTCAAACAACATTTCTTTAGATTTAGAAGACAGAAATGTTTCAGTCGTCTTTAGAGTTTGAAGATAAAATTCTTTGGTGTAATTTTTTTTAATTAAAAGCTACATGTATTACATGAACAGTTCTTTTTCCTGTGGTGCTGTTCATTGTCCTGTACAAGAATGAAGCTGTTTCTCCCAGCTCTATTTGTATACTGGGAGGCATTAAGCAGTGTCTCTTTATGAAGTATAATATGTAAAATATCAATCATAAGGGAGACTGTTTTATCCGATTTCCAAACACCACAAAGTGTGCTTCATTTTTTCAACCTACATGTACATTTGAGGTGTTTGGAAATTGGATGAAAAACTCTTTCGAGTGTTTGATATAGCTTCTCAAACCATTAATAAGTCTTTGAGAGATTTAAAGCTAAAATTGACCGAATTTTTTTGTAATTAAGATAGCATGATTGCCAAACCTCCTTCATGGTAGTCATTTCCTTTGTTCTCTCTCTTTTTGAATTATTAATGAGTTTTAGAAGTTATTGTCAACTTCCTATTGACTGCTGCTACTCAATTTATTCTTATAGATATTGTATTCTTTGGTGAAAGTCTACCGTCTGAGTTTTATCATAACCTGGATGAAGATTCTGAGAAGGTACATCATGTTATTATCACACATTTGAGGGATATGTACTGTATGGCAATATGCTCCGTAGGCCGGTTTTCCCTGGAAAAAGTACAAGCAGTTTGGCAGGGGGAAGATTCTCTCAAGTCTAGACACTCATCAGTATTTGAGAAACAACTTTGGTTGTTATGGTTGTTTTTCGTTCTGTATATTTCCCTTAGTGCTCAAAAGCCTTTTGTGTCGCACATCCTCCAGTATGTATACCTCTCTCTTTGTCGATTTGATCTGCACCCTTATGATTTTAGGCTCCAACCTTACTAATGCGTTTTCGTTTGAAAACGCATTCTTGTTGATGCGTTTTTGCCTATAGTCCACACTAAAACGCCCGAAAACGCCATTGAAAACGGAGACTTTTGAAAACGTTTTGAAAACGCCTCGTTTTTAGTGTGGATAGGTGAAAACGGTGACGTAAAAAGCGTCAAATGCCATCGGTTCCAGTGCAGATTGGAGCATCTATCCAAGATGGCGGATGGTCTTGTGATGTAAACACATGCGCAATCCCAGGTTCCAGTGGTTTTCATCGTTTTCGAGCGTTTTAGTGCGGACAGGTGAAAACGATATGAAAACGCAAGTGTGGATGAAAATAGTTTGCTTCGTTTACGCCGAGATAAAAACGGAGACTTTTGAAAACGCATTAGTGTGGATGGGGAAGGATGGCGCTTAAGTCAGAGTTGTGATGTACTCCGATTTCTTGTTTGTTTAGGCTGACTTACTGATAGTCATTGGATCTTCATTGAAAGTCAGACCAGTTGCTTTGATTCCAAGTAAGTTTCTCTCCTCGTTGCCATGGATCGGTGACTTGTTTAGCTCATGATGCACGTTTTCCTTTCTCTGGGTTGTCCGTGAGAAGATGGTTACCGGTCGTCCCCCTACACAGTCCTTTTACCGTACTGCAGTTTCATTTAGTCAATAGATTTTAAATTTGACGTGTTCTCCAATTTTTGAGCTCAGTTTATTTCTCACAGAAACATTGTGAAGTACAGAAACAGTTAAGATAATGACACAGTAATGCATGAGTAATGACACAGACAAACTCGGAAAAAAGAAATTCCGAGTGCTCCTATCACTAAAACTCACTTCTAGAACGATAAATAATCACCTTTTTATACTTGAAGTTGTGTTTGCTGACTTCTTGCTACATACAATTCTAACATATCATTAGTTCCCTTCCCCTCTTTTGCTGCATGGTTGCACCCGAACAAGTTTTCCTTGCAGTTGCAGTTGACAAGTTTTCCGTCTACGGGTCTACGTCAAAACTTGGGAAGTTTTTCCTTCAGAAGGCTCTTTCTTAAGAAAAAATGTTTTAACGACTAAAAAGTTTTCCTGGACAGGTTTTACTTAATATACAGTCGACTCCCGATAACTCGAACCTTCAAGGGAAATTGAAAAAGGTTCGAGTTATCGGGAGTTCGAGTTATTGAGCGTAAAATTATATAGAAAATGACCTGAAAGGAAAGAAAAATTGGTTCGACTTAGCGGGAGGTTCAAGTTAGCGAGGGTTCGAGTTATCGGGAGTCGACTGTAACACATTTTATTTCCTCCTGTATACGACAAAGTTTTCTCAGTTTTTCCTTGACAAGGCTCCTTGCTAAAAATATTGTTTTGACGAACAGCAATGTTTCTTGGACAAGTTTTAATATGACACGACATGTTTTCTCCTGTATACAATAAAATTAGGCAAAGGTTGCCTTGACAAGGCTCTTTGTTAAAAAGAATATTTTGACAAACAGCAATGTTTCCAGGACGAGTTTTATTTATTAAAAACTGGATCATTTGATAATGTAATTCCAGAGTTTTGATGGGATTAGCAGCCGTTGGATATCAGTCATTATACCATGCCCGAGAAATAGCGGCCATTAAATCCTCTTGCGTTTGTTCTCGCAAAATAAAATCAGCAAAATCTAGCAATATTTCTTGTTGTTCGCGCTTGTTGGGTATGGGATGTTTCTAATGGACGGCGGAAGGAATGTTCCTTGGAGATGCGTAACACGGATAGGATTTATATAAAATTAATTTAAAAAAGTGTCTAAAACCATTTTTGACACTTTTTGGTATTTATTTTTATATCAATCCTATTATATAGGACGTTTATAGCTGACTCGGCGCACCAACGCGCGCTCATGTTACGGTGTACACGTTTTACTTTTCTTGTAAACGACAAAATGTGGCAACTGTTTCCTTTACAACTCCCCTGCTGTTCAAAACCTGTTGTGAGACCAGCGAAACTTTTTCCTTGTTTATAACTCGTCACAGACACCTTTTTGCACACTTAGACACGAACAAGTAAAAAATATTTTAAAAAAACCTTGTTGACGAAAACTTGCTTGCGGCGAAAAGATTATTTTGCGGTCGCCAAGGAAAAGCTGTCAAGAGAAAGCGTCAATCGTTTACTGGGGCAAATGTACCTTGTCAAGGAAAAATGTTTAACTTTTAAACAGAGAAGACGAACTTGCACGTTTGGCACCAGTGAAAGAATTAATCCTCGATACATGTTACGGTAATGTGTGCCGTGGATGAGATCCTCAAGTGTGGCCACTGAGCAGTTCATGCTTTTCTTGCCCTTTATTTTGGTGGTGTTAACGTTTTCCCTTTCTTGTGGTGATTTGTGCTATGCAATGCAAAATGTTTCCCTCTTTTGGTCCGTGGGTAAAATCCTCTAGTGGACCGTCTAATTTAAACCTATACGTATTGTAAAGTGCATTTCTGTGGTGCCGTTCGTTTCTCAGTATATATGTTTCATATATTCATATTCATTTATTCATCCTTCACCGGTATATTACGAACTCATAATATGACCAGCTCCCAGTTGGCTTCATAGCTTAGTTGGTAGAGCACTGCACCGGCATCGTTGAATCCCGTTCAAGCCTGATTTTTTTCCAGGCTTTCTTTTTGCAACTGCTTTAGTTGCGTAAATAACTGCGAGGGTCTTTCTTCTTTTTAATAAAAATATGTCCGTTGGTCTTATTGTCACAGGTCACGTGCCACCCGAGATACCACAAATTCTCATAAACCGCGAGCCGCTCAGACACATGACATTTGACGTCGAGTTACTAGGTGACTGTGACGTCATCATCTCTGAGCTGTGCCAGCGGCTGGGCGGGGATTGGAAGAGTCTGTCGGATGGCTGTGAGATTCCTGGTGCAGAGAAAAGGTCTTTGTCACGAGAGGAAGGGGATATAACTTGGGAGGAACGTCAAGGAGCAAAACGTGAAGGATTAGGAAGTCTGGACAGTGACCAGGTGGGTTGGAATACTGTGTTGCATGTCCAAAAATAAGTCCGTAACCAAAATCTTTAAGTTTAAGTTTAAGTTTAATAATGCTTTGTCATGCTAATATATGTACAATAAAAATGAAATTACAAAAGAAATAAAAAGCGCATGCCCGGAGAATAATTGGGGGAAACTAAATTCCCATACAAAGAATATTCTCCAATATTAACCATTCTATAAAAATTGAAAAAAAAATTAAATGCGGCCCAAAACTAGCTTAGCTAGCTTAGCTAGCTTAGCTTTAAAATATAAGAATGCAATGCAAGGCATACAAGTGGAATCCCGAGTACTCGTTTTTTCAGCGCTCATTTATTAAGAGATAAAAGAAGCCTGTTAGTGGCATAATCTTATTACGTTCGACGTATAAAGAACCCACTCCTAATACAGATTGGAGTCGAGATTGTATGGGACAATGTTGATGGAGTGAATGGATCTTGGGACGCGTATCTGGCATCCGCCGCAGATGTTGCAGAGACGGATGACATCATCACCAACTTGACAAAGGAGAGAGAGCCTGGGGTTGAGATCATCGAACGCACTCCCTAATCTTTGATTATTACAAGTTTGTACTTAGTGTATAACGCCTGACTGTTGTCCACCGGAACGCCAGACTATAGTTAACCAGCTAAGGACTAGATTAGTCCCCATATGTTTAGAAAACCTACAGATGTATATAGCTAGTTTTAACCTGTCCTTGAGGTTCTCCGTAGTTTTCTATGGAGTTCCAGTGTCCCTTGTTCTAGTACATATCTTCACAACAAGACGAAAACTCAGATCATATAACTGTGGATGAAACGCCAATACAGTGTATATCAGCATTGCTTTCTTTTGTGCCGCTTGTACTTTTTCCGTAATATTTTTCAAATGACAGTTTGGGGAACATTTGGAAGTGAAAGGTTGAATTTCTTTTCAGTTGTCTCAAACTGCACTTAACAAGGAAGATAGCGCACCAAGCGACATAGAGCAACCACATGAACCTACCATTCCAGCCAACCAGATCAGTACTTCGAAGGATCACGTGACTGTTGGTGAGAGTAGTGGTTGCCAAGAGGCTAGTGACGACTCGTTCCGGGACCAGCCGAGAGCCTCTGCTTGTGATCAAGTGAATGAAAACTCCACTGAAGAGGAAACAGCGCATGAAGAAGGTAAAAAAATGTCAAATCATGTCCCTGTTTGTACTTTTTTGTTATATTTTCTTCCATGTTTTCAATCTGTTTAACGGTGTAAGCATTGTGTCGAGTGTCACTCATTGCTGAACGTCTGTTGTAACTGTCAACAATATAGACAGATAAACAGCTTAAATAGTAACTGCTACACTACGAGGAGTCCCTCTTTGCAGATAGTCGAGTGAAACACGCTAGTGCTCTTGTTAGCCGCCTTTCACGTGCTCCTACTCCTCCAGATTTTTCGATCAGCACTGAGTTTCTGAGGGATAAGAAGGTTTTCCAGACCAGTGAGAGATAAGATATTCTGCTGATTTGCCAAGCAATTGAAGATTTGTTGAAGAGCATCTATGCTTTTTCCATTTTCAGATTCTTCTCGATATTTGTTCATGCCTCCGAGCCGGTACATTTTCTACGGAGCGGAGATGATGGACTCGCCTCTCCCCTCACCCGGAAGAAACATACCGGGCTACTTGGACACCAGTAGCGAGGTGAGCGACTGTGACAGTGTAGGAGAAGTCGACGAGAATGACAGCTCCTGCAACCAGCTTAGTGGTGTGATTGAAGATTTGATAAGGCAAGACTGTGAAAGGGGGAACAACTGTGTTCAGAATGGGTGCAAACCATCGAACAGCCAATCTACAGCTAACGGTGGAGAGCCGGGCGTCAACAGCAGTGAGAGTGAGAGTAACAGCGATGACGGCTTTTTTGGTGAAGGTGAAGGAGATGTGGAGAAATCACTGGAGTCGATTATTAACAGTGAAGCCACGAGGGAGGCGCTGTCTCTCATTCTCGGTGGACTCAGTAGCTACACGTGCGAAAGCGAAGAGAACAGTCGACTGTCAGGCTCTGATGACCCTGTCACTGCAGGCTCAAGTTGGACCAGCGACCCTGGCTGCTTGTCAAGTGCTGCAGAGTCAGTATTGGCTGATCGACCTTTCAGTGCGGTTACCATGGATACAATACTAACAAAGCACGATTGTCTGGCACCTGGAAATCCTGATCGGATAGAAGATGCAAACAAAGGCGACAACGATGTTACCGATGGCGCGGGCGCTGTTAGCGGTTCTGATTCTTTACAGTCGTAACGTCACAGCTTATTTATTCCTTAACAAACGATCTCCCATGCTGTTATTTATTATCCTTTTCGCTATTCTTTATATTCTCGACGAAATGTGCAGTAGTGGGATCTGCTGATTTACTGGATGTGGCTGCAGTAAGTTGCGCTGCCATCAGACCGCGGTACCACTGCAGGAGAGCTACTGTCCGACCGTGATCAGCTGTTCTGTCGAGTCAGCTATCTTATGTACAATATGTAACACTGTAAAGTATTTATCTATTGTTTCAAACAGGACATTTTGCAAATCAACCTTTATGTGTAGTGTTAAACATGGTCAATATCAGTGCAAGTGTAAGGTGGATGTCATAATGGCTCACGCTGTAAGACCCTACGCAAAGAACCGACAGCTTGGTGTTAACTCGGTAAAACATGCTGCTAAGACGAATAAAATAACACAACAGTTCTTGTCAGTTTTTAATGTTAATTACAGACTTTTCCTGTGACGAATTTCTTTTAGTTGATGCTTATCTTGAGGCATTGGTCTAGACGGTACACCCGGCAATAAACTTAACCTCGTCCCAAAGCGGATAGTGTCCGGCATTTTTAGCATTTTGTGAAACGGCTGGGGTCTGAGTTCGTGCAAGCCGTATATCAGGGGCACCCAACGGATCGTTTCGGTAAATTATCTGTTCGGAAGGCTCTTAATCCCCTTCAATTTTCTAAAGGGAATTTTCACCACAAACTTTCGTGATATGGGAAATTTAAGGCCTAGCGTTTTCGGATTGATAAAAATGTTGTTTCGGGTAACGAAAAAAGGTCAGCTAAGATTTTCGGAAAGGAAATAAGACCGAAGGTTTTGGGAAATGGACAAAAATGCTCCACTAATTTCGACAAGACTCAAGTTCCCCTAGAATGACCGAAGAGATAAAAATATTATAGCGCTACCCAAAATGGACCTATAGAGCTTTAAAGCCACTGCGGTCGCCTAAAATAACGTTTCAAAGGATCTGAGAGAAAATTGGCGTTGGGTGCCCCTGGTATATCTCTTTTCATGCACTGATCGTCCTATTTTTTGAGTATCTACGTTCATTTCTAGTAACTTTCTAGTAACTAGTAAAGCTGCCTTTGTTTGTGGATCACAACAGTTTTTTTTTCCTTTTTAAAGACGGTAACAATGTTTACAACAACATAAGTTATATGAATTACAGCAAAATTCACCCGAGGGCTTTATGTTTTAGAATTCCATCTGCTCTTCAGCAACACATATTTTTTCAGTTGTTATTATTTTATTCTAGCTTGTCCAATGCTTCACTTAAAACCGCCAAAAAGTCCTTCATACAAGTCGTATGTTTTAATGAAGAGAGTACATTATGTTTCAAATTGTATCATTGACATTAGAAGTGGTCATATTTTAGGAATTACTTCGGTGGGGTGGTGTGAGAGAAGAAAGGTGACATGTCAGTGTAGAATACACTTCGCAGTGATTTCTAAACAGTTACCCAGGCATTTACACCAACTAAGCGTATCCATAGTTATTTGTTCTTTGGTCCCAAAAACGCATGATTAACGGCTGAGGTAAGACCACCATCCGGTGGTTGTAGCTTTGTCCGGGTGGGCTAAAAGTCACCATCTTCACAAGGGAAATTTTGGTCTGTAAAATTACCTGCTTTCCCCGGCCAAGGTCTTGAACTGAAAGACGTCTCGAACAATCATTTGTCACAGCCAGGTATCCGGAGAAATGTCTCTGTTGCCGTGGCTGTTGCTCTACTGATAGACAATTTGGAGTCTTTCCGATAGGTGATTTGGCTGGGAAGCACTTCTGACTCATTTAACCGCCATTACCGCAACTGGAAGTATCAGCCTGGGAATAGTGAGAGACTTAATTTCAACTAGTCTTGTTTTTCCAAGCACAACGACGCAGCGGTCGGGATGGTAAGTATTTCCATGGTAGGCTGCAGCACTAAATGTCACTTCTAAAGCAAAGATGTGGAATTTTGAGTCGCTAGACTGGCCATACAATTAATTACGAAGCATCTAGAATCTGACGGGTTTGCAGGTCAGATCAAACAAATTTAAGTCCTTCTAGGCATTCAGACAAGCAATGCATTCCTTGGCCTTTCTACACAAAGGTGCAGTTTCAGGCCTTCCTCATACCCGGCGTGCGTGCCGAGGAGTGGGATTCAGATTGAAAAATGTTAACCGGATTTCCTCATATTTCCTTACCAGAACATTTTGACATACAAGAAACGTTACTGCTGTTTCATTCTTTGAAAGAAAGGTTGTTAGAAGATGCGTTAGGGATTTTATTGCTGGACTGACTTTGCCAACCTGTTACCCTGCGAGCAACGGTCCCTTTCATCTTCTCAGAGGAAAACTCTTCCTTTTCCTGAATTTTTTAGGAAGATCAAAGGGTTTTGTTTTTGCAGGGCGCCGACACGAAAAACTGCACACAATTTTTGACAAGGTTATACTCTAAAAGTTATCGTCATTAATATTGCAATACATGGCTTGGTAATACCGTTTATTTTTAACAGGCTCTCAACGTACGAGACCGGGTGCTATAAAAGATGTTGTCACTCCCAGCTTCAAAGTTACTTTTCCGGCCGAGTGACCAAATCTGTTATCCCCTTTGCGAAAAACAAAACAAGCAACAACAACAATAAAAAAAAAACCGCGGCTTTCATTTGACAACTTTTAATTAGTAACCCTTCCTAAATATACCTATCCCTGCGGAGGAAATATCACCTAACGTGGCCACACAGCTGTTCTGCTGTCATGGTAACAGTGAACCCAGGAAAGCTTCGAAATATCAAAAGACATAACGGACCTGTATTTTAGTAGTTACTTGACAAACAATCAGAATATGACTTCATTGTGTTTTAGAATGTTTTCTTCCAAAAAAGATAAAATTAACTCAGTCCAAATACTCAGTCGCAATAGAATAAATGGCTTTACCATATCAAAAGGCCATGTCCAAAATGTTGGCATATGATCAAAAAGTGCTGCAATACGAAAAAAGGTTACTGTTGATGAAAGATAGTGGACGAATGGTCTGAGAGGAGGATCCACACCCACATCAGTAAAACGGGAAAATGAAGCAAATCTCACTTCAGCTTCCAGTAAGGAAGACAATGTATTATTCAGTTTTGAACCCACACCAAAGCGCGTTTCCGGATCCTAGAGTAAAGTAATTAGAAGTGTATTAGGAAGGAATCAGAGAGACTAAGAGGGCCTGTCACTCAAAGCATCAGTGAGCTCGGTAGTGCTTTACTTTAGAAGATACGTGAGATGCTACAAACCCAAGGAAACACTATTGCCGCAGAAATCAAATACCGTTGATCCTGCTATAAGGAGGACGCATGTTAGAGACTTTTTTCTAAGCTTCAGGATCAAAACTGTTAAAATGACGAGTCCACAACTGCCACTAACCTGAGTAACCAGAGTGCATTTGAATGATTCACTTTCCAGCGCTAACTGAACGACGTCTTGAACGACGCACAACGGAATATACTTCGTCTAGACGGATAATGCGACTTGTGTTCGTCTTTATACTAGAGACGCATAACCAGACGAACGACGAATGTTTGCCCAAGTTCGTCCTGACGGATTATGCTTCCTCTAGTATAAAAACGGCCATTGTCACGAAACTTGGGCGAAACCTGCTTGTGAAAGATGTTTACATGGATGACTTAATCGAAGAAAGTAATCTTGTATCAAGATGTTTTGTTTTCAGAGAAAATATCTGGTAAAATCGGTCACGTTCTCCAGTCTGATTGGTAAATGAAAATGGCGCAACCCAAGTCGCGTCACCACTTCCGGGCGAATTTTCAATTGTTTCTTTCCACGAGCATAGATGCAAACTTTACAAAAAATGTATCTCGACACTTCTTTCCTCCTATGAAAGTAGTTTCGTTCATCGGTTTGAACTCAGCGTTTTATCAAACTACGACTACTTTTTGCTTGAAATTTCGTTGACACTTTTACTTTGAAATCTGGGCGCAGTTGTGCTAAGCCCGATTAAGCAAATCCTGGCCATGGTGAATATTCGTTCGAGTTTAATTACTACTCAGTAGAAATGCTTGGTTGTAAAACTGCTTGTTGTCGTAAAGTTCGTAGCTGGCTTCTCCGTCCTTCTGAGAAAGCGACAACTGCATACTTTACTACCCCTCCCTAGCGACAAATTGTGTCAAGCACCCAGATTTTGGGTGCCACGTGACCAGCTTCAACTAGGCTCTCTCTCTCTCTCTCTCTCTCTCTCTCTCTCTCTCTCTCTCTCTCTCTCTCTCTCTCTCTCTCTCTCTCTCTCTCTCTCTCTCTCTCTCTCTCTCTCTCTCTCTCTGGGGCGGGAAGAAGAGAGACCCTGGGAACGAGGTTGTAAAATTTCATGGATTGTAAACCTAGCTTGATATCGAATTATGATCGTTTAAAAATGTGGTTTTGTATTGAAAAGGACCGAAGGCTTCTCTTTCTGCGAGCGTGCGTTATTTGTGACCGAAACCGGCCACTCTAACGCCTCTGAGAGATCGTGGTTTACAAAATTTACAGAACAAATACTTGACTCTTATTTAGCTGAGAAACAGGCTTTTAGTCACATGAATCCTTGAATGTCGGGCGCTAACGGTGATTCATAAACGTTGACGAGATTACAATGTCTTTTACAGGATCTCTCGAAGGATCTTCCTGTGGGTACTCTGTGACTCGATCGAAGTTACCAAGTGATTAGTTATCGTTGTAAAGACTTCCATGTGTGTGTCTTCTGACCCTGTCGCCCACTTCTTAGTAATGGCTGGGTGCTGAGTGCTTAGCATTTGGATGGAGTTTTCGGTCGCAATTTTGCGGCAAATAGTGACAGCGACAAACGGAATTTTCTTATGGAAGGAATAAGAACCGAAATGAGCAGTACCATTTGGCAATAAAAGTGAAAGTCGACCCAAGACAGCCCTGAGTAAGCACCCGATCTGGCAATTTTTAGTATTTGAAGATGACATTCTTGGAAGAGGAGGTGAAGCGGGATTCCACTCTTGCTGAATGGCAGTACAGCGATTGTGCAGTCAAATAAAGCCTTGCAAAAGGTCCTCACGGTCACGCTTCTTTCGCACTGCAGTATATTACAAAAACATTTTGAAAACTGCAATAAAATTCTTACAAGTAAAAATTGTCTAGGGCATTCCTTAATAACGCCCTATTTTCTGTTACTCTATGGCCTTTTCGAAGTTACTTAATGATTGATAAGCGTTGCCGAGTTGGCGGCAGGCGTAGCCTTCTCCTCCTCTATCGCCCACTTCTTTAGCAATCTTAAGCCTTTTTTTCTTGGTACTCTATGGCCTTTTGGAAGTTACCCAGTGATTGATAAGCGTTGCCGAGGTTGCCGTAGGCGCGGCCTTCTCCTCCTCTATCGCCCACTTCTTTAGCAATTTTAAGCCCTTTTTCCTGGTACTCTATGGCCTTGTGGAAGTTACCCAGTGATTGATAAGCGTTGCCGAGGGTGCCGTAGGCGCAGCCTTCTCCTTCTCTATCGCCCACTTCCTTAGCAATCTTAAGCCCTTTCTCCTGGTATTCTATGGCCTTTTGGAAGTTACCCAGTGATTGATAAGCGTTGCCGAGGTTGCCGTAGGCGTAGCATTCTGCTCCTCTATCGCCCATTTCTTTGGCAATCTTAAGCCTTTTTTCGTGGTACTCTATGGCCTTTTGGAAGTTACCCAGTGATTGATAAGCGTTGCCGAGGTTGCCGTAGGCGCGGCCTTCTCCTCCTCTATCGCCCACTTCTTTAGCAATTTTAAGCCCTTTTTCCTGGTACTCTATGGCCTTGTGGAAGTTACCCAGTGATTGATAAGCGTTGCCGAGGTTGCCGTAGGCGCAGCCTTCTCCTTCTCTATCGCCCACTTCCTTAGCAATCTTAAGCCCTTTCTCCTGGTATTCTATGGCCTTTTGGAAGTTACCCAGTGATTGATAAGCGTTGCCGAGGTTGCCGTAGGCGTAGCATTCTGCTCCTCTATCGCCCATTTCTTTAGCAATCTTAAGCCCTTTTTCCTGGTACTCTATGGCCTTTTGGAAGTAACCAAGTGATTCATAAGCGTTGCAGAGGTTGCCGTAGGCGTAGCATTCTGCTAGTCTATCGCCTATTTCTTTAGCAATCTTAAGCACTTTTTCCAGGTACTCTATGGCCATTTCGAAGTTACCTAGTGATTGGTAAGCGCTGCTGAGGTTGCCGTAGATGCGGCCTTCTCCTCCTTTATCGCCCACTTCTCTAGCAATCTTAAGCTCTCTTTCCTGGTACGCTACGGCCTTTTGAAAGTTACCTAGTGATTGATAAGTGTTGCCGAGGTTGCCGTAGGCGTGGCCTTCTCCTTCTTTATCGCCCACTTCTTTAGCAATCATAAGCCTTTTTTCCTGGTACTCAATGGCCTTATCGAAGTTACCTAGTGATTGATAAGCGTTGCCGAGGTTGCCGTAGGCGTAGCCTTCTGCTCCTCTATCGCCTATTTCTTTAGCAATCTTAAGCCCTTTTTCCTGGTACTCTATGGCCTTTTGGAAGTAACCAAGTGATCTATAAGCGTTGCTGAGGTTGCCGTAGGCGTAGCCTTCTGCTACTCTATCGCCTATTTCTTTAGCAATCATAAGCCCTTTCTCCTGGTACTCTATGGCCATTGCGAAGTTACCTAGTGATTGGTGAGCGCTGCTGAGGTTGCCGTAGGTGCGGCCTTCTCCTCCTTTATCGCCCACTTCTTTAGCAATCTTAAGCCCTTTTTCCTGGTACTCTATGGCCTTTGGGAAGTTACCTAGTGATTGATAAGCGTTGCCGAGATTGCCGTAGGCACGGCCTTCTCCTCCTTTATCGCCCACTTCTTTAGCAATCTTAAGGCCTTTTTCCTGGTACATTATGGCCTTTTGGAAGTTACCTAGTGATTGATATGCGTTGCCGAGATTTACGTAGGCGCGACTTTCTCCTGCTCTATCACCCACTTCTTTACCAATGCTAAGAACTTTTTGGTGGTACTCTATGGCTCGTTGGAAGTCACCAACTGATTGATAAGCATTACCGAGATTGCCGTAGGCACGACCTTCTGCTAACCTGTCGTGCAAACTAATGGCAATTTTAAGACGCATGTAGTGGTTTTCTATGGCTTTCTTGAAGTCACCATGAGACCAATAAGCATTGCCAAGATTACCATAGGCACGGCCTTCGGCGTATTTGTCACCCACTTCTCTTGCATTATTAAGACTTCTGCTGTGGTACTCAATGCTTTGTTGGAACTCACCAAGTGACTGATAAGTGCTACTAAGAATGCTGTATGCATGGTCTTCTCTGGCCCTGTCGCCTTCGTCTTTGGTAATGCTAAGACGTTTTTCATTGTACCCTCTGGCTTGTTGGAATTCTTCCCGTGAGTGATTGGCGCTGCCAAGATTTGTGTAGTCATGACCTTCTACTTTATGATCCAATTCTTTGGGAACGTTTACATTTTTGTACTGCTCCTCAATATTTGTTGTCTTATCTTCCATTCTCAAATGGGGACCTAATTAAAAATAGAGCGACAAGCTGTTGTAAAGCCATATGACAGGTTACGGTAAATGTTCCCAAAATATCTATCTTAGGAATTGAATTGTCCATTGATCCAGTTTCTAATGGCTTTGATTAAGGCCTGGATGATTGGATAATGCATTTCCAGAGTTTTGGTTGGTTTGACGACCATGGGCTATCATCCATTATACCATATCTAGTAATGATGGCCATGCATTTACAGATCAAGTTAGTGTAGGAGTCAAAATTTACTTATCAGGGCACGAAATGGTACACGACGTGTAGGCCAATTTGTCGCTGATGTTGCTTCCATATTTTAATGTCTTCTAAGGTCTATAACTAGAGAATTAAAGACGTACAATAAAATGCAATCTATTTGATTCATACGATAACAGAGACGTTTCATGAGCAAGAAAGCGGAAAGAAATCACCTTGTTCTCAAACTACGAAATATCTCTCCCGTTATCACTCATTGCGATGCAGAATACCAGGAAGCTGTCATAATATGCAAAACAGTTTAAAAATCTGTATACTTCAATAAAACGTCCGGTTATCAATGAACACTAATTACGGTAGAGCAAATCGTCGCTTATTTTTTATCTAGAGAGTGTTTTGCATTTCAAGAGAACATCTGCTGAGATTGAACAATGTACGCTTGTTTTCTAAACGTGCGCCTTCAATAGCTAAAATTGAGAACAAGGCTATCTTATCCTAGAACTGGATCAGATGTGTGTTGTAACTACTTTATAGGCCAAGCATTTAACCAATCAGATATTTTGCGAGTTATCAAGTGTGCACATGTCGTATTATTTTCAGAATCGCAAGTGTCACCTGTGTTTGTTTTAGATGATATACAAGGAACCTAGAAAGTGTTGTAAATTGATCACCAACGATTACCAACACTATTTCAACACCGTTGCTTTGTTCCACAAGAGGTCTCCATCTTTTTACTGTCTGACCTTAGACCTTGTACCTTTGGTATTTTGTAACGCGTGCCGGATGTCAAGCTAGCTGCTCCGCCGAGTTTCTTCACTACTTCCCGCGCTAGAACGACCCATTGCTACTCTTCGAGCCACGCATCGATTTCCAGTAATCAACAGAAATGTTTGCTAGCCCTTGAGTGTCAGTAAAGCCACCAAAATAAGCTAGACTCTTATCATATTGGTTGGAAACACGTCTCGTTACATTTGTCTCGTTACACGTCTTAATACTTTTGAGTGAACTTAACGAATTTATAGAAGACTGCAAACAGTCGTGAATCTCAAACGATTTTCTTAACCAAAAGTAATGCCTATAGGACTGAATTTGTGATCCAAGAAATAACCTGTCGTCGGTCGCTTAACTGCGATTAGTAATAATTCCCCGCCACCGGCCTCCCGAATTTCTCCTCGCAACTAACCCTAACAATTTTTTTTCTCTTGAACTCGTGAATGCGCGTATGCGCAATGAACGAGTTATTGTAATGTTGGGAAAATGTCACTTGGTCGCTCGATGGGTCCCAAACTTTCAGAAAATTAATCTGGTGTACTCTTAAGGCTCCATTACGATTCTCGCCTTCTTCAATTATAAAAATTCACGGTTTTTTTTTTTGGACTTTTTGGAGAAATGTAAAGAAATAGGCTAAAGACTTTCGACCGATGTATATAGTTTTCCTAAATTTTTTGTTTTTGGTGAGAAAAGCGCCGCGTTGAAAGCCGCTCAAGGCCGAGATTGTCCTCCAAGTCAACAGGGATTTCCCTCAAGATGGAAGGAGAAAATATACGATGGAGAAACGTCTGAGGATGTTCCCTGCTCATTCGCGTATTGTTCTTTGGCGGTTGGAAGACATTTGTCCGTTAAAATCGTCAGTTGCACTTCGGGTGCCAGATATTTAGACACCGTAAACCGTAAACAACTAATAAATGCAAAACTTAATATCTTCTGCGGGAGTCGTGCACATGTGGCGTAGTGGCGTGGTACGTGGTCTTTAAGGCTTAGATTCCAGGGTTCAAAACTCCCGAGGTAACGGAGATCATTAAAAGCTTATCACTCCAAAGGCTCCAAACGTACAATTTTAAAAATTAAAACTATCTTAACAAATGCAAAACCATTCAAGGAGCTCAATCTTGCTGAAAGGAACGGATAAAAATCTAAGCGACGTAGAATGCGGAATAAATGAGGCCCCCTATTAACCCTTTATTTTTTTAATTATTTTTTATTACATTTATTAATTAATTATTTTTTATTACATATTTTTTATTATTGACCCTTTATGGCTTTCTTAAGATTTCGCGTCCTGGGCCAACCAAACGCAGTGCGAACAATGTTTTATACCTTTCAGGCCAGACCTCATTCCCGCTTGGCGTCCACGAAACCTTAGTTGTAGTGTAGTTTGATGCGAGTACTGCTTTACGGTTACCACTATTACTGCTTCTGCATTCACAAGTTGGCTCACAGGAGCCTTTGATAAGTACACAACAAAGTTCTAGCTGTTTTTAATAAGCTGAAGTCTTTTAAACTTTCAATGTCAGGCGTTTTATCGTAAAGCACTAATTAAGTACAAAAATATGTGTTTTCATCCACGGTGGACCAAATCAATCTCGACCGTGATCAAGAACACGACACACACAACAAAGTGACGCCATCCACATATCTTCCCTTAATAGGTCTTATCACGGTTTTCGACGCCATTTTGACGGGTAGGCAAACAGGCTTGAAATAACAGTATTTGTATGGAAATCCGATGTCAAATAATTTTCATAAAACATCGCTTCTGAAAAATTCATGAATTGGAAACTTTTGGCACTAGGAAAAGGATTTTAAGAACAAAATTGGAGGGATGTAGCTGTGACAGAAAACGTCCAGTCGGTGTTTTGAACTTTCCATACATTTGTCTGTATAGCAAACCAGCCGTGAACTGGTACTAAAAATAGTTCGCGGAAAAAAATACAGGGAAATGTATGGAAACTTCAAAACACGACTGGATGCTGTCTGGCACAGCTACATCCCTCCAATTTTGTTCTTAAAATCCTTTTCCTAGTGCCAAAAGTTTCCAACTCATGAATTTTTCAGAAGCGATGTTTTATGAAAATTATTTGACATCGGATTTCCATACAAACACTGTTATTTCAAGCCTGTTTGCCTACCCGTCAAAATGGCGTCGAAAACCGTGATAAGGCCTATTAATCATGGGCAAAAGCCGATCATAACGTGCACAGAGTCTTCCTTATCGTATAAATATACAATATCTTTAAAATAATATTACAGAATAACATTCCGTTTGGCTCAAAACATAATATAAGAATCTAGTTTAAAGTGCACCTGACAGTAGTTCTTTTTATTGGACAAAATAAATCTACTTTCTTTCTAAAGTGTTCCAGCGAAAAATTTTTTTGATTTGGTTGAATCCTCGATTTTCGGTGCTTCAGCGACGGTTTGAAAATCGCGCCATTTTTGTTGCGCGGCCGTGTTTTGGCGGGGAATGGATCGAGCTGCTCTGTGACGTCACGCCAGGGACGAAGGATCTTTCGCTTTCCAGTCTTTCTACTCATGCTTTGCAATTACCGTATTTACTCGAATAAGCGCCGCGCCCGAATAAGCGCCGCCCTCGATTAAGCGCCGCACATGGAGCGGAATGGTTAATAAGCGCCGCCCTCGAATAAGCGCCGCAGCTCCGGTGCGGCGCTTATTTGAGTATTTCCATAAGATGATAAAAAATACACTATAATCGCTGCAATGCGGTTCTAAGCCAGCAATGGAAATTTGTTTTCATCAATAGTGATGTTTTTCAGTTCGAAGTGAGTACATCTTGATGCTCTTTTATTCAGTTCCCTCTTCAAAATGTTCGCGTTCTTCAGCTGTTCTTTCGTGAAGGCTGTAAACTTCGCCGGTACGACAAGCCCAACCTCCCTCTTTCTCTTCCCTGTAACTTTTGCAGTAAGGAGATTGTCAACGTTTGCTTGTACAATCAAAATGTTTTGGCTTTGTGGTATGGGCCTTTTAATAAGCGCCGCCCTCAAATAAGCGCCGCCCTCGAATAAGCGCCGCACAGGAGACACGAAAAATTAAATAAGCGCCGCGGCGCTTACTCGAGTAAATACGGTACATCAATTACATCAGTGATTACATGACCTAATATGCCTTCCCGATGTGTTGTTGGAGGCTATGGAAACGAACCAAATCTAGAAAAGGGGATAGGTCTCCATTAACTCCCATATTATGGTGAGTGTTGGTTGGACACGGTCCGAAGAGCATCATGGTAGCAGTAATTGGCCAATCACATCACCGTATTCTTTCACCAGCGTTTTTAGGAAGGATCTTCACGCGAATAATTGCTTCGTCTTATTTCCTGTTTTATTCACCGTGTAGACGGCTTTTCTTCCAAATGAAAGGATTCAACAAGTGACGAGGTATGTAGGTGACCAGTGATTTTATTTTCTCATAATTTCCTTAGTTACTGTCGTCAATATTCGACTTCCTCGCAAGCTTGTCCAATATGGCGGCTTTTCTCCACGTGCAATGATCAATGAACGCGTTTGCTTTTTGACGCTATATCGTCAGGGTTCCAAGAAAAAAAATTACACCATTTGTTTAATAAAGAGCTGCTCTTGGATTTTAAGGCATCGCATCCCATGGCACCTCTCACCGTTTTTCTGCTATGTGCGTTTAAAGTTTGGCAATTGTGAGGAGCGAACAATGAGCGAGTCACGATGTAACATAAAGATTTATTGTGACGTTTTCCTCTTTGCTTGATTTGTCTCTAGGTTTACAACTAAAGCTCAAGTGAAAGCTCTAGCCAGCTGTTCTAAACGACCTGCTATTTTACCTCAGGACAAAAATGTTGAGGCTTCAGGGCTATGGACTGTCGGTAGATGTCAACTAAAATATAAGAAATATTATTATCCGAAGCACAGATCCACAGAAAAATTCATAACTAAAAAGGGGAACCACTTGTGACTTAGTTCCATAAATTAAGAATCAGTTGTGCAGAAATTACATTCTACTTATACTTTTAAAGTATATCTTGTATGCTTGTACAACAATTTGCATGCCTGAGCTGTATATTATATACACTCTATGCGTTAACTGACTGTATAGATTTCCATATATTCCCCCCCAAAAAAAAATATTTGGTCACTTCAGGCATATATTTTACATCAAAAGTCAAGCATATATGAAATCTCTATTGATGATTTGACGTATTACCTCTGTGCTTATAATATTTGTATAAATATATAATTGTGTATAAATTGTATGTAATTTGTGTTGTTAATAAAAGGGATTGACAGCTGATTTGCAAGATGACCTCAAAAGTAGATGTATGCTAATTTGATCTCAATTGCACTTGACTATTGTCAGTAGCTGAAATCTCTGGTATGCTCGGCAAACTATGTGGAGTCATCCACCTTCACATTGGTGTACAAGATACACTTCGATGTAAACAGGCCCTTAGTTTATGAGTGGGGGGGGGGGGGGGGGCATGCCTTGTGAGCAGAGTTCCCCTCAATTTGTATTTCAATATTTCTCCAATCCAATTCATAATTATTGGATATGTTGTAGATTTAAAGTGACAAGTACATGTAAAGGAGAAGGAGACATCTGGTGTGACTATAATACTGTGCCCCTTTTCCAAGTTTGATCTCAATAATTATTGTAATTGACTATTGTCAGTGGCTGAAATCTCTGGTATGCTCTTTTTGCAAACTATGTGGAGTCATCCACCTTCACATTGATGTACAAAATACACTTCGATGCAAACAGGCCCTTAGTTTATGAGGGGGGGGGGGGGGCATGCCTTGTGAGCAGAGTTCCCCTCAATTTGTATTTCAATATTTCTCCAACCCAATTACATAATTATTGGAATGTTGTAGGCTTTAAAGTGACAAGTACATGTTAAGGAGAGGGGGACATCTAGTGTGACTATAATACTGTACCCCTTTGCCAAGTTTGACCTCAATTGTACTTGACTATTGTCTGTGGCTGAAATCTCTGGTATGCTCTGCAAACTATGTCGAGTCATCCACCTTCACATTGGTGTACAAAATACACTTCGATGCAAACAGGCCCTTAGTTTATAAGTGGGGGGCATGCCTCTTGAGCAGACTTCCCCTCAATTTGTATTTTCAATATTTCTCCAATCCAATTCATAATTATTGAATATGTTGTAGATTTAAAGTGACAAGTACATGCAAAGGAGAGGGGAACATCTGGTGTGACTATAATACTGTGCCCCTGAATTGTACTTGACTATTGTCTGTGGCTGAAATCTCTGCGCGGGGGGAGGGGGGGGGAGGGGGAGGGTACTCCCATATGAAACAGACGGGGATGCTCGTCGTCTCGCTTAGGGGTGTAAATTTTGGATTTTGGTCTCGCTTAGGGTGTTCCAGACAAAGCGCCAATATTTTAAGCCGTCAAGGTCTCGTTTAGGGTTCCGTGAAGAAACACAGAATTACGCGAAGAGAAACAGAAGTCAAATTTTCTTTTTAACTTGTTTTGTTTACTGCATTAGGGGTCAAAATTTGCTTAAGCCACGCCCAGATTAGTCTCCTTTAGGGGTCACAAAAAGCTTGAGCCACGCTCAGATGGTCTCCTTTAGGGGTTAAATTCAAAATTTCCGACAAGCATCCCCGTCTGTTCCATATGGGATTCTCCCCCCCTGGGAATCTCTGGTATGCTCTGCAAACTATGTGGAGTCATCCACCTTCACATTGGTGTACAAAATACACTTCGATGTAAACAGGCCCTTAGCTTATGGGTGGGGGGCATGCCTTGTGAGCAGAGTTCCCCTCAATTTGTATTTCAATATTTCTCCAAATTATCCAATAACATAATAATAATGGATATGTTGTAGATTTAAAGTGACTAGTACATGTAAAGGAGAGAAGGACATCTAGTGTGACTATAATACTGTGCCCCTTTGCCAAGTTATGAATTACATGTGCAATATGTACAGCAGTTATCATTATTAATGTGATTGTTATAATTTATTAAAATAAAATAAAAACATAGATTTGATAGTTGGTAGTCTGTCTTGTTAGTCCTGAACTAGAAATCTTCCAAGATCAAAGAGAATATTGCTCACAGGTTTTTTGGAGTTTTTCATAAGGCTGAACCACTGTAGTAATGGGAAAGGGGGATGGGCGGCAAAACTTTTGTGAAGTCAATATTTTTATATTGTGTGCTATCATAGTTTGTTGGACTATGGAAACGAGTAATCATTTTTGAGCAGCTATTTGTACTTACTCTGAATTTTTATTGTTCATTTGTGATTCCTTACCACCTTACCTTTTGGCTTTCACACTCTCTATGTTTGAGGGTACTAATGTACATAATCTCCATAACATTGTTTTGTGTTTGTATTAAAAGGCCTTATTTTCTTTTAAATATATAATTAAAGAGGGAGCATGCACCCAGGGCCCCTCACCTTGATCAAATACACTGACTCTTTCATACAAAGTAAGGATCTGCCCAGTAAAAAAGGTAGAGTATTTGGCATTGTTTACAAGGTTTTTTGACTTATTTCATTCAAGATCAATTTCATGTTTTCATTTCCCTCATGCAACATGTGATGTAATAAAACAAATTATTATTAAAGAACTCGTTAAATCAAACATATATTTAGTACTCCTGTGTGGCTAAAATCTATGACTCTTGCAAGCTGAACTTGTGTGAGAGCTTTTTTCCATGTCCTAGTCTCATTGGAAACCAGTAAACAGAATGGTTAAACGAAATTCCTATCCAGTAAGGCCGTGAAAATCTTCATTTGTTTACTTCATTTCGTACAGTGGAACCTCGATTTAACGAACCTCTTAACGAAGTCCTCGATATAACGAACGATATTCCATGTCCCGGCCAAAGTTACAGTAAGGGCCTCTTCATATGATCCCGGTTGACCGGGCTAGCCCGCTTACCGAGATCTCGCCTCATTCCTATTTCTTTTGTAAAAAATTCGATGTGTTCATATGAGAAGGCGGGCCAGCCCGGTTACCGAGATCTCGGTTTCAGCGACCGAGATCTCGGGAGTCCGGGACGAAAATTTTCTCATATGAACACGGTATCCCGGTTACCGGGATGAAGTCTATAACCAAACATTCGCGTCTTAGAACGGATATATTTGATTATTACGGCTCATTTCTGAGATGTTCTAGTTCAAAATAATTCCTTTTCGTAGTAGAGATAAAGATATAATACTTTTGAGGTTTGTAGAACCGATAAAAATGAAAAATTCTTGCCGGGCTTGTTCGGTAAATGTCACGCTCGATTGACCGCGTCACCACTTTTCATCTCGGTAACCGAGATGAAATTTCCCATATGAACGGACTGCAAAATTCATCCCGCTTACCGAGCCATCCCGGTAACCGGGATCATATGAAGAGGCCCTAAAATGTATGGAATAGAACCTCGATATAACGAATTCTTCGATATAACGAACATAATCCGGAAGCCCAAACGTAAAATCTACCTCGATATAACGAATTACGATGTCAACACGCGACACGCAACACGCTGAACAGATCAACAGTCAACAAATCCTTCTTATCCTTATGGTAAAGAGACAGCAGCCTTTCAGTCAACGGCTTATTATTTAGACATTGGTACTATAGTATTTCGACATCAGCATTGAATTCCGTGACAGACGTCACCTGTGTTACAAATCAATCATTAACTATGACCTCGATATAACGAACATTTTGGTCGTTTCCCCTGAAGTTCGTTATAACGAGATTTTCGATATAACGAACCCTCGATTCAACGAACAAATTTGGCCGGTCCCCAGCGACTTCGTTAAATCGAGGTTCCACTGTATTATAACATTCGGCTATTTCCACCAGAATTGGATTCCAGTAGTTATGAACTCTGAATATTTCAATGCCAGATTTTCGAGCCCGTGATCGTACATTATAATTCAAAAGGTACGATTTCATAGAAGGACGACAGGATTGGTTCTGCAATTGTATGGAAGTGGTAATTACACTGATTACATGGTAGCCTGAGTATAGTCATGGGGAATTCACCTAGAGGGAATACTTTTTCAGTCAATTAGTCGATTTTCTTGTGATTTGTGATGCAAGAAAAAAATTGAGTTTCCTGGCGGGGGCAGCTGCCCCCTCTGCCCCCCCGCTATGTACGGCCCTGTTAATACTTCATAACTTCGAAAAATTATTTTGACTTCCATTCGTTTCGCACAGTAAGATTAAGGCATCCAGCAATTAACTGAAATGTTCTAGTATACAGATCAAACAGTGTTAGCGAAGTAGAATGGAAATTGTAAAAGAAATCGTCAAGCGCGCTGTTTGTGTCCGCACTTCGCGAACGCAAAATTTATTCACAACAAACAGAACTATCACACTCAAAAATTCATATCTCTGTCAATTCCTGTCCAAATGGTTTCATTTTGGTCTGTTTCGAAAGCTTAACACTTGTAGTGTTTAGAAGAAGAAGTATTGCTAATGAAACAATATAAAGTGTTTCGTATCTGGCTGTCCATTCCGGGTGGGCACGCGGCTCATCCGTATTAAAACAGGTCTTCTTCGAGGTCGCTGCTATCGAATGGGTTTGCGCTTGCTGAAGCTTCTTGTCGATAAGCGTCCATTTCGATTTCGAAGATGTAATTCATTTCGGAGTCATCCAAATCTTCTAAATCCTCCTCGATCTCCTCAGACTCTTCCGGCTCCTTGGACTCTTCTGATAATCGTAAAGAAGAAGACGAACACATTCTGAAACGAACTATGTGGAGTAAATTGCAAAGAAATAAACCGAAAAAGAGACACAATCGATATCGCGTGGTCCCTGGCGTGACGTCATAATCATCGCTCGTCCCAGGCTTCCTAAAACGCGGTGGTGCAACAACACAGTCCCAACTTCAAAAGCGCATAGAAAATCGAGGATTCAACCAATTCAAAAAATTTTTTCGCTGGAACAGTTTAAAAAAAAGTATATTTATTTCGCCGAATAAAAAAATCTGCTGTTAGGTGCACTTTAAAAGAAAAAAGAGAAGTAGTTACCTGTGCCTTCTTCCCCTGAAAATTGAGACAACGCGCTTTCACTAGAGATCCCGCTGTCCGATGGCTCGCTAAATGTCTCCGGAAGATTCATCAAATACTTCAAAACAAATGCATTTCTCTGCCTTCTTTCGACTTCTTCCAATCTTTCACCTGAAAAGGGATGTCATTTAGTTCTTTCTTGCAAGACAGCACTAAATCTGAATTTCATCTTTTGTCAACTGCCCCCTTAAGTCTCGAACTATCCTCTTTCCCTGTGACTCCAAGAGAACGAAAGGTTATAGATCACAATTCACACAGTACAAGCATAAAAACATGTCATGCAGCTTCTAAAAATAACTCAGTGGTTCTCAACCGAGTGGTTTGATGAACAACTTGAGAAAAATAGCTTACTCAATTCAGAGCTTTTCTGTGATGCAGTTGTGGCGGAAACAACCAAAAATATATTAACTCGCTTTTGACCCAGATGTCAGATTTGAAATTGCTGGACGCGATAGGTCACCACCTAAGGGTACGAGGGCTTACACCTACCCTGGAGACACAGCCGTCCGTTATCGCTTCTGGCTGCTACGGGCGTTCACGTTAGTCATCTAAGGATCCTCATGATTACTTGGGTAGAGTAAGGTTGCTTAGTGTAAGACAGGGGGGGCTAGCAGCGAGGCCTGGAACCGACTATTGATGATCGCCCCAGTTAAGAAATTTGACCGAGCGAGACTAAGTACCGATTTTTTGATAAACAAACATGGCGGCGATTTTATGTGAAGGCGCGTCTGTGCGGATTCGCAAATAATTTGGCTATTCGACGTCCAAACATCACAGGAAAGTTTCGGTCTCTCTTTTACCTGAAGTTTGGTCATCAAGAGGGATCACGGATGCAAATTCTGCAGCGAAAAACGAAAATACTGTAACCAACGACTAGCTGACCCACATAGTTCACAGGGCTAGACCAGTGAGACTTCTTCCATTCCACTTTATCGTTACCTTCCCTATAGATTTTTTCATTTAAGTACACTGTAGAATCTCTCCCTTTACAGCAACTACCCACTGGGAGTCAACAAACTGTGGATGCTCTGATGATCTAATTCTCTGTTTTGCTTAAGTTAAAATGTTACTGTCATGCCCATACTCTCAACAACAGATTTCTCGTCTCTAATCTCTTCTAAATGGTGAGCAGTTGAGAGGTGATGTTAGCAGCATTTTGCTCTTCAACTTTGCCGAGTGAGCCACAAATATTGACTTTTGAATTCATTATGTATGCTTGGTAATAAATCTCATCATTTTAAAGAGATGAAGTTATCTTTCATTAATTTAGATTTTGTCTGTCATACCTCTGGGGTGAGAACTGGAACATAAAAGAGGCAGGGCGCAGCAATACTCCAGCCAGTCATTACACTGTGCAAGTGTGTGAAAACGTGCAGTAATTGCATAATTTACAATATGCTAATTACACTTGACTATGTTACACAATATGTACCAATTAAACAGTATTGCAGTATGTTACAGTTCTGATGTATATTGTCATGTTTTGATGACATAATTATACTGCAGAGTAATGTGGTCAGCTGGGTTAATCCTCGAGTTGCTAGAAACACTTCAGTTATCAAGGGGTGATAATTTACTTTTAGCTTGTCTTCTTTGAAATGGCTGTTTAATACATAGAGAAACCATGGTTGATTTACCATCCCGGAATCTATTTGGTACTGTATCTCCCTTGCAGTTGGTTGTTAGGGTGTATTCCCAGTAGCCCCATTTTGGCATCCACCAATGGGGGAAAACCACCATACCGATACAAGGTGTTCATGGACATCTGTATTGTAAAGGGCGACAGGTAATACAATAATATTTACATGTACCTTCCAAGGTTTCTGCACATGCATGTGGTTTCTGCAAGATCTCAGTGTACCAGTACATTGTTCACCCGGTGCTACTGAACTCAACTTCCCAATTTTTGCACGAGAGAATAAGGACCTGAATGTCTTTTCACGTAAGTTAATCTCCCCATACAGACAAGAGACAAACACCCTTGCAACCACTCATACAAACCTGGTAGCTCTATTCACAATAATGTTGAGCAATCTTCTTCTGAGATCTTTATCAGCTATCCTTTCCAGTTGCAAAATTTTCTTATCCAAAAATTTCTTAAGGACTCAAGCCGTTTTCCTTGTGTATGCATTTAAACAATTTGTGCATTAAAATTAAACTTACAGGAATAACTGTCGTCACGCAACATTTAAACAGAGGGAGAATTCCGTAAAATAAACATGCTGTTTCATTCGTAACGACGCTTTCAACAGTTGATACGCATAAAATGTGGCACAAATACTTTTAATACGCTTACATTAAAGTTCCAAGCCGATCTTGAGAAATAAGCTTACATTCTGGGCTTTCGCGATGACAGTCGTGAAACACTGCGTGGCTTCTAGTTTCTTCAGAACTGAACAACAATCGAAATTGAACTCTACTATTTTGTCGACGTACAATATCTTCCTGAGACGACGAAAACCATAATCGTTCGCTACACTACAAATCATATTCTTCACCACATACACTCGCTGAAAACATGTCGCTCGCAATTTCATTGCTGACGACTCTACTAACCTAAAACAAAGCTGGCACCTCATTCCAGCGGTCTTGATTAATCGCAGTGTTCAAACTTCGTACTACCGCAAAATAACATGCTAACAGTAAAGTAACAATGACTTAATACGAATGCGTTTTCCTCCGTCGAGTCGCCACAGACAAAATAGCATGAATCGTTCGCATTTCGCGCATGCTCGTTACGGTTTTCGATTGATTGACAGATTTCTTTACTGGGGCGATCATCACTTTCCGAAAAGCGGCAAGATCAAAGGCAGCTGCCAGCCCCCCCTGGTGTAAGACTTCGATCTTTCGTTGTTTTGTTTTTTTGCAAATACAGTCAACTCTCGTCTTGCAGGCACCTCGCTTTTACGGATACTCCGATAATACGGACAGCAGCTAAATCTCCGTCGAACTAAATTACAGAAGTTTGACTGAAAGAATTTTCTGCTCGTGATCCCGAGTAAAGGGAATTGACTGTATAGCAACGTACAAACTGTTGAACAATCCCGGCTTGTGAACACTTGAAGCTTAAAGCGGTGCTGCTCCTATCACTCACTACACAGCGCAATGGGATAAACGTGTTGAGGAATAAGCTGCTGTCCTTATTTTAGTCTTTTTTATCTAATTAGCTTTCGCGACTGCTCAAACCTTCGTAGTGGTTCTATTGCCCCTTTCGGGTTTAAAAACTATTTGGAAAATAGCCTCGATAGCAGTACAGATGGACCTTGCTAGGGGTAGCCTCCCACGCAGTCGTTTTAGGGGACTCGTAGGAGGTAATACGAGTCCCCTAAAAACGACTGCGTGGGAGGCTATTTTAGGGGGCGTAGCTACAACAATTCGTAGTGTATACACAGAGGGGTGAAGATTGAGCGCCAAAGGGGCGCCTGGGGGCATGCCCCTCTCCCCTTCCCCACAACCAGAAAATGTTTTATACAAGATACTCGAATGCAATTTCCGATTAAACTTTTAAGCGTTTTTTAGTTAACCAGCATGAATTTTTCAGCTCTTAAAAATAAATATATGTAAGCGACCATAGGCTTTCAGCCATGAAGTAGTACCGATTGAAAACAGGATATCCTTCCTTGCTTTGACTCGCTAAATTCAAAGAAATTCGGTCAAAGAAAATCTTCTAAAAACCCAATGTTGATTTGCTATTTCATTCTATTTATTTTAATTTCATTATTTTTAGTTTTTAGGATTTCAAGTGTACGCACTTGCGTATATAGTAGCTACGCCTCTGCTTGCTTGTAATTGTTGCGACGATTTTCTGACTTTTAATCAAATTGAGCGGAAAAAGTTGTGTGTCATTCACTTCTGTCTATAGAAGTCCAGTTGTAGCAGATCCCGAAGATTCCATTGAGTTGCCGAGCTAAGTTCTCCTGATCTAAGAGAGTCAATTTTTCCGGAAAAGTTACGGCCTGTTTCCCTCTCAGTTGCTTTAACCGGGAAAAGTTATCACCACAAGTTTAAAGGTCAAGAAGAAACGCATTGAGATGAAGGTTTCTTCCCGTCTTAGTTTCTATTCTACCTTTAACTTAACCTTCACCTAGCTTTATCGTGCGAAGCGGTACACAACGCCTCACTTTCTATTCTATCCCAACCGAAAACGTTTTTTAAAAACTTTACACTCTGGCTAAATTTTTTAGTCAGTGGTATTTTTCCGTGAACGCTAGAAAAGGCTTTAATTTTTTTTTTTTTTTGCAAATAATTAATTTTAGCATAACGTTTTTTTAGGAATTGTCGGTAAACCTCAGCCGAACAGATCATGACACAGTAGTGCATTTGATATATGTCAGCAATAGCACTGTAATCATCGAACTGCCATGAAAAGAAGTCCTACTCCTCCAAGGGACGTGCTGTATGAACGTCTTGGCTGGTATACATTTCCGTGGAAGGGTTTCATCCCTAGATTCCTGGTTGGACATAATGGTTTCACGACTAAAGATAATGAAAGGAATCACAGACCTCACGCGGACATCGAATCAAGAGAGAACGCCTATTTGGCACCGATTCCATTTATTTTCAGCATACTAATATATATAATCAACCGTAATATCACAACTATTATATAAAGATGGCGACACATATATAGCGTGAACATCGCTCTGAATATTTTCTTACCAATTGTTCCTTTAGTTACTTGTTGGAACGCCTTCGCTTTTTTTGGCTCGTCCTTCAGTTTCACGGTTTCTCTTGTCTGACGTTGTATCTCTTCGGTTTGTTTCGAGATCACAGTTAACAACTCCTTTTCCTTTTCCGGGACATATACAACTGAGTCTGAATTTCGTCGTTTTCTTTCCCTAGGATGGTCACCTTTCTCAGTGTTGTAAACTACAGAAAAAATAAATGAATGAATAAATAAATAAATAAATAAATAAATAAATAAATAAATAAATGAATAAACAAACAAACATATGTAAGCCAGTACCCTATGGCTAAATGTGGATGCTCAATACAGGGGCAAATAGTGGGAACGAGCATAAAGTCGACAAGGGGGAAAGAGGGGGGGGGGGGGGGGGAATCTCGGCAAGGAAAAGTTGGGAAGAAAAATAAAAGCCCCCGGTCCAGTTCCAAACGGCCTTGCCAATGGTGGATCCTTGTTGAGTAGGAAAAATCGGAATCTTCTCTACAAGAAAATTTAGTGCTCCGTGTGACTACGGAGTCTTCACTGCAAGGTTATCCTCAGACTTCACAGCAACGCTATCGGTCCGTTTCGGTTTTCGCGCGGATATCGAAGCAATAAAGACGGAACGCCTGGGCAGAGCCTGCTAGACCTGGCGAGGTTTCGCCCACCTCGCGAGGTGGTCTCGGCACCCCTAAAATTTCGGGCACCGGTGCCGTATTAATTATTTTTGGGCACGCTATGTTTACACGTTTAAAATCAGGGGTGCCGTGCCAAAAACGTTGGCGGCACCGTACCGATATTTTCGGGTGCCGTGCCGATCGTTTTGCTCGTGTAAATGGGGCTTTAGCGACAGTTATAAAGGTGAGAATTCAACACAATGGCATGCTACATTTTAACACTTCGTATAGCTTGTCCTGCTTGTCCGCAAAGCAAAATTGAGTAAACTTAGTGTTTTGGTATAATTTCTTGCCGGGCATAATTTGTTGTTTCAAGATGCGATTTATTTCTGTAATTTTGAAGGTGACAGATAATTCTAACAGGTGTATGATAATATTAACAGGTGTGTCAGATAAGTAGAGAAAGAAAAAGTCTTTCTCTGTAGCATGACAGCCATAGGTATTAAAACATGAAGGAACTTCTTCGTAACGTTTTAATACAGCTTTTAATTGGTTAAATTTTATTCTTTATAACATGTTTATGCCCATGGATAGCAAGAAGAACTGGGTAAACGGTGGAACAACTGAACAAACCAGAAACGCAAACGAGCGATCAAGCTCAAGCCCGAGTGAACGAACATCCGAGCGAGCGAACGGATAGCCGAGTTAACGATCAAACGGTCCACCGAGCGATCGCCGGCGAAAACGAACGAACGAAAAATTGCTTGGATGTACGTTTGCTATAAGGGCGCGCAGACCCATGGACTCAGTGGTACCCAATATTTCATTAGGTGCAAGCTTTTAGGCCCTTGGCAACATTATCATTAAGATTCAGTTAGTGCAATGCCTCGTCGGCTTAAATGACTCAACTAAATGATGACGAGTCGAGGATGATGATTCTAGAACTCCCAAAAAGAGGTAAGTAGCTGGTTTTATTGGCCGCAATCCTACAATATTAGTGGCAACACATGTATAGCGTGAACCGAGCAATATTTTTCTTACCTATTGTTCCTTCAGTTATTTGTTTGAACGCCTTCGCTTCTTTCAGTTCCTCTTTTAGTTTCACAATTTCTTTTGCCAGACTTTCTTTTTGTTCCAAGTGAAATTTTATCTCCGTTTGTTTTAGCTTTAAGATCACAGCTGATGCTTCATTCTCTATCTGCGGGACATATACAACTGAGTCTGAAGATCGTCGTTTTCTTTCTCTGGGATGGCCACCTTCTTCAGTGTTGAAGACTACGGAAGAGATGGTTAAACACAGTGAGCAAACTAGTAGCTGTAGCATATGGGTACCTTGTGGATGCTCAATACAAAAGTGTGTTTCACACGTACCTTCTTAACTTGTCTTAGTGGAAGAAAACTTAACCAAAAAAATCGTCATAGAAACGAGTGTCGACCATAGAGCTCAATGATGTTTCAATGTCGCAAACATTACGCCAAGAAGAGGATGCCTTGGTCTTGTAAGAACATATGTGGTTTAGTTGGTAAACAAGCCAAACGAATCCAAATACGTCCAACAGCATCATCATGATCCAATATTGTTGGTGCAAATGATGTGTTAGATTCGCCTCAAGGTCACCCTGTTTTTCGGTGCTGGATGTTTATGATGCCTAAAGGATGTGTGTGCGAGATGAACAATGTTGAAAGTGAGGGCAAAAGGAATCAAACATGTTGCACAAAAGGTTTCGGTGGTAGAAATCAGGCTTCATCCGACTCTGATTATCAAAAAAACAAAAATCTTATTCTGAAATGTATAATTTGGGTCACAGGATCCGCCAACATTCGGAACTTTAAGTAGTCCTGACGGTCATGCCAAGGAAAACCCTAGTTGTGAAAGGTGTTTACATTTGAAATGTAAAAAGAAAAAATTCACAGTCCAATGTTTATATATTTTCCATGTGTGTAGAAAATAATGCCGAATTAACCTGTACTAGTAATGTGAACTCTTTTTATACTTGTTATTACAATCTAATCTTATATTGTAACTAACTCTTGTTGTACTGAGTTAATAAAAATTTCCATAAAAAAATTTTATGTTCTCCAAAAGAAGTTGAATCGGAAATTTCACGGAGTTGCGCAGAAAACAGCAACAAAACCTATCAAAATCTGTTGCACATATGCTGATCTGTTGTTTTATTTACAGAGTGCTAGCTTGACGTTCTTCTTGCCACCGATGTCGTTTTTGCATAATAAGGGCCCTTATGTTGCCCTTGTGACCGCATACCTACCCTCCTGCTTTCAGCTTATCGTAAGTTAAGCTACAATCCGGTTAGTCAAATATGATTATGCAATACAAATGCATAATTTTCATAAGTTTGTAAATCTGTATAAAGCCTCAAAATTGAGAGATGTCGGATTTTACCAAGTACTTACTTTGACTTTCCATCATCAGATCTAACATGGCATCATTGAATTCTTGCTCATTAATATGTACAGTCAGAATTACTTCTTCTCCACCAGTCAGTTCTTTGATTTCTTCATTGACAAGAAACTGCTGTAGTCTGTTTTGCAATGAATCATCCAGGTATTGTTCCCGGAGCGCCATAAGAGCTTCTCTACTTTCTGCTTGCACCGTAAAGCACAATGAGCCGTCAGTGATTGCGCACAGCTTGGTAGCCGCTGGAAGGACGACTTTGTCGAAGGCGGTGGTAAATTGTTGGATATCTAGATCACCTCTGGAATATTTGTACAGAAACATGCCAGCACCAACCGCCACTACGACACCACCGACTGTTTTGAAATTGCAATGGACATTCACCGCTGTCGGATATCAGAAAAAAATTCTTAAAGATAAGACGCTAGCTCATTAAAATTAAAATTGAAGCCAAGTGAGAAGTAGCAAACCATGTGACTCTTCCGGGGTCTAGTAACCCTACTGAGCCTTGAGGAATGAAACACTCGTAGAAAGACAGATATACACCTACCCACACCTAAATTAGCCTTGGTAAACGTACATTTAAATTCTCAGGTTCTATCCTTTTTTAATGCACTTCCTACTAAAATTCAAAGAGCAGAATCGCTTTCTTCTTTTAAACTTTTTATGAAAACTCACAATTTCTAACATTTGCATGTGAGACAGTGTGTAAAGGGGGCACTGCTCTAGGAGTTTGATGTTTCCAAGGCAACAACATATAGATCGTCTTCACTCAGACTTAAGAGGTTTGAATGATAAAAGGTATGTCAGCCATATTGCTGACCTAAGTAAATGCACTGACGTGATGTGGTTTCATAAAAAACCCTCCATTAGCGGGTATTTTTTATTTTATTTTTTTTTCCTGCAGATTTTTAATGTCATCATAACTTAAACACACTTCATGTCACTCTAGGGGCTCTCTTACGTTTTGTTTATTGGAATTTGATTACTTAATTTTCGAGTTAATTGTGATATTTTATGAGTTTTGGAGAAAACTGATGTTGAGAAATAATGACGTAATTACTACATCAACGTTTTGATTCATTCTATTATATCAGTTAGTTTATGCCTCTCCAGAGGGTATTTGTTCTTGCTGTTAAAATCAGGAAAAACAGAGGCTGCTATGTATATACTGACCAATAGACCGTATTCGTATTCTCGGTATTGAACTGGAACTAGCTTGCACACGAGGCTTATGCGGGGAAACTTTTCACATGCAAATAGTTTCTAATATATTCCCCCGCATGAGCCTCCATTGCAAGCTCGATCCAGTTCAATACCGAGAATACGAATATGGTCTATTACTCGATCAGTCCTAAACACTCACCTCCCATCATTCTTCCTACCACCCTGGGTGCTGTGTAAATAGCTGCAGCTACAGCTGAATAATTAAAGAAAACATAAACAATAAGCAGTCAAATACGACAACGTAGTCATCAACTCACGAATTGCGGACAACTCACCACTGATGGGCACCTCGTTATTAAGGACAGAAGTTGAAGTCCCGAGGAACAATAATTACTTCAAATGACTTCCATTATAACGGACTTTCTCCATTATAGATGCTGAATCGTTGCCCAAGAAGTCCGTTCTAGTGAAAGTTGATCGACTGCAATTTCTTACTCTTAAACGACGTGTTTGCTTTACTGATAGATGTTCTTCTAATGTCGCAATTATGCACCGCAAAAAAACGACGGTCAAAAACCTGAAAAAATTCAGGCTTGAGCGGAATTCAGGAATTTCATATATTTCTGCCGGACTTGTCTTAATGTTCTAAATTATTATTAGAACTGGAAGATTAAATTGGCGTGTACAAACGAACGAATCCAGAATCAGCCCAGAAACCGGTACAGAAAAACAGCCTAGACTTTTTAAGAGTCTACAGGAGGTACGTTAGACCCGATTATAAATCATAATATTCGTCTCGATGTAACAAATGCAAATTTCCTTTTGTGCTTCACAAATAGCAGCTTTCGACTAATTGTTTTCGCTTCTGCTACTTTGTGGTCTGATAAAACTCTGTAAGTTAGGTACAAAGAGAAGGAGTGCGGCTTACAAACGGGCCTATCTTCCCCGCTATATTTCTGTGAAGGGAAATCTATAAATTGTGTCCCCAGATTTTATCAGATTATTGGCAACAATATTTTCTACAACTTTCTCTGTCTTTCAAACATATGGAATTTAATATAGCGTACTGTAATAGACCATAACAGTAACGGAGCGAACGCCGAGGAATTTCCTCAATAGACTGCAAGGTCTAGACGAAGTTGAAAACATTAAACTGACCAAAGATTTACCACTGATTACATATACAGTAGATTTCAACGTTACGCATTTTCAAAGCCGGAACAAGTTTGCATATGCTTATTTCGATCAATGACCAAATGAATGCTAAGCTGCAGTAGCTGCGAAACATGTATACTAGACAGTTAATCGAAAAATGCTTTGCAAAGATTTCTCGTACAAGTAATGAGAAGATCAGCCGGAGTCTTGAGAGACATGACTCACCTTGTCTTGTTATCTCAGTCTCTACTCTTTGTCGGTCAGCATTCTCTTCGTCTTTCCTTTTCTTCTCGAAATCATCAACATCCTTTAACAGATCTTCTCTCCTCACTTCTTTTAAAATCCTTTTCAACACACCGACACAGTCAGGTGTCAAACGGTTCTGGCGTTCCAGCTCTTGGAACAAGGTGCGAACATCATTTATGTTCCCTTCTAAACGTTGAGGGAAACATATTTTAATTAGCCGCTGTAAATCGAACTCACAGAGTGTGACAATGAACTTTTCTAGCAAATTGGTGTAAGCCTCCCTTTTCTCCTCAAACTTCTCAATTTTGTCGAATAGCAACCATTTGTCCATTTCTTTCAAAATGGCTTTCAGTAGATCAAGGTGATCGATTCCTAGATTGTTCTCTCTTTCCAGTTCTGCGAACAACGAGACAACATTTTGGACCGTGTTTTCACTGCCTGCGGCTATGAGTCCTTTACAAAGTGAAAGGATCGTTTCGCCCTCTGTAGGCCAGTCGATTCCTTGGCTCACTTTTAAGAGTAAACCCCGGTATTCAATAATAGACATTTCACTGTCGATGAAAGTACTCCGCCATTGTACGGAATATCTATTGAATAAGGCGGAAATGACTGAGCATCACTGTAGATATAACCACAGCGCCAATTACTTGTTCATGCTACTGTCAATGATTGGTCCGAACACTATAGTTTAGCAACGCGTGACCGGTTACATAAAACAATGTTATGGAGCTACTGCAACTTCCAGCCCTGAGTTTTTGGATATTTAACTTAGTTTTACGCTTCTAACTAACCGAATTTAGAGGTTAAAATCTGTGAAGATCGAGTTCAAAGCATAAGCATTACATATGATTTACACTCCAGAGTGTATAACATTGTTTCATGCTTATGTTTTGATTATGAATGCTTATGAATATTCTGGAGTCTCCAGAATACTCATGTCTCAGTTCGTTGATCTTGTTTGTCCGACTGACAGTGAATTATTATTTTCACATCGAAGTTTCTATAAAAAGCAGCGAGTACGTCTGGAATGTCGTGTATCCCCGGGGGGTACTCCTCTGAATTTTGGTGGAGGTGTGGGGCTCGGTTCTCTAAAGCCTGAACCTTTTTCAGAGCAAACATGATATGTATTTTTTTGTACTCTTTTTTAGATCTTGCCTCTAAAATTCATACCCATATTGACTGGATTCAGACCTAGTTTCTGGTCATACCCGGCCCGTTTTCAGGCCGAAATGGTTAAAATCCATACCCTATTTCAAACCAAACCGGCTCAAAAACCATACCCTTTGATACCTATATAGCTTATATAGAAATGGGGGAGTGCCCCTCTTCCCCACAACCTACCCCCCGCCGCGTGTATCATTTCTGCCACCGGCCGGCAACTCGATCTCGAGAACTCTTTGTTGGCAGCCTTTTGGCCACTGAAAATTCTAATTCAGATAATGACCATGGCCATGCGGATGATGTGACAAATGTGACAGATGTGACAAACCTATTAAAATACGAATGTTTCGTTTTATCAACATAGTTGAAAACATGTGATAAGTTAATTTGGCCACCATGAAGAGATTCGAGTGCATGCTATCAAATCGCTGGAATTGCATTACAATGATTTAGTAAAAGGTAATACCCACTGCTTGAGAGGTTAGAGCTTGCAAAGAATTCCAGGTATATAACGAATCAATGTTCCTGTATGGTGTCTTAGGTCAAAAGGCTGAGAAAGCTGACTTTGAAGGTTGTCTGGATTACAGTAAATGCTGGAATTTTTAAACAGAATTGCAGAAGTTGAAAAATTCCAGCAACCGTGCTTCTCCCTACGTTTTAGCTGAGCTCTACCTTCTTTTCAAATTGTATAGCCTGTACAAAAGGCCTAGTCATGTGACTCTGAGTGGGAGAGGGTTAAAACAGGGAGAATCTACACATAAAGTAAGAAGATAAAGGGGGTGAAAAGCTGTACACTCTGCCTATGGGTGTACTGGAATGTTGCAACAGATTTAGGTTAAGGCAAAGTATTCACTAACACAAAATGTACATTCTTTCAATAATTATTGGTTGATTAAATAACAAGAAAAAAACTGAACACAGACAAACAGAGAAAGTTGTAATAAAATTTTTTATTTAGCAAGAGAAAAAGAGAAAAGTGGCTACACTAAATTTTATTCTGATTGATGTCTGGAGTATGTAAAATTTCCTGCATTTTCCACTAATAAACTTGCATGTAGCCCCTGAAAATGACAAAGAAAACAATTAGGTAATTAACTGTACACAACCACAATCATGAATCAAGAAAAGACCAACTCCCCAAGGGTACATTTCCACTGGAATCTCTTAAAGGGAATAATCTTTTATTGGTACTCACAGGTACAGCCTGTAAGGGCAGGCAGAAGTACTTTTTGCAGTAACTCTTCATAGACAGTGACAGATCTAGAGGATAAGCACAGGCCCCAACTCTTTGTCAAAGACTTTCGGACAAACACTTCAAACATTCTGAGACATTTTCACATTGGATTCCTAACACCAGCCCCCACCTTACTTCGAAGGAAGTTATTAAAACAAGGGCTTTACAAAGAGGAAATTATTGCAGATGGGTGACCAGGAAATCCACCAGTCACGTCAATCTAATTCACCTTACTTTCTTTGCCAAGGAATGGATGAAATAATTAATAATTATGAAATAATGTCAAAAGCACTTGAGAGATTTCGGAAAGTTATCGTCTTAATTCTAAGGGTTCCTGTGTGATAGCTCCCATTTGAGCATCCTGAGTCAGATCTGCTGCGCAACTCTCTGCCACCATGTCTGTGATGAAAACCAGTGACTTGGTCAATTTTAAAAGGTTTGAGGAAAACTATTTCCCCAACTGACCAAAGAGTAAAGAAGCATGACTTTCACATTCAGACAAGTAAAACAATAATTTTGTTAACCACTTACGGCAGCTTCATCCTCATGAACACTCGGCACGTAAAGAAAGACACTAAGACGCACACAAAACCCAGGAATAGCAGGAGGAATCTGTTCAATTTGGACATGCCAACAGCATTGGATTTATCCAAGATTATGAAGCCAAGTCCTCCAATGGAGAACAGAAAACTTGATGCTAGACCCTCCATGATGTACTGTCCATTGACACGGTACGGCATAAAGGCAACCTGATGGCAAAGCACAGGAGTGTGGGTGATACTGGTAGAGATGATATATAGCATCGTTACATAATAGCTGAAGTTTTCCCCACCAAAACGTGGGCATTTATTGAATAGTTCTTAGTCAAATGACACCTAAAAATAGAAATGTTTGCCACCAAAAGCCCACGGGCATGTAACATTGCGAAATGTATGATGTTAGAGGGTAACAGTGAACTGATACCCATGAGTGTTGACCATTTGCTTTAACACAAGTTTGATTCATTTTAACGTCTTCGTTGTGCTATATAACAAACCATGTTAATGACTGGTCTCTCTGGAAACCTTGTTGAGGGAAACATTGAGATACAAGGGAAACAAAATTAACTTTTTCCCTTGAGACCATTCATTGAATCTGTATTGAAAATCCTATTTAACATGACCCTTTTATTTCACTTACTTTTAATATTTACTAGCATTCTCAGTGGCTTTGCAATATAGACAGCATTATTGATCAATAGAATACTCCAGGAAGAAACTTGCTTGGATTTTCAAACAAAGACTCAACAAATAGTTCTTATCTATTATTCACTAGTAGAATACTTAGCTAGTAAGTAAGGAAAATGGCTTCTGTTGATTAAAACCTCAAGCTTACAATCTAGTGAATCCCAAACAGTTTCAGATTAAACCTAAAACATGATGTGATCTACTGTTAATGACTATGCTCATTGTTAAGAATTAAGAATAGCCTGATTGCTCAGCTCAGAAATTATGTCCATTAGCTAAAAAAGTTCATTGTTTTTTTATCAATAAATGCTACATGTAGTGAGCAAATACCATAGAAAGAACAATCTCTTTCCAAGGAAGTTGACGCAAACTTATAATAATTTATTACAGACGTAAGTTTTTTTGAATGAGAAATTAACAGTGTCAGTGAGGGTCTGCTTTCTTTCAGAACTGCCTTTGATAGTATCATATTTTTCTCGCAATTTCACCTTCTAAACTCGGAACAATTGAAGGGCTGAGTGGATAACTGTCTTATGTTGAATTTTGCTGATTTGATATTCTGGCCTCATTTTTCTCCAAACAAAACACAGTCAAAGAGTGGTGTTCTCTGGCAAAATTTAAACCCACATGCAAAAATTCTGACACTAGCTGTTTTACTGACAAACCTACCAATTAACCCTTTAGAACAGTGCTTTGAAGTAATACGAGTATTCCAAACTTGACTGGAATGTTCTAGACTTACTGGTTTACTATGTCCAAACTCATCTGTAGTGCTTCCCACACTTGGAGGCTCAACAATCACATCATAGATGATTCCTAAAACAATACCAAAAGAGATATGCTTCATGCAGCTTGTCACATTGCTACCTCGGGTCCTTGGATGTTAAGCATGAGGTGGAGTTTGCGTGATCAACCACGCAAATGAAAATGAAAAATTTACCAAGCAATCGTGTAGTAAGAACTTACATGCACATTATAAATTTTCTTCTCCTACAGTAATTCGTCTAAGTTTTCTCCAAAAGAAACTATACAAATGGCTTGTAAACTGAACGTTTGTTCTTGCAACAGCAATTGGGTGATTTCAGAACATATCCCATACCCATACCATGGGGAGCTTTTTGCAATTCCAAGGGCAAGGGGGAGTTCTTTGGACTGGAATTCCCATGGCATAGAGGGGTATTTACATGTATGATTGGAAACCTGAAGGCTGTGGGGGGTTAGATCTGGGATTTCTAGAGGGGACAGACAGGGAGTATGTTCTTTGAAAATGCTAATTTTGTGGACTTTTCTAGTTCATAAACAAAGCATGAACTGATGACACTGTTGACGACAGCAGAAACAGGATAACTGACAAGCATTAATAAGGCATGTGTTCGCGTTCACATGTAGAAAAAAGAACCAGATGAAACTGGAATTACCTGTAGATTAATAAAATGAAAAAATTCGCTGGTTTCTCACCACTTACTTTGGGTCAGACGAACAGTGGATAAATCACACCAGTCTCCTTGTTTCTAAGGAGAAGCACTAAGATTTTTTTATGTTGAAGAAGTTCAAAGTGTATCAAAGCTTGTTTTTTTGTGTTTTTCAAGAATTTTCCCTCGCATAAAAATATTTGGCTACAACTTTCAAGTATCATGGAGTTTTGCAGCTAAAAAAAGACATTTTAGTTTTGTCTTCCTTTTCAAGGAAGTCAAATTAAAGAACTTGTTCGATCACGTCTTTACATGGGCCGTTCGCTGAGCTGAAAATTATTAAGGTCTGTATTTTCTGAGGAAGTCAAAGGACGTACTTCCCATTAATAAAGGTGTTTGGAATAGGCCATTTCCGAGTAGCTGTGAACCTCACTATGAAAGCAAGGCTGAGTGCAATGTTTTTTATTATGAAAATTAGTTTTCATTCATATGTAAACAAAACAAATTTTCATATGAAAAACTTTTTGGACTTATCCTCGCTTTCATAATGAGGTTAACAGCAACTCGGAAATGGACTATTTAGAGAGGGCTTTTCAAATCAGTCAAAAGAAAAAGTAGATATTCCTGAGGGGTGTTTGAATGATTACGGAACTGATAGGGCAAGGGGGAGGGGGGATCTAGATGAAGATGCCGTCCATAGTAGGGTATGGATATTTTCGGGAATCACCCATTTTATACAAATTGCAAAAATACAGATGTTTACAGCATGCACACTCCGTCACACATTCACAGCAGACAAGGCTCTTTGTTTGGCATAGTAGAGGATTCAATAAAAGAAGACACTTATCAATCTTATTAATTTGGTAGGCAGGGATATTCCTTAGTGACAGCTGATAAGTTATTACTAGTAAGAGATTTTTACAAGTTAGATTAATTTATAAATAAATTTTAAAGAAAAGTTAAATGTAAATAAAAACACATGTATTTTTTTCAGAAACAGGCCAAGCAGTGTAATATATTTTCAAGGAATACAACGTAGCATTACGATTAGAGCTTTCGTGTAACATCGAAACATGAACTGCAATATTCTGATTTATGCCACGTCGTACGTTACAAGGAATTCAGGAAGCTCTATTATTAAAACAATGAAGAGTCTCACGAACCGATTTATCATTACGTGTTTATCACATTATATTAGACGGCAAAACAGTTAATGAATGAGAATTGAACGGACAGCCAGTTCCTCCCGGTACAAGTAAGCTACTGAATTGTAAACCTTAGTATTTAATAAAAGCTCAAGTAAACATGATCTGTACATGTTTGAACCCTTTATCGAGACAAAACATGAATGAAAAATAAAATACTCAAAGCTCACCTCCAGTAACCAAAAAGTAAGACAGCAGAACAAAGGCAAAGACCACCATCGCCGATGGAGGTTTTACCCATCCTGGCTTCTTTAATTTGAGGTTAGGAACTTCTAAAACGTGAAAAGGTATTCCATACAAAGCCTCCATTTTGGAACCGAGGAGAAAGAAAGAACACACGTTGTTACAAAGAATTTGATTGGTCCAACTCTTTAATATATTACCCAATGAACAATGAGGTTTTATCGACTTGTAGTACTGGCAAACTGGCCGTGGGGGTCTGAGGAAGACTAAAATGCTGCACTCTGATTGGTCATTGCATCAAACGCCGCTATTTTCAAATACAAATCTCACGACATCCCGCAGTTGCTTCAGCTTGGGGACGCTTTACCAGGTTTGTGTTTCTACTCAATTTTAGAACTGTATTTTTCTTTATTAGAAGAGTTAAACCTCTGATATTTAAGTTGATTGTTTTGTTTCTCAGGTAAGCAGTTATTTCAGTTTCGATTTTAATTTAGGTCCGATTCTTGGCCAAAAGAAATGTCGGATCGATGTTGTTGTGCAGCACAGTCCGTTAGCTCGTTTTTCCTGTTGTTTTCTCCGTGGCGGCGATTCCAACCGAACTACGCCGAACACTACGGTGTTGAGTCCCTGTTTTATCAAAACGTTCCTCAAACACAAGATCGGTTCTTCAAGTTTCACAATAAGCGATTTACACTCGTTCATACAAATTAAATGAAGAAAATTCTGGTCGACATCATATCGTGAAATACCTCAAAATTATACGATCCCTTCTGGCGTATAAGCTTAAGTTCATATTAATTGTAGAATAGATTCATAATGTAGGGATATTCACCAAGTTTAGTTAGCTCATTTTCTATACGCAAACGTACAGAAAACGTATATTTTGAATACATGGCCTTCAAAATTCCTTCTGTTTAAACTGAACGCGCTTTAGCCACGTTTTTACAGTCAGCGCGTGCAAGTTTTAAGACATTCGACTGTACGGTAGTAGACACAGTTGAGCTTTCAAACCAAAGATAAAATAAATACGTTACATTGTGTAAGCTAGAATTTCTGGAAAGCCACGGAAAAGCACACCCTGCTAGCAGAGCCTTTCTTTTGCTTGCTCGATTTTGGCGTTGGTAAAGAAAAAGACAAGAGGAGACTCTGCTCGCAGGGTGGGAAAAGCAAAGAGTTGGTTTGTAAGAAAGTCAATCATGCTCAGCTCTATTGTTATAGTATAGTATGCGGTTGTTCAACAGCTTTGCAAATATGACGGACAAAACCAGCTGCATCCTGTTAATTTAAGCTTACATATAGCCAAATCTTGAAAAATTCTACCTTACTTGTACTATTAACATCCGAGAACACCAATACAGATTTGATATGGTTCAATTCTGAAAAGAAATAAAATCACTCAAAAATGTTATTCTCAAATTCCAAGAGGCTGCTTGACCTCTTTCCAGAATCATGGCCGTATGTATGTGGTAGCTGAAAGCAAAAATGATTTTTGTAATCCATAAGAAAAGGATGGCCATGGTGATAGGTTTGCTGGTAGTGAAACTCAGTAAGCCATATCATTTGGAAGCTGCTTCCAGCATCATGTAAATCAAGAACCAGTGACCAGTGTGCATTTGTCAGAACACTGATTAAAAGACATTTTGGTTAAGAATGATAGCCTTCTCCTACCCAACCATTATATAGGTTGTAATGTAACATTTTTTTTTTCATGATGCATGGGAAATTAGTTCTCCACTTGCAAATCTTGTTTCACCTGGCTTGGTTTGTGAGTGATAAGCTTGCCTTTACCACTATCAAGAAAGGAGCTTTTTGAATTCAAATTCAGTTCTGGGAAGTTTTTCTTTTTCAACGAACAGCATTATCAACAGGTTTTGATTTGCACTACCCCCTCACAAAGGTTTCATAAAATTATGCATGTTAATGTCAAACTTTTGCAATCAAAAGACTTGAGAAGACTTGAGTATATTTGTCAAAAAACTATTTTATATGCGCTATTATATAGATTATTTAATATTCTGCACATTAAATAGTTGTTTGGACCCAAATTGATTTCAGGAAATTGAGTATAATACCCAATAAAAATAAAACCGATTTTCATATGAAACAAAATGCCCCTAAAAAAAATGTCTCATAAATGGCCCATTAATAGTTGGAAAATATGAAATTTGCGCTTATTCTTTTTGCCATTCAAACTATTTTATATATTTTTTTATTGTTTCCAAGGTAAGTCTGTACAATTCAGGATATTAACATCAAACAATTCAGGATGGGTTCAAAACCTGAAGAGATGAAGATGGAAGATTTCATTAAAATTGAAAAGATTGGAGAAGGTAAAGCCATTTTGTTTAGTGCATACTAACACATCAACGTTTATAGGTTGCTTCAAAATACGACCTCTAGTTTATTCCTTTTATTGTCAGCATTGCCACGGAATAGAAAGACTACACAGTGCAATAGTGTGAACAACAAAGCAGGCATATCTTTCCACCCCAGACACTAATAAATTATTTGGAAACATCAGTGCTGTCGTTAAGCTCTGGTGAAACAGTTCCAAAAGGAAATTAACAGCCACAGACTAAAGAAAAGATTTCCATTGTTTTAGGTCCTGTTCAGACTAAGCGCCTGTGCTTGGTTTTTGGACACTGGCACTAGTCTGAACATGGCTTCTTTTTCGGTGGCCGGGCACAGGCACCTCCAAGGGTAAAGTACTTGGGCACCGTTCCTGGGCATGGGCACTGGTCTGAACAGGATTTTGTCAGTTCCCACCTTTTTTCTCAAACTTCTTGACAATACAGTGAACAAAATGGCAGGCACTAAATTGACAAGCGAGAACACGATTGCCCTTTGGGCACCAAGGAGTCTGAAAAACACCCTTCGCAGTGCCCAGGCACGGGCATCTACATGTAAACTAGTCTGAACAGGGCCTTAGTCATTTTCAAACTCTGAGCAGCTAGCTATCTTCACTGAAGTCGCTGGCGAGACCACAATAGCTAACTGCCAGCTACTGATAGCAGCCCTGCACAAATTGTACACAACAATTTGTGAGGTGGACATGTGGTTATTTATTTATTTATTTATTTTCCAACACAACCTGCCCCTCGTACAAGTTTGAGGATTACTGGTTGGGGGGTCAGCAATGAGTTATTTAAACAGGTTTATGGTACACCGAGGATATTAATTACATGTTGCTGTTTAAGTTTGCCAGATTAAAAGAATTCTTTAAAAAGCGGTGGGGCAGACTGTTCCATTGAGACATTGTTCTTGGGTAGAAAGAGAGACGGTTGGAGGTAGAGGTTGTTGATAGTGGAATGAAACTATGGTTATCTGCAACGTCGCTTGTAATTATAGGTTACACTGTGTAACTTGGCCTTTAAATTGACAAACAGTAAAGTTTTTACAGGTAGTTACCAGCTCATTGTTTTTTCGCAGGTACATATGGTGTTGTTTACAAAGGTCGTAACAAAAAGAACAACAAGCTAGTTGCATTGAAAAAAATCCGACTGGAGTTGGCAGATGAAGGAATTCCAAGCACAGCAGTGAGAGAAATTTCACTCCTTAGAGAACTTAAAGATCATCCCAATGTTGTTAACTTAGAGAACATACTTCACGAGGAAGCAAAATTGTATTTGGTGTTCGAATTTCTAATGTGTGACCTCAAGAAGCACTTAGACTCAACAAGGGGATTGTTGGACCGCATGCTAGTCAAGGTAAGGCAAATTACTGTTGATGTTTACCTAACTGCAGGCCCTCCATTTTTTAATAACATCTCACAATTTTCGCAGCGTTGACAAAAAATTGGTTGTACCAAAGCCAAGAACTGATTACCTAAAAGTGGTGCTAACATCTGGAAGAGCCTCCCCATGGATCTTAGATCAGCTGGGTCTCCTTTAAATAATAGAGGTTTCCACAAAATTTATGGTTTTCTTTATGGGAGTCCCACGCGTCAAATACAGAAATAAAGCCAGTATTAAAATAGATTTTATTTTCTATTGACATGTAAATAGCAATATTTCTACCATGTTTTATATTTATTTAATTTTTTTTTTGGCTGGGGGTGGGGAGGAATCCTGAAAATACTGAGTGCATTTTTATAGGCAAGTATACCGTTACTTGTTGTGAAAATCTGGTTGGGTGTAAATAGATCGTGACTGTACTTGTAAGTCTCTATCTGGGCCAAATAATTAAGCCTTACATGTAAATTAGCCATAGTTTATACATTAGGTAGTTTTTTGTTGTTGTCTTAATTTATACATTCAAATATACATGTACATTGTAGGTGTCACCTATGGGACAAGTTGGTCTTCAACTGTCCACTGGCAGTTAAATTTGAAGTTAATAAATTTCACTAAGATCTTATCATAGATTTGATTTTGTTGCAGAGCTACCTCTATCAAATCACAAATGCTATGTACTTTTGCCACAGTCGGCGCATCTTGCATCGTGATTTGAAGCCCCAGAACTTGTTAATTGATGAACAAGGGCTCATAAAATTAGCTGATTTTGGGCTGGGAAGAGCCTTTGGAATCCCTGTTAGAGCTTACACTCACGAGGTATAGTGTATGACAATGTTTCCTAAGGAACAGTTTTAACACGCTACTGTTTATGATAACTGTGGCACCCACCAGTGTAAACAGTACTCAAGTGTTACACTGTGTTTTAAGGTTCAGTGATGGCAGTAATGTTAACTTTGCAACAAAGCATTTAAATTTTCAATACTGCTATGGCTTAAGTGTACTGCCTACAGTGAAGAAGCCACCTACCGAGAGTATAAAATTACTACTGTACAAGACATGCTCAAGAATGGGAGAATTTCTTGATTTGTTTATCACCCACTGCTTGCCTTGCAAAGCCCAAACAAGGCGGCCTTGTCTTGATGCAAGCATCCCAGAATTAATATTAGGGACCTTCAGATCAGAGGTACCAGTGCAAGATGGAGTATGAGTACGATTTTCAAATTTCAAATCAGTCACATCCTCAGAAGACTCGCTCCTAAATCCTGTTGTTTACCAGCAGATAAGGAGAGGCAAAAAACAAGATTGATGTTGCAAGTGGTTATCGAAACTATGCAAACTAGATTTGAAAAGTCGTACTCATACTCATAGTCAAATCTGAAGGTCCCTATTGATAAGGCTGATTTAGACAGCGCAACTATAATATTGCTTACGACTGTCGCATGCGATTTCTAGAGCGTGCGCTGCTCGCGTCATGCAAAAAATCGCACACATTTCTTGTCACTCAACATTGCCTATTCCTACAATTGTCGTAGGATTTTAACATTTGTTGACGTACATGACAGTTGTAAGCAAGTGAAAGTAGGTTGATTTTCATGAAGCAATTTCTGTCATAAGCTTGTTGCATACGGCAAAGTTTTACCATGTAAATCGCCCTTTACAGCAAAGGCACACAACTTAAATATCAATAACGAATTATCAGTGTTTGATACAAAAAGTCATGGATTTAAAATGATGATGATGATGAATGGTACAAAATGATCACCTTTTGGTGAAGGTTTTCTTTGGCATCACCTGAAGGTGCAGTAATAATCTTCTAAAAATCTGGATTATCATATACAGTTTTTACAGTATTCACGAAAAAATAGCTGGCAAACTATGTTTGAAAACCTTGGGAAAACTCGTTTGGTTTAAAATAGCAGAATGACCTTGCAATCTTCTAAGTTTAGGACATACATGTGTACAATAAATAAATAATATTCTTCTGTGGTTGGAATAAATTTCAGGTGGTGACCCTATGGTATCGTGCACCTGAAGTGCTCTTAGGGTGTCAGAGATATTCCTGCCCTGTGGACATCTGGAGCGTGGGATGTATATTTGCAGAGATGGTTACAAAGAAACCGTTGTTTCATGGAGATTCAGAAATTGACCAACTTTTCCGAATTTTTAGGTTGGTATTAAATCAGTCAGTGCCTAAATATTAAAAAAAAAAGAAATGGTTGTACACAAGTCCTGGAAAATTGTATGATTTTGAAAACTGTTTCTACTTAAAGAATCCTAGGAACACCAACAGAGAAGACTTGGCCTGGAGTCTCACAGCTTCCAGATTTCAAATCAAACTTCCCGAAATGGACTGGAGAAGGCCTCAAGAAAGCTGTTCCCCAGCTGGATGAAAATGGGCTTGACCTGTTAGAGGTACAATAACCAGCTTGGTTTAAAACTTTCAACACTTATACCTCAGATTCCACTTTTAAAAATTGTAGAGACTGCAAAAGGCAGCAACAGCTTTAAAAGTAATGTAACTAAAGGAAAAGACAGGAGCAAAATAACTGACTGTGTGTTTTATATTTTAATTCAAAGCAATCTTTATTTAACTGTATGCCTATTAGTGGTGAACAGGTGACCAAGGAGGTACGGAAAGACTAAAAGTAGACTTTGGTACATGTACTATACATCTCAAAAATTAAATTTTAACAGTTGTACTCCAAAGGTACTTTTAAGAACTGAAGCATTTAAAGTGTCTGAACCTTATAAGTGGGCTTGAAAATCAAAGCCCTTAAAATTGTCAGGCAACAAAGATGGATGTTATTTCTTTAAATGCATGTATTAATTTATTATGCTCTTTGAAGGGAAATACAAGGAAAGGTTTTGACCTACATGTACACTTGTAAAACTTAAGTTTCCTCCTCACTAAAAAGGTTGCCATAAATGGTCATTTGTCACAAACTTAGTTATTTGGTGGCTGCATGTACTTACTCAAAGACCACAAGTGTAAAAGAAGCTAGAAAATGCAGTTGACTCCCGATAACTCAAACCTTCAAGGGAAATTGAAAAAGGTTCAAGTTATCGAGGGTAAATTATATAGAAAATGACCTGAAAGAAAAGGAAAATTGGTTCGAGTTAGCGAGGGTTTGAGTTATCGGGAGTCAACTGTACCCTGTTTACTGCAAGCTAATCTTGATTCTCTTCATCTAGAAAATGCTGTTGTACAACCCTGCCAAGAGAATATCAGCCAAAGCTGCACTGGATCATCCCTATTTCAGTGACTTGGATCTTTCTACACTACCTGCAACCAAACAAACGACCATCATGGGCAACATGGCAAAAGCCTTCTAAATAAAATTATTTTTTTATTCCCTTTTTCAATTTAAAATATAGTGCTTATATCTCTCTGAGTTCAGTCTGCACAATTTTGTACTTGATAAACTTGGTGCCTTTAAGTATATAACTTGTATCATTGTACAGGTATCTATAACAAGAAGTAGATATTGTTAATTTTTTGTTCTGCTACATCTCCTGTTTGCTTAACAATTGGGTTGCAATCACATGACGTGACTGTAAGATTTCTGAATGCCTTTTCTTCTTTTTCAAACTTGATAGCTAAAGCCTATGCTGCCATTTACTAAAACTGGGGTTTAACTTGTGATGTAAGACGTTGACACAACGTGTTGTTTATATTTCTAAAGGTAGATTTCCACGGTCGCATAAATTTTACGTGAGTACAGACGTGAATTTAGCTGGCTTTACATAAGTTAACAAAGTAAGAAGCGACATATGAACGGCCTGCGTAAACGCAAAAATGTGAGTGCTGTTCAACTTTTTATGTTTATGCACGCGGCTCATCCATCGCTTCTTATTTTACGTACGTGAAGCCAGCTAAATTTACGTCTGTGCGCACGTAAAATTTACGCGACAGTGGAAATCCACCTTAAGCGTGACCTTGCTCATATGCCATTATGTCGCATGTCTGAACCAGGCCTCCAACATACGCGTTATTTTAAATGGCTTTTACATCTATCAATTCAAATGTATATATATTGCACTCACCATTAATTCAGATTTAATTCTGATTACTTAGTTGAGCTGAAACCAAATTTATCACAGCAAATAAATGGAAATTGCAGTTGCCTTTATTAAATGAAACCATGTCACACAGCTCTGCAGAAGTGTAAATGTATTCTTTTATTTCATATTGATGTTATTGTACATAGCCTCATTTAATTTAGTAAACGAATTGTATTTCAAGTAATTCAAATTATTAGTTTAATTTTATGAAGTAAACCAAAGCCATGCATTAAATAAATCAGCTGTGTTTTTATTACTGATAGTACTTTTAATTGTGCATTGAGATACACTTAAGTCCTCCACAAATGTATGCTTCATCCTGTCAAATGTGAAGTCATATGAAGATGACAAAAAGGTCTGTCTTACATGTACATAAAGTACCCAAATTAAGGACTGGGTGCATTTTCATATAAATTTATGTTTGACAGAATTATCTGTGTATGTCATGTCCATCATACAATTCATGCCTCTCATTAGCATACATTTCTGGACACAGCTTGACTTTATGGGTCTAATGTTTCTCACACAGCAGCCTTAAAGTGAGGCAACTAATTGCCCCTTCCCACCCCCTCCCCCCCACCCTGAACATTAGGATTTTTTGAAAAACTAGTAAATGCCCCTGCACAGCCAGGACAAACAAGCTGGTCAAATGGCCCATGGTACAGTTTAAAAAGACGATGATTTCTTTGTTTCAGAGCTTATCTTTTTAATCAAGTAAAGGGTTATTTATGCCAAACTACATTTCAGAGAAGTCCAGTTTCTCATAGTTTGAGTGACTGCTTGTTCTGTGGATCTGCCATCTAATTTCATTTAGGTACTCCTCAGATGTATTTAGTCAAGAATTCATTGCCTTTGCTGGTGAACTTAGCATTGAAATGAAGTGGCAGTATTGTGAGGTGAAAATCACGAGGTCGTCAAATGCCTGATCCCTGGGACAAACAATGTTGAAAAATGCCTGGCTAATGGCCTTGGTGGGAGAGGAGATGGGTATTGTTGGATTTGACTGATTCATAATGTTGACAGGTTTACCACTACTAAACAGATAAAATATTGATGTATGCAGGGTTATTGCCCTGGTTCAATAAATATTTGTGCACCTAAATGATTCAAAAGTAAGACTCCCTGCGTTTTGACCTCTTGGCTCTTGAAAGCGACTTCCTTTTAGAAACCACCTGAGCTGTAAACACAAGACTTGTGGCTCCGTTTGCAAAATTGGCTTGTATAAAGCTCAACTGTTTCATTGTTTGGACCCAGGGGTACTCGGGTATATTAGTGACGGGGACATGCGAAGACCTTTTTTGGGTTTGAAATTCTCGGCTTGGGACTTTTTTTGGGTTTGAAATTTTCTGGTAGACTTTTTTTGCCCTTAAGATTTTGGCGAGGACTTTTTTTGGGATTGATGAAAATCGTGCCCTACCATTCTTGATTTTGTGATATCAAAAGAGACAAGATGTTCCCGTTTTTGGTTTTCCTGAACAAACGTATATTGCGCTCGACTTTGAAAAATGACTGCAGTCTGCTTAAAGTTTTGTGACAGATGCACGAGGAATGAATAAAGTCAGACACATGAACTATCTCACATTCTCTTGGTGTTTTGTACTTTTATTGTTTTTGATGCTTAAAAAATTTGGACTTTTTTTGGGTTACGTTTTTGGCTGCTGGACTTTTTTTGGGTTTTCCTTAGCGTGACGGGACTTGTTTTGGGTTTCAAAATTTGGCCTCATTCGCACCTCCCCGTAACTAATATACCCGAGTACCCCCCCTGGGTGTTTGGACAAACGTCTGGTGACCCTATTAATGAAGCAGATGAACTTTGCATCAACCAAATAACGGATGGATAGGAGATCTAGAAAGACAGTCCATGCATCTTCTGGTATTGCTTATACATTTTACAAGTTGATGGATATGAGCAATCGAAATGTGCAAATCATTTAGACTTAAAAACATTTCATGAGAATCTCAGCTCAGAATTTTGAGTATTTCTTAATCAGTTCTTTTTAAAGATTCATACCTATACCTCTGCCGCTTTTTTTGTGGAAGAACCAACGAATTCAAAATTCATCAGGCGTTCCATGCTTTTCATAGCCTGTGTACAGCCGACCCCTCCCGTCAGGAGTGCATCTAGGAAATAGGAGACGTTTTCATGCTGCAAAGGAATGGGTCATTCCATGACGCTTACATGCCCAACTGACCGCATGCAATGTAATGGAGTCGTTGGTACCGGTGGTCGATTTTAGCCAAGTGAGCCTAGAGAAAGCAGCCGAAGATTGCTTTTCGAAATTAAGCCTGCAAGAGCTGACAGAGAAAATCCACCAAGCATTCAGCACAGTTGGGTTCGTTTATCTCAAGAATCATGGCATTCCACAAGAAAAGGTGAGCTTCTCTTTGGCGAAGGTGATTAAGGAGAGGGGGTTGGGGTGGTAGTGCTACAGGGGATGGTGGTGTTAAATTAGTTACCATATCTTAGACAAAAATTGACGTTGCCTTCAAAGTTAATTATTTAGACCTGCCATATAACGTTGTGTCATAAATAACAAATAATGGATCTCATAAATCTCTTTTTCCTCTCATCTCTCCCTTTCCCCATCTTTTTTCATGTGACATATTGAGTTGTGACTTGAAATATTGGGGACTGCAGGGAAGTTGCAGTCATGATACCACTCCTTCCCATCAGTATTGTTCAGGTCCTATTCCCAGAGTTGACTGATGTCACATTTTGTATGTGGGTTGGGTTTCCTGTTGGTGGTTGTCCCTGGTCTGAGGGCATTTCTCCCTGGCCTAAGGTCTCTGTTTTTTCCTCCCTCTACAAAAACCAAAAGGAATAAAAAAAATGATAAAAATAATTCCCACCTGAAGAGTCAGTGGATGAAGAGTCACTTTGTGATTATATATGTCATTGATAGTAAAATACTATTTTCATATCAACAAAAAGCACAAGGACAAGCTTTCAATTCCCTCATGGAATCTTTGTCAAGTGGTGTTACACGTTTTTGTCACATGATTAAGTTGATAAAATATCATGTGACAAAACGTCCCGGTAGATCGCCGCGATTCAATGTCGGAACCTGGAAATGAATTTCAAGAGCCTTAATTTCTAAGTTTTCTTTTGAAGGTGTTATTCTCCCTTAACAACAGTTGAAGAGGAAGAAAGATAGAGCACATACCTCGTGTTCCTTAGGTGGTCATCCACTGCACTTTCATAGTTTTTATCATTTAAGTAATATATTTTTATTTTAGTAGTATAAATTATTTAGTACTTAGAACAGTTAATAATCTTGACTCCTAAATTTTCCTCTTCCCTTGTTTTGCTTTTGTTGGTTTTTTGTTTTAGATAGACAGAATTTTCAAATTGTGTGATGATTTTTTCCATCTGGATAATGAAGTCAAGCAGAAATATGCTCGTCCAGCTAGTGGAAGTGGACATGGATGGGTGGCCTTCGAGAGAGAAAAGTGAGTGAAAAAAAAACTATTTTAATATTATAGATTTGAGCAAAGCAACAGTGGGTGTACTGGATATTGCATAATGACAAATAACATAATACTGTTATCTTTGAGAGAGCAATACGATTGGAATATTTTCCTGGAGTCCTGTTTTCCAGCAATTCGACATGTTTCTCTTGTCCGTCTGGTTTGTTACAGTGACGAACTTGAAAGCCTAAGCTCCTTTGGTCACTGCGCACATTTTACCTTTGATGATTTATGTAATTTAATGCAGTCTTTAAGTTACTTTTGTGATGTATCGTAATTTCCCTTTTTAGTAAACTATTGAAATAGTGCATAAATAAAAAAATCTGAGAAAATCTGGTTTATCTTCAGCTTGCAGGCAAACAGGCACATACAGAGACTATGGTGTGGACCATAACATTACAATTGAAGTGTCTATACATGTGTAGTACAGAGGCAGAAGGAACATGTGCACTTTCTTTAACATAGAGTTCTTCATAGCAAGGGTATAATTATTTTGTATCAGGTTATTTTGCTTTGTGTTTGGCAGGGTGAGTTCAGACAGACCAGTTGATCACAAGGAAGCCTTTAATATCACAGAGCCACATAATGACCAAAGGGTGAGTTTTACTATAAATAGAGGATTTTGACTTGAAAATCATTACACTCCTCTTCAGCCCCATCATTCTTATTGTCATTATCTTCTTCCTTGTCAACATCATCATTGTCATCACCATTGTCCTCATCATTACAATAATAATTATCATTCTCATCTGCATCTTCTTCCTTCTTCTCCTCGTCCTCCTCATCATCATCATTATCATCACCATCATCATTTTCTTCATTCTCCTCCTTGTCAACATCGTCGTCCTTATCACCGTCATCCTCATCATTGCAATAACATTATCATTCTCATCTGCATCTTCTTTCTCCTTCTCATCCTCCTCCTCCTCATCATCATCTTGCCCTCCTTGTAGTAGTGTTCTTCGTAATAATTACCATTACTGTCATCCTAGTCTTCACCTTGGTGCTAATATTATTTATTGTTATAAACTGCACATCCTCTTTGTCCTCATCCTTATCTGAGACTGTCAATGTCATCCTCACACACAAAAAATTATCCAGCTTACCGTATTTATTCAAATAATAGCTGCCCCTCGATTAATCGCCCCTCTTGAATAATTACCCCCTTTTGTGGAAATTTTTTTTCAATAATTGCCTCCTCCAGATAATCACTCGCCACCCCCTCCCCTCCTTTGAATACTCAATCCCCTCTACCTCTTCCTTTCTTCTTTCACCCTGTCAAGTTTAAAATTTATGCCTTGGATAGGAAACAAGTTTTGATTGATCATTACAACAAGCTTTGCGAAAGCTCAGGTTTTGTCACATATTTATCTACGGTAATGTTCATGTAATTTACTCTTTCTTTTATTCCTTGAATCTCTCTAGTGTAATAGGTTTGTTAGAAATGGCATTGTTTTTGGCATGCAATATATTAGTGACAAAAATAATCGCTTCCCTCAATTAATTCTCCATCTCCCCCTTAAAAAAATCCCCCCCAGCTACTATTTGAATACTAAATACACTAATTTGTACATTCTTTCCAACTGGTCTTTTGTGCATGGCACATGATTCATAGTGTTGCCTACATACAGTACTTGGGGGGGGGGGGGATAGACCATCAGTAGTGGAGTGGGGTTAGACTGTAGTTAATTGAGGAAATCTGCTATGGATTTGTGTACAGATTTTATCATTCCTGCCAAGTGTTCAGGGTATCAAGTTAATAGAGGAAATATGCCACCTAAAGGATGTATCTTTCCCCCTTTTTTGATCCCAATAGAGTTAAATCATAACTTTTTTTCAATACCTTATTTAACTTGAAAAGGTGTGGCCAGATGATAAGGTTCCTGGTTTTCAGAGTGAGATGGCATCTTTTTTTAAGCTTTGTGGAGACCTGTCTTTAAGAATTCTACACATAATGGCACTTGGACTACAGTTAAAGGTAGAAATTTGTTATGGTTGATGCACTTTTTTTAAATAAACGTGTTATAACTTTTTTTTTTTTGTGGTTTGCTAGCCTTTATAACAATTTTTTTGTTTCCTTTCCAAGTGAGTGCAAGTACAAGGAGTGAACAAAAGCTTGTGGGGAGAAGGAGCCACGAAACTGAAGCAAGGGAAAGGGAGGTTTCTTTCCTTCCCTCCCCTTCTCCTGTTTTTTGTTCCTTCTCCTGGGAAGCTTTCATTCGCTTCTTGCTTTAATGCATTTCTTTGTGTGAAATTTCCTCTGAAACATCCTTTTGTTCTTAACACAAATATTAGCTTGAGAAGGGAAGCCTTGGGGGCTTGTATGCCCTTTAAACAACATCAAATTTTAAGGCCAACTATCAGACCAGGAGTCCATCGACAGAAACACTCTATTGTTTTTATTGCTCATCATTAAATATTTTCTGCACAGAAGTGTAATCTTCTGTGGATTTGCTCTGACGAAGGGCTAACGCTAGAAACGTCAGCACCCAAATCTCTTTATGGTGGCCAAATTACCTTATCAACTCTGTTGATAAAACCAGACATTCGTATGATGGAGGCAACCTGTTAATCAATGAATTGAAATAATAAATGGGAGGTTTTTAATGGACGAGTGCTATCCATACGGGAAATTTAGTCTGATAGTGATAGCTAATAGTGCCTATTCCGCAGATCACTACCTGTCATCATTTTAAATCAATCAGACTTGGGGAAATTTCGTAGTGAATAGGCCATTTCCGAGTTGCTTTGAACCTCATTATAAAAGCAAGGCTAAGTGCACAGCTTTTGTTGTGAAAATTAGTTTTCATTTATATGCAAACAAGTCCAGTTTCAAGTTTATTCAAAAATTCAAAAATTTAGCAAAAGAGAGAGACTGGCCAGCAAACAAAAGTTATTTTCAAATGAAAAACTTTGCACTTAACTTCGCTTTTGTAATGAGGTTCAAAGTAACTCGGAAATGGCTTATTATAAGCGCCAATAGTACCTGGACAGTAACACTCTATTCTCTAAACAGGTCTGAATAAGCTGCAGGTGACTATGTCCCTTGCAAGCGGTTAGCCCAGACTTTTGTTAGTTTGTCGGTGCCTTACTCTATATTGGGGTTGATCTAAGGAGACAATGTGGAACAAATTTAATTTCTCGTCGTAGCGCAGCAGATGCCAGAACATGATCCAGTATGCTACACATAAAACATACATCACGCCTTTTTTTATTTGATGTAGGATCCAGAAATATTCAAAAGCACTCACAAGGCTATGGAGAGCACAAAGAACTGTACAACGTTACGATTGTTGAACTACCCCAGCATTACTGAAGACAGTGATATTAAACCAGGACAGATCCGCTGTGGAGAACATACTGATTATGGATCAATCACGCTGCTTTTTCAGGATGATATGCCTGGATTGGAGGTACTTCATACGGCGGAGACTCGCAACGAATTTTTCTGACCTAGGATTGGATGTTTGGAAATCAAAATTCGCATAGAAGGCAAGCTTCGATTTCCTTCGTGTTCCATATCGAGATAATAGACATTTAAAATGAAGGGCCCGTGCATCATGCTATGAGAACAACTGTTGCTTGAAAACATAAACTTTGATCATTGGTTGAAAAGGTGGTGTAACAAGATTTCAAGCGATCCACTGCCAGATCAGTAAAAATTGTTGCGAGCCTTCCTTTTAACCTTTCTCCTCTTATATTAAAAACAAGAGACTCTTGTGTTGTGGTTTTCAAAAGTCAAGAGTGTTCCTGACCAGTTTGTTTTCAAGAAACTGGGAGTCTATCGGTTAACAGCTAGCTAAGCAGGGGCTGAAATTCATTTCCTCCTACAGGTTTTACCACTCGGGTGTACAGAATACGTATCTGCCCCTCCCCTCCCTGGGTCAATCGTCGTAAATGTGGCGGACCTCATGCAGAGATGGACTGGTGACGAGCTGAAATCAACGGTAGGATTCCATTCATTTAGAGTGTGGTTTAAGACTTGTCCAGAGAATAATGATTACAATACAATAATGATCAAAAATAGAAAGTATAAACATGGACGAAGACATCAAAAAGAAAATAAATTTGAGGCCATAATTTGAGACCTATGTAAGGTTAGTCTATAGTTTTTTCAGAACAGAATGATGCTTCACGATCGGGGATTTTAATGTTGTTTGGTCAAAATCATCACAAAATGTATTGTGATTACGTACCCACTCTTCCTGGTGAGCAAAATGCTCACACGAGAAAGATTTGTAGTGAATTCCAAACGAAGAAAGAACGAGTGTCGTTATTCTTCAATTTTTTTTTTTTTTTTTTTTTGCATGGCACAACAGAAGGATTTGAAAACGTTTTTAAATTTTTTCAAGGTGCCAGCCATTTCAATTCTGTACATTGCGGTGCAGGTTGCGATTCTTTGTTGCCCGTATGACCACCTGCGCGCGCAACAAATTTTCGTGTTGGAAAAAAATAGAAGCAGCGTCTTCTTTCTGCAATATGAAAATTTGTTGCGCACGGAGGTGGTAATACAGCCAACAAACAATCGCAACGTACAATGCAACATCTGTTGCACGACAAGTTGCAAGAAAATACTGCCGTATTTAATTCTCCGCCTTTACAAATTAGCCTGTTCCAGGCGTTCAGAGGGTGGAGGGCGGCGCGAAGAAAATCGAGTTGTGTAGGAATAATGAACGGAACAGCAGAAAACGATTATTTGCTGGCATAGCGATTTTCTTCAGTTCTGTGGCTCACAGTATCTGAACTCCCACAACAGGCCACTTAGCTAGATGGTTTCAGTGCACTAGTATGCTATACACTAGTATGCTATACACTAGTATGCTATGCGCAGAGACCATCTATAAGTAGGCATTGTTTCTGTTGCAAAGAATAGCTGACACAGTCCCCTACCATTCTTGTCTCCAGAGCTGCGTTCCTTTTGGCCAGCCTTGCGTGGCGCTAGACAAAAGGAACGCGGCTCTGGAGACAAGAATGTCCCCCTACCGTCAGTCCCCTACCAAATGAAAACAGTCACGCTGTTCTCGACGCCTGTGCATTCAAGTGTTTTATCAGCTCATTCTCATAGGAGAATATAAGGCTAGAAACAACATTACTAGTGTAATATTATCGATATTACACAAGAATGTAAGGGAATTCTCTCGCTGTCGCCTGCTACGGAAATATCGAAATAAGTCTTTGCTAATGAACGGAACTGAGAGTGCTACAACGTGAAAATCACGAGGCCGACCAATGCCCCGGAGTGGACCAATGCCCGACCCCCTGACAGAAAATGAGAAAAAAATACCCCACTAATGCCTCCCCCCCCCCACCCCCACCCAGAGGGACATTGCTGGCCCCGACTGATGCATAAGCGTTTTGGTAACAAAGCAAAGACTTGCGTCAATGTGTCATTGTTCTTTTATTTTTAGCGACACCGCGTTTCTATTCCAGCAGAGGAGTGTCACAGGCGTGTTCCTAGACGTTCCTTGGCGTTTTTTGTCCACCCAGATGACGATACCTTAGTAAAGTGCCTTGATGGGTCTGAAAAGTACCCTCCGATGACGGCGTATGATTACCTCTGGCAGAGACTGAATGCGACATATGAATACTGATTAGGGAAGTCCGAAGGACCTATGAAACCTGAATTACACGTGAGACTCAAACCACCCTCGAAGATCCGGGGAGGAGGGATACTTGGGACAGGATGAAGATTTCATGGACGAAATTGTCAATTTGACGCAATAAAAATAAATCCCGTTCCCGTCCTTGGGACTCAGAAGATAATATAATAATAATGCTTTATTTATATAGCGCGATTTCCAGCGATGTCCAATCGCACTTTACAATTACTGCAAATAAATTTCATTTCACCATACAATACTGAATAAAAAAGAAAATTACATTTACATATTTAGGTCTAATATTTCTAATGTACAAAATGTCTAAATGCGGTATTTAATTCTATAGAAAGACTTTCCCAAAAAAGGTGAGTCTTAACTATTTTCTTAAAAACATTCAAGTCGTCACAAGATCTTATTTCCAGTGGCAGGGAGTTCCACAGTTGGGGTGAGATGGTCGCAAACGAAGGTTCAAGCGTAAATGGAAGGGTGGCTATGCTGAGGGTCGCGATGGTGGGGTAGCTTTGACGGTTAAATTTTACCTATTTTGACACTTGGGGGAAAATTCAGTTTAGACGCAAAGTAAGTGGAAAAGACAATAAAGTGAGTATATTTGGGAACATGGCTTACCAGTTGAAACGATTCTTTGAGAGCCAGAAGTCCGGGATGAGCAGCTGAAATAGTGATGTTTGAAATACCTGCTTTTTGGAGGGTCGATGATAAAAATTGCCCTTTTTTGACGGTTGGCGGTTAAATTTTAGGCTGTTTAACGGCTGGCGGGTAACCCCATTGAGACCCTTTATGCTGCTTATTGCCTTTGCGTTTCCAATGCAAACAAATGCAATAGCAAGAGATTTAAGATTTTTCCATTTTCTTGTGAGTGCATTATGCATTTGCGTTTGGCCCGTCGTAGCCCGTGTTCATCTATGTCATAGCAGTGGCTTCGTTAGAAGGCAGTTATGCTCAGTAATTATGTGTATCCCATCTCAGTCAATCAAGTGGCTCAAAGAATTACTTTGTCTTGATTTTCATGTAAACGCTTATGAAAATCCGGCCAATACATTATGTTCACCTACATTGGTTAGGCTCTCACATCTACTTCAAATGTTAAAACCCCCGAGTGATATATAAACTCTTGACTTGAAACAGGGTTTCAATTTAGGCAAATGAAAATATACAATTCTAATATAAGATTAGTTATTTTAAGTGAGGAAACCTGACTTGTTATAAGCCTCGTGGTTTCTTTCAGGTTTTCTCGCCATTTAGTTTCTTTCATCAATTTTCTTAATTTTTTTTTCCATCTGTAAATGTTGTGTATATGGCAAAATAAATATTGTATTGTATTGTATATAATGCAACCCAGCACAACACAACCTAACTAGCCTGCAATGCAGGCGTATTTTTGGAGCGATTAAAATGCGATCAAAATGCGTTTCGCGTTTTAAACGCGTTCAAAATGTGTTTGAATCGCGTGTAAGAGCGCTGTCTGGTGCACGTGCTGTTACCTGTGGTGTCCCACAGGGAAGCCTCATTGGTCCCCTTCTTTTCCTGATCTATATTAACGACTTGCCGAACTGTCTAAGTAAGTCGTTACCACAAATGTACGCCGACGATACAAGTATAAGCATTGCCGCCAGCAGCTTACCAGAGCTTGAATCAGTACTAAACACTGAACTAGCTAACCTTCATGAATGGCTCAATGTAAATAAGCTCAGCCTGAATATTGCCAAAACTGAATTGATGTTAATAGGCTCACGGCAGAGACTTGCTACTGCAATTGGCCATTCACTTACTGTTCAAATTGAAGGTCACGAAATTGATAGAGTGCCCCACACCAAAATCCTTAGGAGTTTACATCGATCAAAATCTTTCGAGGTCCAAACATGTTAATGAGACTGCCAAGATTATCTCCTCTGGCATTGGTGCACTTAAAAGGTTGAGGCCGTTCATTTGCGAAGATACAGCAATATTACTATATAGAGCCCTTATTGAACCATATTTTGATTATTGCTGTCCTGTGTGGGACGGACTCAGCAACGAGTTAGCTGACAAATTACAAAAACTACAAAATCTGCAAAATCGCGCCATTCGGGTCATAACAATGTCTGATTACTATTCTAGCGCTACCGCCCTCTGCGGTAAGCTGGGATGGGACAATCTCTGTACCAGAAGGAAAAAGCAAAAATTGAAATTGATGTTTAAAACTTTAAATGATCAGTCTCCGGAGTACCTGAAAGGCCTATTTAAGCTCTTCAGCACGGACTATGGACTTAGGAATAGTGATAGTAAATTGGCTCTGCTTAAGACTCGTACCGATTTTTTGAAACGTAGTTTCTGCTACATTGCGACACATTTGTGGAACAGCCTTCCATCTAACGTCAGAGCCATCAGATATTTTACTAATTTTAGAAATGAGATAGATCGCCAATTGTCCTCCTCGTACTCCCACACGGCAAACATGTAAATAAGTTTTAATTTTAAATTTTTATCTTGTAACTGATGTTTTTACCGTGTCTAAATAAAGTTTATGTATGTATGTATGTATGTATGTATGTATGTATGTATGTATGTATGTATGTATGTATGTATGTATGTATGTATGTAAAACGCTTTTGAAACGTGTTTTATTCGCGTTTGAAACGCGTTTGAAACGCGTTTGAATCGCGTTGAAAATGCGTTCGAAACGTGTTTGAATTGCGTTTAAAACGCGTTTGAAACCTGTTTAAATTGCATTTGAAACCTCGTTCAAAACGCTTTGAAAACGCATTCTTAACGTGTACCTTGTTTGAAACGCATTCAAACCGAAATGAACCGAATTTTCGGAAATTAGTCGATTGTTTTTAGTATAGGTTATTGTTTCATATCTATCTTGTCTTGGGCGTGGATACCGGAAGCCCGTCCTGTGCAGATGTCGAGTGTTACAATGCTGTTTCCGTATTATTTAGTTTTTCAAATGAAAGGGTTGTTGGCCCTGTACAAAACCCCTAACCTGGAAGACGACCGGAAGATTGCTGTTTGTCCGGCCCCTAACCTTCGACCTGCCTGGCAAGTGTGGCCCTACCAGGACCTTAAAAGGTCCAGCCAGTATAGCTCTCAGGCTTCTTGGGGCAGACAAGCCTCCCCACTACATCAAGGTGGCAATCTTATCGGGGAAGGTCGCGAAAACTGCCTTGCACTGGGCTCCAGAGGGAAAGCGAAAGAAGATCACATGGCGACGGACGGCGGAGAAAGAAATGCGACTGATGGGAAAGACCTCCCTTTAACCTGGCTGAAACAATGTTTGATTGATTATCATTTACTGTAAGGTGAAGTATAAAGTTCTATAAGACCGAGTACTTCTTTCATTCCTTAAAGAGATTTTTCTTAATCGGCACTGTTGTACGTTGTGTTGGTCAGTTGTAAGGGCCAGACTGGTTCAGTTTCAAAACAAAAGAAAACATATCATTAGCCAATACAACTAAAAATTGGCATCAGTATTGACAGTTTCAGATGCATTTCTAGCCGTTTCAGAAGACTTTTGCTTAATTTTTTTCTGGTGGAGCATGCCTCCGGACCCCCTTTTCGGCTCACGTTAACACGTTCGCTTTAAACCCCCACCCCTTCCCCCACACCCACACACACACACACTCCAAAAGTTTTCGACGCAGTCAGATCAGCCTTGCAGTTATTTGAGCTACTTCGGAGTTTGTTTTGGGCTGATTAGATCTTTTACAGATCCTGCGTATACTTGCAGCATTTTCGTTTGCGGTCCTTTACTGTTTATCTTTCCTGAAATATTACAGTGTCAGTCGCTTCACTGCGATTTGTGATCGATTACTCGCCACTACCGGATTTCTGTCGGCGACCAATTTCGACAAATATTTCCTTCTTTTTCACATCACAACAAAGTTTTAGCTTTTTTAACCAGCTTGAAGTCATAAAGTAATAAAGGGTGTTTGTCAAATTTTTCATCGGACAATTTTGCTTTCCTTCGAAAATTTGTCTCTGTTTGTCCGCTACTCGCCAAGACAGCTTGGAAAACTTTGTGGACCAGCCAGAGACTGATGACGTGCGCTGGTTACATCACACTCCGCTACACCGCTGCTCCGCTCCGCAGAAGTTCCTTGGCTCGTCACATCGTCGTCGTCGTCATCTTCGTCTCCTCGGGCGCGGTGAGAAGTGCGTGACGTGTGAGCCAAATTCATTGTTTTCAAGGTCCCGGTGTGTGTGTCCGCGAGCGACCTGGAACGTAAGGCTAATGTTTTTTCAAGATGGCGGCGTTGGCGAGCAAGATTTCCGGTATACCGGTTGTGGATTTCAGTGCGATGAGTCTTAGAAACAAGGATCCTTTGAGTGAAAACAGTGAAGATATCAAGATTCTTGCTGATCAAGTGTACCATGCTTTCAGTACGAGTGGATTTGTTTATCTAAAGAACCACGGAATTCCACAAGAAATGGTAAGCACTACTTTTCGTTGAAAATTATTCAAAAAGCCTTTGCGATTGCATCCTTAAAGCTTAACCCTCATAAGGTGAGTGAATTTAGGAAACTATTCAAATGATTCTCATTGCAGAGGACAATTAAATAGCTTACCGGTAATTAATTACTAGAAAGGAGCTTTCTTGACTCGTAAAACCTCGCGAAGCTAGGGCTGGGTGGACAGCTGATTTGGAGTGAAGGAATGGGCTAGCGCAGCTAGTAAGTATGAATTGTCTCGTTTTTTTTTTATGATAGTGTGCCCTTTGAATAGCCCGACCCCTGTGCAAGTTGTGTGTTCACACCAACTCTGTGCGATGTCATCCCCCCAGACTGTGGGAATGATACACTGTAATTAGCTGGACGTTAGATCTAGAAATGCACCATTAGAAATGTGAAGGGGGCGGGGGGAGTCCGTATAAACAGGAAAAAAATCGTGCAAAACCAAAATATAAGGGAAAAGAATCCTGTATTGCAAAGGAACCCCAAAAAAGCTTTTCAAGGTTGGGAAAAAATCTTATATCCCTGGTGGTTGGGGAAAAAATAACATACCTTTCCAGAAAGTCCTCCTCCCAGGGCTGTCAACTCTCGCGGAAATCCGGGAGTCTCCAGATTTTGAACTGTATCTCCCAGTCTCCTGATTTATGTCTGTAATCTCCAGATTTTGAGCCGTATCTTCTGGTCTGCATATTTATGTCACTCTGTAATCTCCCGGATAATTGAGTAAGTTTTCTCTTTGTCATAGACTCTACTTTCCGAGAAGAAAATCTGAAATGGATAGCGTTGTTTCTGTTACTGTTTAGGTACGTTCCCCCCCCCCCCCTCCCCCCTTCCCACTGAACCCGTGAATTTGGCCTTGATGCGATGCCTCTGCGAGGCGCTTTGTTATTGCTGGCGGGGGAAGTCATATTCTCCATATTTGAAGAAGTGTGAGGTTGACAGCCTTGTCTTCCCCCCCTCCCCTTCACATTTGTAGGTGCATTCATGACCAGAAGGTTCTATATATTGCCTTGATCTTCTTAGTCATCCTTCCAAATCTCTTTTAATTGGTCACTGTGGGGAAGTAGCCAAGTGATTGATTAATTGAGAATAGGGCGATGGATTTAGTCGCTCAATAGAGGGTAAGCGTATAACAGAAGGGCAAAGAATGGATACCGTGAACATGGTTAAGTGTTACCCTGCGCAATGGTCTCCCTTTCCCACCAACCCTTTCATTCCCAGAAGTGAGCAGCATTATGTTAAATTCTCCTTACAATTTTAATACACTGGCAAGCAGACAGGTCATAAGAATTAGCGAAAAACTTAATAAGGGGATAGTGTTTTGCTCTGACACCAAACTCTCAGGAAAAGCCAACGAAGACATGAAGATTATGTGGGTGAAACTTCTCGGTTATTAGAATTAAGAAACTCAACTAAAGGAACATCTTTCTAGGAATTCGTCAGCTGTTCATGAACATTGCCAGCTCATGGGTCATTCAGTGAATTTCAGCAAAAAAAAAGCTCTTGCCATGGAAAGTAACACATTCAAACGCCGCATAAGGGAGGCAATTGAGATAAAATTATGTAAGCCCTCCTTGAACAGAGACAATGAGCTCGAATTAGCCAGCATCTATGACACCATCTTAGCTCCCGACCATTATATATAACCCTTCTTAACATTCAAATTTGCATTGTGGCTGATGAAGTTTGGTGGATCTGAATGAAATATCCCACTTTTAAGAGTACAGAATGTTTATATTTTATAATGAATATTAATTACTTAGGAGAATAAGCTTTCAGATCTTTGTAGTGAAAGGGTTAGTAAAAGTGCACAATACTTTGCAAATTATTATCATCTATAACAAGGAAAAGCTGAGTACCTGCATTTATCCATACCAAGTTTATTACCTTTTAAAGTCCTTGCCTACTTTACTCTGCAGATTGACTCTGTTTTTGAAACCTATGACACGTTTTTTAACTTAAGTGATGAAGTGAAAGAGAAGTACTCAAAGAAAATAGGAACATCACCTGATGGCTGGGATGCTGTTGAAAGGGAGAGGTGAGCTGTTCACATGTGCTTGTAAACTCCTGCTCAGATACCATTCTCTACTTAGTGCACTAGAGGGGAATCCACACTGTGATTGTAAACTCAGATACCATTCTCTCGTTGCACTAGACTTGTCACAGGTCAACTTCTTTTGAGTGACGAAGTCGCGACAGCGAACAAGTAATGTTGTGAACGAGGGAACCAAAACTAACATAACATAAAGAGTAAAGAGGAAACTAATATTGGAAAGGGCTTTTAGAAAGTCTATTATTTATTGCACTAGCTGGAGATGAGTTTGCAGTGTTTGTTAACTCTGATCATACTACAAATACTTACAAGCTCTTAATTTAGTGCAGTTAAAATCTGAACCAGATTTTGAGACTGACAAACGTCCTTAGGATAGCAATTCAAATTTACAATTTTCCCACTTCGGTTACGGACAGCCCAAGTTCATGGCATTGTGATAACATTAAGAGTTTAAACTGTAAAATTGTTCTGTTACTTATTTGAAAGTGATATCAAGTGAGTAGTCATTTTCAACAATTAAATTGGTACATTTTTATTTTGTACCTTTTAATGTTGATTTTAAAATTCTGAGTCAAGTTTTAATTTGGTTGAATAAAGAACTTCATGAACAATGATCTTATTTAACTACAAATTGTTGTTTGTTTCATGCAGCACTAATCCAGAGAGACCTGGAGATCTCAAAGAATCCTTCGATGTTGGTTCTGTTGATGATGAAAACTTTGTGAGTTCATTATATTAAATAGAAAAAAAATATGTAAAAAATGTTGTCTTTTCAATCTGGTTACTGCCATCTTTAGACTTAGTTGAAAACAAATTACATAAATTTAAAGAATCTGAAATATTGCATTTCTCATCAGTGACAATTTTATGATCATTTAGTCAGGAGTACAGTCTTACATCTCTGATATGGATTGCCAGGGGATGTTACATACCTTTTTCGTCATGGGTTGAAAATGTTTGAAGCATCTGTGTCAGTTGTTTTTTACATACAGTGTAGGTCTTACAGTGTAGTCGTCACAAAGAGTGGCACTGGCATGCATGTGTGTGTAGCTACTTCCGGTCCTATCTTTCACCAATCAGATTGATCCTATTTTACGCAGAGTACTTACCGACACAAAACGCAGAGCAATGGGAACTCAATACAGATTCATTTCATATGTTCCATTTGTGCTTGGTCAGACAGGAGTCAAAGCATGGGTTAGAGGGAAAGGGGAACTGAATCCTAAGAGAAATGGGGCCCGATCTGTGATTAAAAGAGAGGGTAGTAACTGAGTTTCACAATGTGACATAATAAGCTGGAGAAATACTGTAGGAATAGACTTGAAACATTATTGATAAAAACCCCAAAGAGACAGGTGTTGTCATTAACGAAGGAGATAAGAACCTTGGGTAAAAAAAGCAGGTGTGTCACACCTGGCCTCTTGTAATTTAAAATATCTTTCTTTAGGGATTAAATTAGGCAAAAACGTATTAACTGATTTTATTAATTGAAGAAACTAAAATGTGTTGGTTCAGAATATTAATCCGCATACTCATTTCACATTTGGTTTGGACCCCTTCCCCCCAGGCGTAATGCTCAAATTCCAAATTATTTAATATGTAGTGTCATACGTTCCCTTAAAAACATGGTTTTTTATTACCTCACCCTCTTAAAATTTTCCAATTACCCACTTTGGAGGATTGGTAGTTCGAGGGTACAGTAGGTTGGTCTCTGCATCAGTGTGTTGTTTCCTTAGAAAAGAATCTTTGCTTCATGTTGTCTCTCTTCATCTGGGTGTATTAAAGGGCATCGGCGACATACTTATGGTCTAGCCCCTCAATGGACTAGGAGCATCTCATCCAGTGGGGAGTAGCAGTACTCCTAGTTGCTTCATGCTACACAAACCAGGTTTAGCTCTGTCCGTGTGGTCCTCTTAGACTCGACTTTACCTTTTTAAACATTGGAGGGTTATGGATAATTATCTGGGACTTGTCAATATTACTTGCATGAAAATATTTACAATCTTAGGTAAGTTTGGGTTGATTTAGTCAAATCAAAATTTATTCCTATCAGCGTGTCACATAGAACAAAGTTGTCCCACTTAGGCTCAAAACATGATCAAAGTTACTAAATGGATAATTAATTGTCTGCGTCATGTGTGACAATAAAACAAGTTGTACGTTTGACTTATATGACACGGTGCATCGTTAAGCTTGTTAAGGGGTTGCCTTAAAAGTAAAGACACTCTGAGGTCATTAATGAATGAGTACTTCACTGTTTAATCTTACAGAACTGGCCAAATGCTGATGTACCAGACTTTCAGAAAAATGTGACGACAATTTATCAGTATTTGACAGAAGTTGCTTTGAGAGTTCTGTCTTGCATGGCTATTGGTCTTCAAATGGTAAGCTGCAAATATTTTCCCTGACAAGTATGAAAAAACCTACTTCAGGTATCTTTTCAGGTCATTTGGAGTTTACAATGCTGGTGGTCTATGGTGGCCAGTTAGACGAAAAAGCTAAACTTGGATTAGATTATATTTTGAACAAACGATGTTACCAAAAAAGGGAAACATTTTGGTTATCGCAGCTCTTCAATTTCTATGACTGTACTGGAAGAATTAATGCATGTTCTATTTGATTTTTAATGAATACAAGCAAATTAAAACACGGTGGATATGACTTTATTGGATCTTGATTAATATTATTTCTTTACCAGAAACCTGATGCATTTGCATATGCTTATCAAAAGATGGGTTCGTCATTGGGTGGTGCCCAGTTGCGATATAATTACTATCCACTGATACAAGACATCGGTAAAGTCAAGCCTGGTCAGATTCGCTGTGGAGAGCATACCGATTATGGTGGAATCACATTGTTGATTCAAGATGATGTCGGTGGATTGGAGGTTAGCATCCATTTCACCGTGCGAAAGCTTTGTGCGTGGACAAGACATGCATGCATTCCCTTAATGGTAACTGGGATTCGATTATGGAAAGGTCCAGTTTTGATACTCTCTGTTGGCTGGAAAGACCAATGAATGATGCATAGGTTGTTACGGATGAGTTAGCACCTGTGTTGAAATACCCAGTCGTTATGCTAAGACCTGTCCGAAAGAAATGTACGGAACAGAACATGAGACTATAGCTATATGCCAGTATCATATTGTTGAATTGATGAAAGGTTTGCAATTTTGGCCCAAAACCATCGTTACTGTTAGTAATTTTCTATCTAAAATCCATTTATTGCTCCAAATTTGTTTTAGTTTAGCAACTATAGATTGCATGGTTGTCATCCAAGAAAAGCAGTTATGTATTTTTTTTTTATCTGAAGGCTTAAAATGAACAAATTGCCGATTACTTTTATAACTTTGTTCAAGTGGAATCAGAAAGGCCCATTTGCTTGGTTGAATCTTTTCTTTTCATTTTAAACAGATATGAAATGAATTTATGCGTTGTTTCTCTGATATAGTTTTTAAGAAAAGAACAGGTTAATTCCTTAGATTTAAGTTTCTGCAAAATACGTAAAGGTACATAAGTCTGTTCCCAATGAGAGCTGAGTTGAAGTAAACTCAAGGGCAAATGTTCCACTTTATCACGTTGAAAGTTTTTGACCAAACGCTTCTTCCCTTTTATGTGCATCGTCGTCAATTCCTTCTCCCCGTGTTGGGAATTTGGTAGGAAATTAGCTTCCTCCATTGCAATCTCCATCCTATGCAGCAGTGGATTCCCCAGGCCAAGATCTAAAAAAAACCAGCTCCTGTAGCTCGAATAGTTTTCCGCTGTTTACCTCTACGTCTCCTTTAGCCTCCCTCTGCATGTTTCCCTTGCCTTCTAGAGCTCAAGTGGGGGCATAGCAATCATGTGGATGAAACATTTACAGTGAATCCACGTCACGCGGAGTTTTGAAATTTACATGTCAGTTTTAAACATCGCCAACGAGATTTCAGAGTTCCCGTAGAAATTTCCCTAGTTTATTGACGGTATAAAGCTATGAATTTTTCTTTACATTACAGCATTAAGTATTTCAAGAATAATAATTGTTTCCCAAGTATTTTGAATCTTTATTTTCTGATAATGCGTCTTTTTCGGAAGGATTTCCAGAGAAATGTTCAACATTCCATTCACATGTCGGACATTACAAAGAGAAATTCGAATGTTCACTTCATTCTCAGAAATACTGGTCACACGTGACGTGAATTGACTGTAATCAGACCAATCATCTACTTAGTATATTACAATTTCTGTCTAATTTTTGGGTTAACACATCGAACCTAATCAGTTGTCAAATGTATGGCCGGGACATTGATTTGAGAAAATACATTTTACTTTATATTAGTGACTAGGACACGTTTGCCTCCGTTACTAGGTTACCAATCTTGATGGACAGTTTGTACCTGCCACGCCTATGAAAGGAACATTACTGGTGAATATTGCAGACTTGATGCAGATGTGGACAGCAGACAAACTTAAGTCCACGGTACGTGTGTATGATAAACTTTGATCTTTCTTTAAAAAGGCACATTGAAATGGAGATAAAATAAGAATATGACGAAGGATGGCAAGCCACAAATATGCAGTGTGTTTTAGGGAGGTACCTATTTTACTTGGGGGTAAAACAGCATTGGTGTTTCAGACTAACTAAAGGCTTTTTCTACAACTGAATAGTTTGAAAATTAAGTGGATAATCGTTAACATATCAATTTATCCACTGTGCGATTATTTGAGGTCTAAAGTACTACTTTGTGATCAATATGTGTCCTTTTTTGTGGAATGTGAAACAAACAAATTAAATGTAAACCTTTAAGGGTCACCCGCCTAGTTTAGCTCGTCATAGTTATTTCGGGTGCCCTGCTAGCTACCTTCTTATTCAAAACAAAATGAATTAATTGTAATTTCCAGTCTTCTTTTTTGGCTACAAATAAATTGTTGTTGTTGTTGTTGTTGTTGTAACAGTGGATGAGCAAGATCGTACTGGTTTGCCCAATACCAGCTTATCTCAGTTCAGGTGACTACATCATTGGCAGAATGACCTCGCGCGCTTTCCATGTAGCCAAAAATTTCGGTTCTATTGTCCGAAACCTTCCGTTTCCAATGGAAAGGCTGTTTTCCATGAAGGGCAATAGCCTCGTTTTCAGTTCCAAACTTGCAATGTCATTGGCAGATCAAAGAAATGTATTTGATGGCACAAGAAGACAATAACTTCAAACTCGAAATTGTGCGCAAATTGAACGGTAATTTCCGTTGCAACCGAGTGTTCGTTTTTTCCGGAAAATGTCCAGTAAATACGCCTATGGCCTTTGCATTTCAATCGATTCAACCGGAAATTTTGTCTAAGTGGAAATCATCTCATGTCTCATACTTGATTAGTAGGAATTGAACGTTAAAGAACCCTCGTCACTGTTTGGCAAGACGATCAGAAGCATACTAATTTACCTTCTCCCTGGCATTGTGGTGTGTAGGGTGAAATCATGAATTGTCTGAGCATGGCTGCCAATGTCCAATCTTACTCATCAGTTGTAAAACCATTGGACATATATGCACACGTACATTGGCAGCCAAATCAAATGTGACGCCGATCTTGCTCGGGGTTTGTCGTGGCTGAAACAATCCAGTAAGAGTTGTGCCAGTTCGGTTGCTTGAATTTTCAGTTTCACAACGAGAGTATACTGTGGCTGTGTTGTTGTGACACCTTTCCAAGGAAAAAAATGCTCATGTCGTCAACAGGAGCTTTAGCGCAATCTCCACAGCAAATCTGTGTCACAGCCTTACTACTATGTTGTATTATTTTAGGTACACCGTGTCGTGATACCCGAAGTTGAAGTGAAGCGTCGTGTTCCTCGCCGCTCTTTGGTGTTCTTTGCTGACCCAGATAACGATGCTCTTATCACCTGTATGGACGGCACAGACAAATATCCACCAATTACAGCAGCGGAATGGATAAAAAGTAAACTTCGGGCCACTTATAAGTATTGATGCAAATCATAATGAACTGAAAACTGTCTTACGGTTTACTGACTGGTGTTTGTTGTCAGGCTAGACACATTTCAGTATATGGGATCCATTCAAGAAAGGTCTCTACGGATCATTTATTCTTCCATCAATTATGACGATGCTCTAAGTCTTTCCCAGCTAAGTACTCTTGCAGACAGGAGAGCTCAGCTATACAACAAATTTATCTCTTTCAAAATGAACACTCAATTAATTTCCTTGTACCTAGACTCGTAAGTAATCGAGTATATAACTACAGCCTTCGGCCGGGTGTGGTGCACAGGCCTACAACCCTTTTTTTTATCCTTTTAAGATTTTTATTAGCCTTAGACACACAATACAATATTTACAATACTACGCACTGCTTACAATACTTACAAAGTTACAATACTTACTATACTAACTGTATACAATCACGCTATACTTACAATACTAATAATACTTACACTGCTCACGGTACTTACAATATCTTACTATATCTCACTTCACTAATAATATTTACAGTGCTTACAATATTACACATACATTTAATAGAGAAAAGAAGCCAAAAGATTGATAAATAATAAATAAATGAAAAAAAAAAAAAAAACGTAGAGGTAAGTTAAAACTAATTTTAGGTCAGTTAAAAACTCCAAAAAGCTAGGGTGTGACTCAGTCATTTTACATGCATAAAAATATTTCGTCGTGAAAAGAAGCAACAAATCTAGTTGGCGGCGTAGGCTTCGGTGCACAGCGGGAGCGAGTGTATAGTTTTGAATTTAAAAAAAATTTAGGCCTACAACCTAAGGAGACAAGAGCTTTTGTCGCACAAAGCGATCAGTTTCTTTTGTTACTCTTCGCCACTAGCTAGGATGCTAATTTTGTAAATGTGATTAAGTTTTTAAATATTAGGAATTTTTAAATTACATTAAAATGTAATATTAGGTCGTTGTTAAGGGGCATAATTTATTTTATATTATTACGTGGTTGTAGCTGTTATTATGTAATCTTAGAAACATGTATGTGACCTTTTAATTCAGTTATAGCTGACTGCAATGTGGTTAATGAAACAGTCTTATTTTATTGAAATAATGTATTGATTTAATTGAGGACCATGTGACCGGCTTTCCAACAAGGACCCCTCTACCAAAGTGCGTATTTTAATAAGTGACCCTGTTTCAATTTCTTCCCCTCTTGCACAAGTTCCCCTTATTCCAAAAAGCGTACCGGTCTGGATAATTCTGATAAGAATGACACAAGGCTTTTGACTTGGAAAAGCAATCTTAAGCCTTGTTTCCACAGACGTTTGCAGACAATCGCAAAATCGTCAAAAACTCTGCGATGCGATATGGATTCTTTGAGTCGTGATAGTAGACAATTCCCGGAAACGATTGCAGAAGGTAGAACCGTGTTCTATCTCCTGTAACAGTTTGGATACATATTCGGCCAATTCCACTGTCCAGAGCTGATGGAATGTCGGGAGAGTAGACTAGTTTCTTTGTTCGCTTGTGATTAAATGGAAACAAAGCTCTTGCGACCGTCTGCAATCACTTGGAAACCAGGCTGTGATTTTGACACATTTGGCGGCCATAGGTTTTATTGACACTTCGCCGTATTCTTACTGAAATAATTACAGTTTATTTTATTACTCATATTTCTAGCTATATTTGGAAAACGCCAATGCCAAGTTTAAGATGCCTGTCGGCTAGTCCTGCAGCTAGGCAAGGTTTTTTTGAAAAAAGATATTTCAAGATCTAAGAGTCAGTCAGTCAGTTAGTCAGTCAGTCAGTCAGTCAGTCAGTCAGTCAGTCAGTCAGTCAGTCAGTCAGTCAGTCAGTCAGTCAGTCAGTCAGTCAATCAATTTATTATATGTAAGGAGGGACACTGGTCAAATAAACATAAAACCTAGGGGAAGTAGGAGCAAGTTTAATTTAAACTGAAGCAACTGCCTAGTGATATTCAGTCCTCTAAGTTTCAAGCCCAGGCCAAGCAGAGTCACTACTGCGATGACTGCGACTCCCTTATGATCAGTTTTGTTGACTTCCAATCGCTTTATTGAAGCTCAGTCAAATTCGCGCGCAAGTTGCCTGCTGATTCCTCTGCATCGAAACATCTTGGCAGCTTACGTCTAGCTTGGTACCACGTGCGTACAAGCTGCGATGGTCATCATTCACTTATTCATTCTTTTATCTGTGGTTCAAATATATGTATTTCATATATTCCACTCCCGTCGCTTCACCTTGACGGGTGGGAGCTGGTCATTTTGTGCATTCGTAGTACAGTTGATTTGATAAGTCAGTTGGTAGAGCTGATGTGACGGGCTCAAATCCCGTTCAAGACGGCTGAATTTTTTCATCTTTCTGTTCACAACTACTTAAGTTGCATACATAAATGCGGTTGCCATTCAGTTATTAGAGACTTTAAGCATCGACGACGGGAACGGCAACGGCGACGGAAAAACCGAGGAAAGACTGAGGAGAGGACGCGGTTGCGTCGCGAAATTGGAAACAGTTAAGCAGGCGCAATACGACGACAGCTTCCCTCGAAGAGGTTAAATAGGATGGGCGCTTTCCATTCACCAAAAATTTTCGATTTGAATTTTCGGAAATTTCGGTCTCGAATGGAACGGGCTTATTCTCGGTCGGTTTCCACTTTTCGGGAACAGCTGAAAAGGTTGTCCTAAATTGTCGAAAATCTTTTCCGGAAAAGATGCTGTTCCGTTCGATTCCCACCCGAAATTTTCGAAAATTTCGTCGAATTGAAAGCACCCATCAAGTTTTCGTTAAAAGAAGTCAGAAATCGATTTTAATAATGAAATAACCGATGGAGAATTTTTACTGCTATTAACGAGAACGTGTTTGTCGGAGTTGCAGTTCTCCGATGTAAACAATTCAGACCATTTGATATATTTTTAGATCGTAATAAAAATCACCGATGTAACTAGAAATAGCGACTAGATTAACATTAGTTTACTTCAAATGTTCTGCATCGAAGGCTGGGATTTCAAGAAACACTTTAGCAGTGCGAGCACGCGTGAGAATTTCGTTATCTTTACATCTAAAAATTTGAACTGAAAACTACGAGGACACAGTGGTTTGTGGTTTGGATGCTATTTTGAGCAACATAGACTGTTTATTTTTCTCCAGCTTAAATGTAAATTAAAAGTTCTAGTGTGTCTTGTTTTGAATAAGAAAAAGTAATGTTACACTGATGTTAGAGAGAAACATCGATGATTAGTGTCAGACTCGCAAGTCATTTCTAATTTTGCAGGCATCGTCACTAGCTTTCTGTTTTGAAACAGCCGACTGATGAAGTTATTATAGTTTCCGAAAAAATAAAACAAAAACTCAACGCGTACTTTACCTGCAGTATCCTTAAGTGCCAAGCGATATTAAAAATATCATTTTTTCGGGGCGAAACGAAGGTAAAATATGTGAAATGTTCTCACGTTTTCGGGCAACGCCAAACGAAGCTTTCTCACGTCGGGCCCCGGAACAGAACGTCTGGATATTTCCCGCCAGACATGCGCAATGTGACATTTGGGTTTTCCCTCACAATCTCACGTCGCCGTTGCCGTTCCCGTCGTCGATGCTTAAAGTCTCTATTCAAAGTTGCGTACAAAACTGCTATGGCCGGTCATTGACATATTCGATCCTTGCAGGTTTGTTTGGTCATCCACCACAAAACTGCCGTGTACCCATGTTACCAATTCTAAATTTGTTATTAGTTGCCACTCCTTTTGGCCATTTGGCTTGGGTTTTAAGGTCATGAACTATCTGTGTTGCCACCAAAAGTGTCAATGTTTATTTATTTGAATGAATGAGGAAGCTACCGTAAACTCTGGCAGCTAAATCACACACAGGCCGAGTTCGAAGTGAAAATGTACGGAAGTCCTAAGAAAAATGGTATCTTTGAAAAGGTAAGACGTTTGCGTCTACCAACGCGAGTACATGGTTAATCTTTCGCACCTTTAAATGGTATTTTTTTTCCTGGTTTGTGTTCATAATAGCTACTTCAGATAATTTTTTCACAGACAACAGCTTTTGAGTCTGGCGAGGGAAATGTCTGGACTGCAGTCTTTCATATCAGAGTTCGCGGACGCGTTTGGAGATTTCTCAAAGAGAACCCAAAACTCCAATTTTTAAAGCGTCAAAGAGTGTGACTTATCCGCTGGCTTCACAGTATTTTAATCTATTTAAACCAAAGTGAATTACAAGCAGGTTATCGAGATAAGCTAGTGTATTACTAACCTTAAACCTGCCATATTCATGCTGTATATTCCTGATTGTTGTAAATTTTACAGTGCGACGCGCTTTACCGTGGCCACCCAACGAACTTTTTTTTTTTCACAAGTTAGCCATAAAATACAAAACGACATGTTTTCAATAATTCGTTGTTGCGTCACTTGCCTGTTGGACTTTGCAAGGAGGCGTGACCGTTAATGAAATTCGCGTATCCTGATTGGCTAACTTGTAAAAAAAGTTTGTTGGGTGCCCATGAGCGGCCGCGAAGGAGACTACTATTATTCGAGTTTGCTCGTTGAACGAGTCAAGTTCGAGCCCGAGTCAAGTTCGAGTCAGGTTCCATTTCTTCTGTTTTCTTTCTCCTTTTGCTTTGTTTTTGTCTTTATCAAAGGCAGTGATTGTGATTCTTGCTTTCATAATGATGCGCCAACTGATGTTCGAAGCATAAAACACGAACGAGATACATGTATTATTGTCAAAGCGAACACGAGAATTCATTGTTCAGTAGCAAATTATGAACCGCAGTTCTCATTGATTCTCGCCATCTATAATTTCCCTGAAAGGGTTTGTCCAATCTTGTTGGTGACTAAAGCTTCAGTCACTATGCCTTCTGAAACCCATGTGTTGGGAAAATTATACATTCCTATGGCAGTCTACATTTGCCCGCGAATGTTATCCTGGGAATCCCGTGACGCAACAAAATGGCGCTTGAGTGAGGCAGGTAATAGGTTAATCTCGTACCCTGATCTCAGTCGGTTCGGGCTGGGTATGAGATTAGTAATAGTTATACTTCATCACCGTCTGTTTTCTCGGTCGTGAAAATGGGATCTCTGCTTCAGGTGTAAGCTGCTACAGGTTATAATCTTCCTTGGAAATTTATGAACACTAACGGATGTTGTATATCTTTCCACAGTAGCAGCGAGTCACAGCGGTAATGGCTCTAGCGATCGATAACGAAAAATGTTGCAAACCTGAAAGTTATTTTTTCTGTACGAAACCCGAGGAGGGACTTCCGACTTCCGATCCGACTTCGGACTTCCGACTTCCGATTTCGGACTTCGAACTTCGGACTTCGGACTTCGGACTTCGGACTTCGGACTTCGGACTTCGGACTTCGGACTTCCGACTTCTGACTTCCGACCTCTGACTTCCGACTTCCGACTTCTGCCTTAGGACTTCCAGCATCACGTAGAGCCTTGAAGAGATTTGCCCACCAACCCCCTCCTCCCTCTCGTAACTTTGACCGCCAGGCTTCTATTCGTTGATTTCCACTACTTTCGCCAAAGCTTCTTCTTCCAGATGTAACAACCTCAACCTCGTTCCCAGGGCTTTTCCCTGGGAACGAGGTTGGCAGCAACCTGTGTAGTCAAAGCAAAACTTGCCCACCGAAATAAAAAAGGGACAAGGTCAGCTATTTACTTTACCGTACCATGATGGAGATCCCAGGATAAGTATTGGAAAGTCAGTCGGAATTCGGAAGACGGACGTCGGAAGTCCCTCCTCAGCTTTCGTACGTCATCACATCATTACATAAAAGAGCGAGAGCATATAAGTCTTAAACAACCAGAAGACACAAGAAGAAGGAAAAAACAGAAAAATAAAAGTTGGCCCTGACTCGAACTTGGCACGTGAACTTGACTCGGGCTCGAACTTGACTCGTTCTACGAGTAACGTAAATATTTTACATCTACAGTACATCCGGCCGGCTACATTTATACTTGGCAATTCATTCAAAATGGCTGCAGATCTGCAACCTTGTGACCTAGGGATGGAGATTCCAATTGTGGATTTCAATGCAATGAGCCTTGAACATGAAGATCCTTTGAAAGAAAGCTTCGAAGCTGTCAAGATTCTTGCCGATCAAGTATTTCAAGCTTTCAGCACGATTGGATTTGTTTATCTAAAGAACCATGGAATTCCACAGGAGACGGTAAGCAAACCTGCAACGACTGTCATAGTTTGTTCGATCACGCGCTCCCTTTCCACTGCCTTTCCCCCTGTACAATGTCGGATACTGCAAGGAACGCGCGCGACATCTTTTGCAGCGCGTTTAAGGACGGTGCCTAATAATGCAGAAGTATTTTACCACTGTGATTTTAGCAATATAAGGGCTGTTGGAATCCAAAAATAAAATTGGGGGTAACCACGCATTTTTCAGAAATAATCAAGCAACAATAATCGGTAAAAAAGTAGTAAAATGCAAAGTAAGGTATGGCGTTTTTTCCCGTATTGACTGAGCTTTAATTATCTCTGATTAATCTAAGAACGCCTGGGCTGAGTTGCTGGAAGCATGGTTAGCGCTAACCATTGGTTAAGAGGTATTAAAACGCATAGGTTGTCATGGTATTTAACCCGGGTTAGCGCTAACCATGCTTCGAGCAACTGGGCCCTGGTAGTTATGGTACATTATGTTTACTCGAGGCAGTGACGAAATTTCAAGATAAATTTGTATTTATGGAAAGTAAACAGCCCCAGTAGCCAAGATAAGTTTCAAATATGTTGTACCGACATGTATTTGGTAGGATTTTTAACAAATGTCGCGGTATTACGCGTTTTTTTTGGAATTTTGCAGGATTCCGCAGATATACCTGAATTTTGCGGCTCCGCGACCATGTGAAATATCAGAAGCCCTGTATCATGCAGGGGAAAGCATTACCTACAACAGAAAACATTACAATATAGTTTTTAAACCATCCTAAATAATGACAGATGTTCACTTATTTCTAACTGGAGGGTTGGTGGTAATCGAGGCTAGGTTAACTGCTCCCTGCATGGCTGTTATTTCTTTAGAGAAGAAACTTTGCCCGACAATTATTGTCTCTCCAGGTGTATCAATTGGGTTCCGAAGATACTGCTGGGGGTACCCCTGCAATGGACTGCAATACTTTTTTGTGGACAAAACAGTTAAGAAAATTTTCCTTCTCAAGCAGTTTTAGTAGTTAACAAGCAAACGTAACCATATCTCAACCCCTACTCCCCCAACTCAATGTTATTTTCTGGGTCACAAACAGTTTCCTAGCAATCAGCACTCCCCAAATCAACATTGGATAGGGGGAGGGGCGAGGGAGAGGTAACTGTGGTAGAATTCAGAAGGGAGGAACAGTAATAGTGTTTGATTTTCTTAACGAGTTTTGTCCAGTACGAGTGTAGTATCCCATGCAGAGGGTAGTAGCAATACTCGGACTAGTTGGTGTCATGTTACGGAAACTGTGTTAAGCCCAGCCTTGGGGGCCATTTGGCTAGGCTTGAGTGCAACTTTACCATTACCTAGTGGGTGGTCGCACAATAATTATTACCATCAGCCCTCCCCTAGTAATATCCATTATTTTTCTTTGCTATTTCTTGTGTTGGCTTAAGCTACCCCAAACCCCTGGGTTTCGCTCAGTCAATCTGGCAGCACTCTAGGTGACGTCCAGTATGATGTCATGCTGAAATGTTGTTGAGAAATGTAGCAATTAAAATGTGAGCAAAACAAGTAACAACATCTTTCTATGACTCCATTACTGTCAAACTCTCTAGAGTCACAGCTTGTTTTTTCCTATGGTGCTGTATTTATAGGCAAGTTGCTGCAGCCATTGTGGTGTTTGTGAGTCTGACAAACAACACACATTACAGCGACTGAGTTACATGTATGCTCCCCCCTCCCTATAGCTTCCACTTCTCCTGCTCCAATTTATGATTAACGGTTATTAAAAAAAATTGTTGATTTGATTTTGGGTTTTAAAGTTCAAGTGACAGTGTGTATATGTTATTTAAAGGAGCTGCAGTATATTAATTTTAGTATAGCTGGAAACAAAAAACAATTTTTAAGACAAAAACATAATAGTGTAACTTTAATAATCCTATTTCCAAAGCTATATCCATTGTGAAGTGTTGGCCCAAATGAAAATACCTTGAACTTAGTATGTGGCAGTCTCAGTGCAACACTATACTATACTACTATACTACAAACCTGGTGGTTTCTAGAGGTCACCTTGCCATACATTAAACCATGGATTAATTGTCAATATGTTGGGAAAAAAGGCAAATAAATGGCAAATCTCAAACACCATTTCCTGTAGCAGCAGGATCAGTGTTTTAAGCTTGTACTATCGGAAAGAAGTGAGACACTTCTCCCCCCTCCAATAAAATACAGTCGATACTCTCTCCTCCAATTAAAAATGTGCATGTACAAAGTTGACCCTCAAGGGAAGTATTTTGAAATTGATGACTTGCATACTATGACCTGTAGAAAATGATTGAAGTACGTTGAGCTGATAATTAGCTAGTATGTTTTAGTAAATTTCTCGCAGACATGAATTGCTAATAGTTATTCTATTCATGGCTTAATTAGCATTATGTTCATGCATTATTAATAAGTCACGATGATTTCTAATGATGTCTAACTGATGATTGTATATGTTGATGATGTTGGTGGACGAGGTTTATGATGATTGTGATTGTTTATGATGATTGCGATGATGGCCTGGTGCCCGTGAGGGGTTTTGTGGCTTATGGTATCACTGGTTCTGTTTGAGTGGGGACCTGGACCCCTTTCCTAGATCTGCCACTGTCCCCTCTCCTCCGCTTCAAGTCCTATAGTGGCTCATTATGTTTTCAGGGCTGTCACTAAGATTTCAAGTTGCTGGATAAATACAACAAGTAGGCGGGGAATCAAACAGCTAGGAATTTCTTTTGGTTTTATTTTTCTTCTTTTTTTCTTCTTTCTTCCCCCGGCTATTTTCATAGGAAAAATAGCCGGGGGCCACGTTCTTAGTAACCAGGGGAAATTCTTGGCCACCGCCTCTTAATGACAGCCCTGTGTATTGTACAAAATAATATTTTCATCCTCACCAGTTGTGTTTTTTAAGCATTGCGTATAATTACCAAAAAAATTCAATTTACAGTATCTCGACACCTTTATAATACTATTAGCTGCAAATTATACAAATATGCTTAAAAGGTATTTGGAATGTTTTCTGTACTGTTTTGCAGGTTGACTCCGTGTTTGAAACATATGATCAGTTTTTTAACTTGAGCCCTGAAGTAAAAGCCAAGTATGCCAAAATAAGCATCACATCACCCAATGGATGGGATGCAGTGGAAAGAGAAAGGTATGATCTAACTTTTTAGTGTCTTGTCAAACTGGAAATAGACATTTTCACTGTAAAATTGGCTATTTTGGAAATGGGCCAGGTGGTATTTCAAAAGTTTCAAATCCAAAGCCCCAAAACACAAAAACACAAAACAACAACAATTAAGGACGGTGCCTACTATTGTTACTGTGAATACGTTCTGCTTATCTTGAGATACTCGGGTTTCCTATGGGTGGTGCCAACTAATACAGGAATATTTTTGCACGGTTCAAAACTATACGGAGAAAGCAGAACTTAGCAAATGCTTTTGGTATCCCAAAAGAAAATTGGGGGTAACCGGGTATTTTTCAGAGATAATTAATCTTCAAGTTAGGAAAAAATCCCATACATTGCTTTATATTTTGGCGCTTTTTAGAGATATTATTGTTTAGTTATCTCTGAAAAATGCATGGTTACCCCCAATTTTCTTTTAGGATTCCAATAGCCCATGCCAAGATCTGCTTTTCCTGCATAGTCATAAACTGCACAAAAATACTTCGGTATTAGTGGGCACCGTCCTTAACAATGTTCAAAAAGGGTTTAACTTAAATATGAACCTTACAAAATGGATCTGTGACTTCAGTATCGCTTCAATTATGCTCAGTTTCAGATCTGAGAAAGGGTACATTGATATTGTAGGTCAGGTGTGAAGATGGCATTTGTTCTGAAAGAAGGTCAGGATTTGGAGAAATATTTATATTTACACTCCCAACAACTCCTCCCCCACCTTAACCCACATCACCTGCCCACACACGCACACAGCTACAATTGTGTCTCAATTTACTGCACCTGAGAATACAATATGTAACAGTCAATCTCTAAAAGCTAAAGCTCAATCATCGAGTCCTATTGTTTTGCTACTGTCAATCCTCGTAGCAGGCCTGTCCGAAAACAAGCAGGTTGGGCTCAGAGGGCTCAAACTGTCATGCTTGTGCACTAGAGATTAGTGGGTCTCATTCTGCTTTGTTGGTATCTGTTTTTCAAAGCCTGTTCATTGATGCAAAAATTATTGTGAGTTTAATTGGCTGTCAAAATTTCATCATACACATAATCAATAGTATTAGATTTTAAAGTTCTGAGTTCAAATCTTATTGAAAGGTGCAGTAAAAAAAATGGCTAAAGATTTTTTCTCTCAGAAATGTGCAATATAAGGCTTTTGAATTCAATTTTCTTAGTTTACAAATTTATGTTTGCAGCACAAGCCCAGATAGACCTGGAGACTTGAAAGAGTCCTTTGATGTTGAATGCTTGGATGGAGATTTTGTAAGCACATACTACATAATACAATCAATGAAACAATCAATGAAACAGGTTGAATTTCAACAGCTGCATAAATGAAACAGTTGACCATTTGTCACTTGAAAAAACCTGTCAATCGAAAAACACATCTTGAGAGGCAGTGCTTGAATTTACTTTAAGCTTCTCCCAATAACAACTTTAACAATAACGAAAACAAAAAAACAACAACAAAAAAACATCTTATCTGACCCTGCATTTTTGGTTGTACAAATGTTGTCCTGGAAACTGGTAATATCTCCTCATTTAATAAACAACTTGTTTTCTTTCAGATCTGGCCCAGTAAGGAACTACCTCACTTTCGTAACACAGTGGTCTCATTTTACCAGATGATTACCGATCTTGCCTTAAGGATTCTCACTGTAATGGCAGTTGGGCTTAAATTGGTGGGTAAAATATACATGTAAGGTTCAGTTACAATGTACATCATAACATGCATCAGTATAAGCATTCTGTTCTTTGTTCCCAAACCAGTTTCGATTATTTGTGGTATAATTTTGCCCTGGATCGTTTTTGCCCAGTAGATGCATAACCGCAGGTTGGGGGGGGGAGGGGGAATCTATTATGAAAGGGGCGGGGATGCTTGTCCTCTCGCTTAGGGGTGTCAATTTCGGATTTTGGACTCATTGGGTGTTCTGGGCAAAATGCCATTATATTTAGCCGTGAAGGTCTCGTTTATTGTTGCACATGAAAAAATATAAAAATATATTTTTGTCTGTGTTTTAAAATGGTCTCTTTTAAGGGTAAAAAAGAGCTTGGGCCACGCCCAGATTGGTCTCCTTTAGGGGTTTCATTCAAAATTTCTGACGAGCATCCCCGCCCCTTTCATATGAGAGTCCCACCCTTGGGATGCATAACATTGACACAAAATTTGAGAGCAATTTTGGATCATCCAATGCATTAAAAATCTGCTTCAGGCCACAAGCCTTTTGATATTGAGTATTATTAAAAACTGGATCACTGTATAATGCAATTCCAGGGATTTGATTGGCTTAGCGGCCATGGTATACAAGCCATTATACTCTGCCCGAGAAATAGTGACCATTAAATTGCCTTCTGGTTGTTCTTGCAATGCCAAACTGGCAAGGTCTAGCAATATTTCTTGATTGTTTGTTAATAAAACAATATTATTATTCCACTCGCGCTTGTTGGATAGGAGATGATTATAGCCAACTTGATGCTACATGCCTCTTTGCTATGTATCATCTCATATCCAACGCACGCTCATGGAATAATTGTTTTAAAGTAGCATTATGGAATACAGGTCATAAGACGGTATGAAGAACATTGGGAGCCTCACCCATCATTTTAAAGCTGTACTGATTAAAGTGGACAGTGCATACTTTTTGAAAGATTTCTTGCCAATATGAACATTTGAAGGTGGATGCAAATTTTCTGGTCTCAGAACTAATACATATTCCTAGTTCAATATCATTATTTATGATAACCATTTTGTAAGAGCAAATATTGATAATGGTAATGATGTTGATGTAATGATAATGATGATTGTGATTTAATGGGTGACGATGATGACTTACACATGTAAGCAGGGTTTAGTAATGTCATATTTAGATACCGAAATCCTTTGTGAGAGGTTTAAATTCAATTACGTTGTATCTTTGTCTGTTTATTGTTGCCTTTAGGAGCCAAACACATTCACACGATTTTTTAATAAGATGGGTAGTTCCGAGGGTGCAGTTCAATTAAGGTACAACTATTATCCCAAGATACCAGACCTGAGTAAAGTCAAAGCGAGACAGATAAGGTGTGGAGAACATACAGACTATGGTGCTATCTCAGTTCTGTTTCAAGATGACATTGGGGGTTTAGAGGTAGGCACTTGATATTTTACACAATGCAGTCAACCTGTCAAGGAGCCCTAATATTAATTGGTTGGCTTTTCTACAGTGTTGCACATTGTACCGTTGCCCCTGGGCAAATTTTTTCTTCAGTGTTTGGAACTTTTCAGTGACATATTTTTGACAAGAAAGTTTTTCCCAAGTTTATCTGGGGGAAGGGCAGCTAGCACTCCTGAGGGTTTAACAAATAGATTCCATTTTGCCGTGCGTCTGTACTCTGATAACGCACAGAAGACAGTGAGATGACGTCAAAACGTGGTGAGAACAAAGAAGTATGCCACAAACCGCAGGTGAGTAGTGTGACTGGTGCTCTCACCACGTTTTGACGTCCTCTGTGCGTTATCAGAGTACAGACCCACGGCAAAATGGAATCTATTTGTTTTATACAGTAACCAAGCCATTTCAACACATTTCATGAGCGTGCATCGCGTTTCCTGAGCTGAGTCAAAAACTTTCCAGCAAACTCAGTTTTAGACTACTACACATATGCAGTTGTGATCCTCTAAATTAGAGTATAATCGAAAGAATTTCGCTAACAATATTTTCCAGAAGGAAATCCTGACCCCAAAATATTACAGCATGTAAGTCGCTTCACTGCGGTTTGTAATCGAATACTCGCCATTACCGGTTTTCTATCGGCGACATATTTCGACAAATATTTCCTTCCTTTCCACGTCACAACAAAGTTCTAGCCTTTTGTAACCTGGTTGAGGTCACTCTTAACGGTCTTTGTCCAATTTTTTATCGGGCAGTTTTCCTTTCCTTCGAAACTTTGCTTTTGTTTGTCCGCTTCTCGCCAAAACAGTTTTCGCAACTTTGTTGACCAGTCACTCTGGGACTCTAGACTCTGATCACGTGCGCCAGTCACACCACTCGATGACTTCAATCGTGCATCTATACTCTTATCACAAGCCCCGCTACACCAATCAAAACGCGAGTTTTACACTGTTCATTGAATAAATATTATTGTTATATACCTAGACTTTCACTCAACAAAACTAGCACTATGATGCCCCTAGTCAAATACAAATGTATCCCGACCGGGATACAATTCCTCAGTTGTTGCCCTGTCAGTTGTTTGTTTGTTTGTTTGTTTGTTTTGCTGTGATTGTTGAAGGGAAAGTCTAAATATATAACAAAGCACTTAATGTATGGTCCCTCGGGAAACTAGTTAGTTTTGTTTTCCCTCGACTTCGTCTCGGGAAACATCAGGACTCTCAGGAAAACAAAACTAACTGTTTCCCTCGGGACCATACATTAAGTGTATAATATTTTAATGACAGGAAGATGCCAATCCAAATTAAGGCCCTTCTTGGGTTGAAATGAGGAGGTTCTTTTGGGGTTAGAAATTTTCTGGCGGAGTTTTGGAGTAGAAAAGTTAGGTAGAAACCTTTTTAGGCTTTTTTGATTTTCAGTTTCAGCATTTCACCCTTATTAAATGGTCACTATGGTATGGTGGTATATCGGATGAAATCGGATAAAGTGGATGATTTTCAGATCAATCTTTCAACCTCAGGCATTATCCCCTGATATGCCAGTTGGTTGATGGTGTTTAACACTGATTATTGACTAGTGTCGTAGCAGTATGTGTACAAGGGAAGGTACTTTGTCGTAACTGTATCACAGTTCTGTTGTAAAGCAGCGAATTGTCTGCTTTTATCGTCTGCTTGACAGTCGTTGGTGTTCTTTGATATTGGTATTTCTCATTTGGTGTCCTATGCTTTTACTCAGGTGGAAAATGTGAACGGCCAGTTTGTGTCCGCCAAGCCTGTCAAAGGAACGGTGTTGGTGAATATTGCAGACTTGATGCAGAGGTGGACATCCGACAAACTCAAATCCACGGTATTAAAGTTAACGTAATTTATAATAAACGCTTGACTTGAATTTTTGTCAACGGACCTTTTTGTTGGGCTGGTGGTTGTTCTTATTTAATGTAGAATGTATTTTCCATTTCAAAATTTTTTGCACAATATTTTTGTACATCTGAGAAACGAACAGGTGGCAACTGATGCTTTAAGAATATCTAATGTCGTTTTCAATGTAAAATAACTTAACTCTAAGAACACGACCAACACATTGTTTATGTTAAATCAGTCTTTACTATTTGCCCGTTTTTTGTGCGAATTCCGTTCAACTTTGCCTTATGGTCATCGAATCATGACTTGCAAATCATGAGAGGTCCTTTACACCGCAGTGAAATGATCTTTAACATTAAACTACGCTGTGGTGGATGGATAACCTTTTAAGTGCTTTCTTTTTCATGTCACTGGTACAAATTTTGTGTGCGTTTCTCAGCATGATACATATCAATTGCAGGTCCATAGGGTCATGATTCCAGAGAGTCAGCTAAAGCAGAACATTCCACGCCGTTCCTTGGTATTGTTTACTGATCCAGACCACGAGGAAATCATTGAGTGTGTGGACGGTTCGAATAAATATCCAGCAATTAAATCAGGGGATTGGAAGAAGCAAAGACTGTTGGCTACTTATAATTTTTAGAATAGAGTGAGCGCATCCTCATTATGCCAGGTGAACCACCCTACCCTATCCGCCTTCCAATGATCCTCTTATTACTCTCTCTAGCTTGTCCCCTTTCTTTTCTTCCTTCATTACCTCCCCTATCGTACTCAACCCTTTTTCCGCATGCCCCTCTCTGACGTCCCGATCTCTCGTACCCCTGTACTACTCTTTCCTTCATGCTCACCTTACATGTAACTTCCCTTTTACAGGGCACAGGTAAATAATATGTAATTTTATATTAATAGATGTATTTTTCAGTCCGTGACACAGGCATACGCGGGGGAACTCGAATGTCCTTTTTCCCAGTATCCCTATGTCAATGACTGAAAAATACATCTATCATTTAGTCGGCAATCTTAAAATATCACATCGCGTTTCTTTAACAATGGTATAATACTTTGTTAAATTCATCCATTGAATTGCATGGAATTAAGCTATAAATATACAGTACTAAAAATTATTACCAAAATACTAAAATTACTACCATGATACTTTCTAATAGTTCCTCTTGGAGAAACTACAAAGCCGGGGGACAGAAAGAATAGTGAGCCACACACTGGGCAGTCATGTTGATAACGTACTTAGTAATTGTATCATAAGAGGTTCCCCTCGGGTTTTCAAAACCTATTTTGTATTTAATAGTTCAATTCATGGCCGTGTTTGATACTAGACAAATCGCGCTTCTACATTGTCCATAGCTACGCTCTGAAACGGCGAAAAATTAGTTCAACATGGTTGAATTATTTGTAGTGGGGCGAAGACGTAGTGAAACAATTGATGGTATTTGTTAGAATTAAGGTGGCCGAACACAGTTTGCGCGCGCGTTACAGATTCTGTTTATGATGCTATTGAGCGTGCGCTAGGGTTGTGGTAAGCAAATACTATTGATCCCTCGATTTTATACTAAATGGATCACAAAGGTGAGTTTTGTTCTTAAAATAACTCAGTTTTTCATCTGTGAATCCTTCTTCATTTATCACCGAACAAAGAAAGTGAGTTCACGAAGAGATAAGCCTTTTTGCGGGCTTTTCTTCTTGGCTGAGAAAGCTAATTTAATGCCACGCATGCGCATTTGACCAAAAAATTGTAACTGGTTGTTTTAAACCTAATGAACCTTTTTCTAAGGAACCGCTCGTTAGAATTTTGTAAAATTTGACACAACAGTACTTCCCTAAAGGCGTAATTCGCCTACAAACAAAAACCAAAATTTAACAAAGGGTATTTCTAAAAATCATTAAAGTGCAAAAACAACATTTACGGGAGATCTCTCTGTTAAAATGACATGAAAGCAGCGTCTCTATGTCAGTATTTTATGAGTTTTTCTGGATACAAAAAATGGAAAAAATCTAACGAGCGCATTTTCTAAAAATTGAGGAAAACCGTTATTTGTGGACGGTTAATAGCTTGCTGCGTTGCCATGGCAACGGCACCTTGCTCAGCAAGAACGATCAAAATTTATCCCTTCTTAGTTAATCTTGCACCTGGCTAATTTCGAGTACTCAGAACTACGTAGTTTTCAAATAATGTTTACCAACACCTGTATACTGGAAAACTGTGTTCGGCCACCTTAATCAGTAGTTATGCTTTTAAAAGCTTTCTAGAAGTCAGTTTTAATAGTATTTGTAAGTAGTAGTGCTCATATCATCGGCTATCCCCCGGGGGAGGAAGACCTTTTTGTGGGGACCTATAGGAAGATGATTTGCCCGCCAAAGCAGGGGAAATAAGGGAGGTTTATTCCTGAGCTTTACCCCGCGGTGGGAAGTAGAGGCCTTTGTAAAACAAGAAGCTATGTTGTGGTCGTTGTAAATGAAGAGCAAACGGACCAGTGTACGTGAACTTTCCTGCAGGGACCCTTTTCTCTAAATTTCCGATAACTTACCGGACCCCGATAAGTATATTTTAAAATCCTTTTTCACCGATTACAGGCAGGGTCCTTGGTCAGTGTTTTCGTAGAATTATAAAGATCTTAAAATTTAGCATTCAAAGCTAATAAATATTGACTTCTGTTGAGAGACGTAAATCACCCAAGACACTTTTCGGACCCGGTAAGTTCTTGGGACATTCAAGAAACGGACCCCTGATCTCATCTTTTTCCGCTTGTTCTGAAGAGCTCGACAATTTGTGGCTCTGTCAATTCAGGCATTGTGTTACAAATCCATCCAATGATCCAATGTGATTTATGTGAGACGTGGTGTATTGTTCAGTACCACAGTTCTCGCAATGTATTAAAGCAATTTCGTGACTTTGATTATTCTATGTCCCCTTCCAAGAGGAGGAAATAGGCACTTTCGCGAGGGAAGTTTACAAAGTCGCCTTCCTAGCCCTGGGTCCCCCCTCAGGGACTGGCTGATGATAGGTACCTAATTGTATTCGTAGGACTTTTTTAGGACAAAAGAAATTACACTGAATCAGCAATAAAGCTCAGTTAAAAAGATTAGACTCTACAAAGTAGGAGAAAAGCACTGGAAACTACGACTTTCGGTCGCGTTACCACGGAGACATTTGAACGTCAAACTCAGTGTCACCTACTATACCGCTGGACAATTAGTGGGCGGAGCTTTGGATGTTCAGGAGAAGTATCATACCTCCTAATCCCAGTGACCGACTTTGACAAATGTGATAAACAAATCTACAAGAATCTGAGATGTTCTTTTCTCCAATATCGAAAACATCTCCCAACAAGATGCCTATACTGGCATTTACGCGTGATGCTGTGCCTGATTTATATTGCAATGTACGCTTCGCAGATTTTTAAAGCTATCCTCCCTTCGCAATTGAAATATTGCGTTACGGTACTCGAGATAATACCGGAAATATCTTTCTAAAAACGTCATGACAGGGGCAGATACATATCTGATTCAAGCGCTATTCAGGGCTATTTATATTTCCTATTTATCTATTCGAGATCATACCGGAAATTGCTTTCGGAAAACGTCATGACCCGGGGCAGATTTCATATCTGAGACCGGAGACAATGTTATAGTAATTAAGGACAGACAAAAAGCTTTCCTAAATAAGCACGAAAACTTTAAGTAGAAATTGAAAATCAAACCTTTAATTTTTTTATGAAGTGGATTTCTAGTAACGTTTGGGCATCAGTTCGACAAAGCCTTCAACCCAGGTAATGTTTTAAGCTTAAGCTTTACCTTTCCTCTTCAAATTGCAAAACACAATCTGGCCAGTCAATACCAAATTTCTTCGCTGCGAGCTGTCCATTTTTCATCATTTAAACCGTCGAGTACTTCTTAGAACTTATCCTTTCGATTTACTGTTTCAAAAGGTTAATTTTTTTTCTGTAAACGGCGCATTTGAATCTGAAACATTAAAACAATATGGCCAAGTCACTAAAGAAGCCTTTTCAGTTCCACTGAGAGATCACGAGGACCTGACGTCACAATAGTAATTTACTCCCGTCCGCTCCCTACTGACATACACTAAGATATTGCATTCTGATTGGATCGTTTTTCTTAAGACAATGAGGACAGTAAGAGTAAAAAATATCCCCTCTAGGAGAAAGCTGAATTTGATACATATAAAACGAGTTAATAATTGAAAGATACACATTTGCGCCTATGATGACGACGGAACGCCACCGAATTTTAGACACGGGCTGCCCTCAGGTTATCCCGCGTAATAAAACGCAGTTCTTTTTTACTAATTGTCAAGTATTACGGGTAACTGAGGCCTGAAACCAAATTATTAAATTTATACTTTTATGTTATAGATTTCCTTAATGCAACAGTTTATCATTCCATAACCTTAGAACTCTTTCCATGGTCGACGTTACAACTCTGAGGGATTAGCTACATTTTAATGTACGACGGTGTCTGTTAGAGATATTTTTTTTACTATTTTGTTTTAATCATTTTGTAATACGCTTTCTATTATGCAGCTGAGTCAGTCGTCATAATTAATGAAAAGGAGGGGTTTGATTGGGTCTTGATTTCACATCTTTGTATCTTTTGAAGAAGAAGGTCGAAGGCTAACAGTTTACAATGTAGTGGTTTTCCTTGTGTGGCGTATGATTTGTTCGTGCGCTCGTTTGGTAGTATGCTATACGCTATGTTATCGGAAAATTGGTAGGAGAGCCATACAAATATAAACTTGTTTGATTTGTGTTCGGAAAATGTCTCAACTTTTTTGTTCCTTTTTTCTACGTTTAGGGACCCTACCATCGACTCGCACAATAATAATAATAATAATAATAATAATAATAATAATAATAATAATAATAATAATAATAACATTTCGAATGCGCAAATTTCATGAAATGTTCAAATGCGCATGACAAGATTAAAAACGGAATAAAAAGGCTAAAAAGCTAAAATTACAATCAACAGTAAACTTACAATGAAATTTACTATAAAACGGGATTTTTTTCCCGGTACGGGCCTCACATTAGTTCCGTATTATATCAATACCATTTAAAACGAAAAGGGCTTCATGCTGTTAGCATTCATCGCCTATAAAGATGGTGTATATTCGTGTATCGATTCTGCTGTCTTGTTTTTATGGCGCCGCACTTGAAAATGTAACAGATGCTGTCTTTTGTAAAAGGCAGCCCAAGCTAAATGTTTTCTTCTAAATAAGGTGACTCTTTGGCGATATGGCAAACCTTGCCAAGAGTAAAAAGCGTTTTAATTATTAAGGTCTCGCTAAAATATCATGTCAGGTCAATCCCACGGTGTTTACTAGAGCTCATCAAAAGCTAATTCGCTCGATGAATTATTTATTTTCAAAGTCTTTATCAATTCTCTCCTCAAATCCCTTTTGAGCAGTCCGTAAACTACGGGATTTGCTGCAGAGTTTGTTAAAATGAGAATGAATGAAATCACGGACACGAAATCAGGCGGCTGATGTCGACCGAACACTGACACCACCCTGACACACACACCAAACACGTAGCAAGTCAAGAACAAAATAACGACTGCAACAATGAGCCTTGCCGAGGATATTTCCCTATCTGGATACAGTTGCCTTTCGCTTCTGGACTCCGAATAGTTGAAATCAAGTTGGGCCATGACCACAGAGCGTTGAAGACGGCATCTTCGAACTATAAGCAGAATGCGAACAACTGCCAATGGGAGTAGGACGCAAGGAATGATTCCATATACAATCAATGTCCCGATGATGAAAATTTCCCAAGCGGTTGCTCTACTTGCCGAAGACGAATCCAAGTACGTCCATGACAACGGTAAAAGCGCCGTGGCGAGTGGAATAAACCAGGCTGCAAATATGGCAAACAGAGCTCTTCTTGTAGTTACGACCAGCAGGTACTTCAAAGGCTTCACAATCGCCATGTAACGATCGATGGTCATAAGGCAAAGGTTTGTCACCGACGCACAGAGAAAAAGATCAACACAAAGCCAATGGATATGCCTTTGGTAGCAGAATTTATCTTTGCAGGTCCTGTAGTAAGGGAAAAATGAAGCCCCCACAAGGAGATCGGCCACGGCCAGGGACAAGACGAACCAGTTCGCTGTGGATTGAAGTCTTTGCCTAATGGCGATGAGACATATCACAAGAAGGTTTCCTACGATCGCAGATGAGGTTAAGATCCATCCAAGAGTTATGTATACTGTTTCTTTCCATTGTACCATGTTCGTCGCACATTCAAGTGTTAAACTCAGTAAAAAGTAGTGACCAGCGAACCGGCCCGGCAATGCTTTTGCCGAGTATGCTGTTTATCAGTAATAGGGCAATGGCCACGTTTTATGAAAAAATAAAATTACAATACAAGTGGACGGTTTTAAATTACCTTGGGTTGTTTTGACCACAAATGAAATGAATTAGATTCTCTTTCTTGTGATAAAACACTTGGTGAACAAAGAAATGGCTCCCCAAAAATGACTGTCTAAATAACTCGACGGAAGCGGAGTTCGTATTCATTTACATTTCTGGTTTAAATATTTCCAGCGCTTTCAAGTGTTTGCAAGTCAATTTCTTCCTTTTTTGAAAAAAAAAATGACTTCTTAATGAGTAGCTCATTCTTTATTGACGCCCATCTTATCAGGGGGTCCTCTGGAGTTTTGTAAAGGTGAATTTAATTTTGGACGACCAACAATTATTACAGTTTTTTTGGTGCCCGATCAAGCAAGTTATGCTTTGGGTCAATGCCAACGATAATTATTTCATTTTACCCCCAAAAAATTCGACATTGCGTTAAGCCAATAGCGGGTTTCATGAAGGCAGTAATGTTGTTTTGGTCAAAGAAAACGGAATTGCGACTTAGAAAAACAAGATGGCTCATTTCCTGAAGGAGATGACGTGCACACCAGTATCTAGTTGTTCACACTATGGAAACGGTCAACGCCTCCTCAGTGTGCTTGCTTATCGCAAAGTTGTCTTAAAAACGTACGATGCTAGGGAAACCGAGATATATTCATTTCATTCTGAGCAGCTACAAAATTAAGCGAGAAATTACTGAGAACATTGCTTCTTGACACAAGTAGTCGTGGATTCATCCTGTTTAGCTATATTATTTTGCCAAACAACTAACTTGAAAGGCAAATACGCAAATGTTGACCTTGCAGTACACTTTTAAATGAAAATACTAATAATGAAAATATAATTATATCAATGAGACTTGTGCATTAATTGCGTGCAAGATTTTAATTAATCGCATCTTTGATCAAAAACACCGTATACCTAGAATGATCTTGAATTAATATTTAGTACCTTTAGATGCTTCATCCCGGTGTTTACCGAAATAATTTATTATACATAGAGATCACATACAGATTACATACACTTCAATGAACCCCGTGTGCATATTTACTTAAGACGGTCACATTTCAAAGTCAGTAAACGCAAAGCGTAGAAGTTTGTTTCTTGGAAAAGGAAATTCGCTTTTCCTTTATTTCCTTTGTCTTGCCTTCATTTTCAGCAATTCATATGACGGTTAATCATTTTAATCATTGTTATATAGAACAACCACTGAGATGTCAAATTTCTTTTACGAGCTCCTAATACAATATTTATCAAATGGAAACTACTTTGCATTCTCTTTGTTTAAAGACACCTGCACCATAGTACAATGGGCAGCTCACTCATGACATCGATCCCTACACATAATAATTGGATTATCTTGTAAACTATCTATGTTTGAGAAAGGTTTTTTTTAATCAGCCGTTGAGACAAGCCGGCATACGGCGAAAAGACGTCCGTGTTCTCCAAACACGAATCGAACCTATCACCTTACGATTACTAGTTCGGATGCTCTACCACTGAGCTACAGGAGACTTGGTGCTACGCTACTGAACTAGATTCATGTGACAAACATCCTGCACACTCTTCTTGGATTTCCTGTAGTTATTTCCTCATTTTCATGTATTTGGTGTGACGTCTAGACTTTTACGATAATTGTGAACTGATTGCCAATTATTAGGATTCCAATCAGAATACAAGGTTGCTCATAAACATGATCAGGGGAACTCTGTATGAGACCATGTAATAGCAGATGTATACCGAAGCTTTGTTAATTGGATTGGATCTCTCTTATTCTCTGATTAGCATAGCGATGTTATGACGAACCCATTTTTGTTTTAATGTAAAGAAATGAGAATTGGATAGTGATAGGACGCAGAGAGTACTCAACTTTATGATTACGAATGATCTTAGGGAACTGGTCATAACTACCCCCTGGGTAGGGGGCTTATCGAAGACACCACCTATCTCGTGAACATTTCCGACAAACCGAATTTTATTGGCTTTAAAATTTGAGTTGCCACGGAAATATTCAGCCAGTAAGAGTCAGCATTGCTAGATAAACAAGAAAAGTGAGGTTTGAATCCCACTGTCATTTTTTACTGCTGGATAGGGGGTGGCTATGCAATAAAGACGCCATCTTTTGAGGTTGAGGAAGGGGAGGGGGGGGGGGGGTGCAGGCAGAGGCCACTATCTCTTTTGGGGTTTGGTGGGTCCTCTTCGAGTACAGTAGTTTTGACCACTTCCTGGATTACCACTGCCCGATACCGAAACATTTTGAGATTTTTGGGTGTATATATGTTACCACTTTTACCTTGTTACCTTGCAATGTTATTTGCCTTTGCCTCCATTCCGTTGAATGTTGAGATCTGACAGATCCGCGATATTTTATTGGTAGTGACTAGTTTATGCATGGCTGAATATGATTGGTCTGATTTTCACAAATGACGGTGTCACTGTCTGAAAAAAATAAAATACATCTGTCATTGTTTTTTCGTCGCTGTAAACTTGTTTCTTCTTTTCTTGATTTCCTTTTCTTAGTTGTAAATTACAATTTGGAATATTAGTTGACGCAATTAACAAAGCATTTAAGGCAGTTTGCACTAGCGACATGAGCCTGGTCCTGGACTTTAGTGGTATGAGAATAACCACAATATATACGAGACATTTTATCAGTTGTAAGGGCTAGGTGACGTCACAGACATGCACACTACAAACCAACAATTTTGAAAAAGCCAGGCCTCTGTTTTTTAAGTTCTGCCACCGCCGTCGAATCGCGAACGATCTATTCAATTCTGCCATCACCACTACCACCATCAACATCATCATCATCATCATATCTTTATTTACCCTCGGATCTTAGAGTAGCTTGTGCAGCTAATATCTCCGAGCATCTACCCACCCAACCATGAGAATATACACACAAAGACCAGACCACAACACCGAAAACTACGTTCCCACTCTTTGCGAACAGTGAGTGGGTTCTTTAACGTCCCACAGAGTTATTTACGAACAAGGGTTGTGAGACTAGGCCTACGGTTTATCGTCCTTATCCGAGAAGACTAGAAAGTTTAACCATTTGCAGATGTCATTACAAAGGCAGCACTCTCTCCTCAGTTACTTAAAGACCCTGTGTGTTGGTCCGGCCGGGGTTTGAACCCACGACCTCCCGGTAATCTGGTACTCTACCAACTGAGCTAAGTGGTCGGCGGTTGCCAGACTCAACTCCATTAATGTAAGCGCAAGCTCATGATCATAAGCAACGAGACGCAAACAAACATTTGTCTTCTTCTTAACATTTTTCTCATGCCTATGCTTTAGTGAGAACATGATTGATTTGACCCAAGATAAACTCCATCCGCTCATGTGTATACCGTGATGTGTCGATAGTTGAGCTCTCTTCAACTGTGCTTTTACCTTTGGTAATGCTTATGTCGCTGATAAAGTCAGCCCTAAATGTTGTAAGCTGTGAATTTTAACTCCACTGCAAACCTGCACAATTGTCTGATGAAATCCATCTTCTTTTTAATAAACTTACGAATGGTTTCAATCCCCTGAATGGTCTCCAAACAATGAGAGAATACTGGAGTAGCTGTAATAAGTGAGAACGCGTTTGGTTTGCATGAATGTGCCAAGGTAATAACGACAAAACAAACAAATCGGAGAAAACGTCGGCACAAATGGAATCGGGCTACCCAATCGTTCACCAAAGCTAAGAGACCTCTAGAATAATCGCAATGACAGTAAAGGTCAGTCCTTGAAGGACATCATGAAGGTCAACTGGAAGTCGTTCGTCCATGTAATCGATGTCACTGGAGAAACTATTCAGGATGCGACTTGCTGGACTGGTATCGAAAAAATTGCACTGGAACCCTGAGCATTGCATGAAGCATTCTGTACAGTGATAGTATTGATAGTATATTTTATTTAATATGTGGACTGGTAAACAATAGCCAGCTGGAGAGAGAAGGCTCCAGAAGGCCATTCAATGGTTCACTGCGGCTCAGCTCAATTAGTACAAATATGGTATAAAGAAACAATAGTTTTAACATTCTTTCAGTTCAGGAGTACAATAAATATTTGTGGACTCGACGTTTAATCAAAGCCCTGACTACCGGTGTAACGTTACGCTATTCTAGGAGCGCAAACGAGTGAGAAATAGACGACCAACAGTCATAACTAAAACAACAACTCCATGCTTTATTAAAATAAAGCAAGCACATGAGAAAGAGGTCACGTGACTAGCATGACGTCACATCTTTCCTTTTTTCGAAAAAAATAAGAAAGTTGTACACTAAACGCAGTACTCGCAAATGAGGTTGTTATAACGGACTGAAACGAATAATGTCAGTGTCTCTGAACTCTAATAAAGAATTTACTGAAATAACAAATAACGGTCTCTTAACTTCAACTTTAACTTCGTGTGATAATAATAAAGAACTTGGTCAAGAGTAGTGTTCTAAAGTCCTTATTTGACTGAAACAAAGTCCTGTAAGTACTGTGGTGCCCTTGAGACTCGTCTACTCCTTGTCACAACTGTGGTTGGCTTTGTTGTGGGAGGTGGCTCCTGGCTTGGGGACACTGTCACCGGCTCTGCTTGCTTGGGTAGATCAACAGGGGTGTTTTGGACTGGTTGACCTGTGGCTTTGGGTGTGGTTGGTTCAGCTGTTGTGGGTGATGTGCCCGTCTGGTTTTGTTGAGGTTGCACGACAGGTCTGGTTTCAGCCGACTGGCCAAATGGTTCCTTGGACTGGCGAAGATGTCGACGATCTCTTCTGTACAGTTTGCCATCTTCAGTCCGGACCTCGTACGACCGAATGTCAACTTGTTCTTCAACACGCGCTTTGAACCACTTCCGTTCTGTCACCTTGTTTAGGGGCGACTCGCACAATCTCTCCTGACTGTAAAAGTGGAAGTTCTTTGCTGGTCCGGTTGTAGTGCTTGGTTTGTTTGGACTTCTGCTTGATCAGTTTCCCCTTCACATCCTCTTGGACCTTTGGCTTTAGCAAAGAACTGCTGGTGGGAAGCAGTGTTCTTGTTCTGCGACCGAACATCCTCTGGGCGGGAGAGCTTGACATTCCTTCAGTAGGAGTATTTCTCCAATCCAACAGGGACAAGTAAACATCTGTGCCGGCTTGCTTGGCTTTCTTCATGATGTTTTTCGCCGTCTTGATGGTGTTTTTGACTTTGCCATTGCTCTGGGGACAGCCAGGCGAACTTGTGATGACTTCGAACTCGTAGCTGGCCGCAAAGTCTTTGAATTCCTGAGAGTTGAATGGCATGTTGTCACTGATTAGCTGATTTGGAATTCCATGGACTGAAAACTGCTTGCGGAGTTTCTTGGCTATGTTTGCTTCAGCCTTGCTCTCTAGTCTGTCCACTTCAAAGTAACTTGAGTAGTGGTCAACCACACAGAGATAGTCTGTATCATCTAGTGTGAAAACATCTACTCCAACCTTCTGCCAAGGGCGATCAGCAATTTCGTGACAGATGAGAGGCTCTTTTGGTTGGCTTGACTGATAACAAGAGCAGATATCGCACTTTGAAATGTAATCAGTTAGTTCTGAGTTCATTCCTGGCCAATACACAGTTTCTCTAGCCTTGCGAAGGCAAATCTGAATTCCTGTGTGAGCTCCATGCAACTTCTCTTTAATTCTTGCACGTAGACTCAAGGGGATGACACAACGCTGTCCTTTGAAGATTAGACCATCTTGTGCTGATAACTCATCTCTAACTAGGAAGTACGGGTGGAGAAACACAGGGACTTCCCTCTTCGTTTCTGCCCATCCACTGATGACGGTCTTCTTCAACTGTTGGAGAGTGTCATCTTGAGCTGTTTCTGCTTGAATTTCTGTTAGCTGAGGCTCGGAGATAGAGAGAAAATTAGCTGCATGAATGGACTCCGTTTCCTCCTCTCCTGTACTTTAGACTGAGTTATGTTCTTTGAAGAAGCTCTTGATAAGGTATCAGCCAAGTACATCTCAGAACCAGGTTTGTACTTCAAGTCAACATCATGCTGCTGGAGTCGAAGCAGCAGTCGCTGTAGACGCTTTGGTGCTGAAACAAGGCGTTTCTTGTAAATTGATACCAGAGGTTTGTGGTCGGTTCACAAAATCACTCGTCTTCCAAACGTGTAATGATGATTGTGTTCTAGCCCGAAGACTTGAGCCAGAAGTTCTTTCTGGATCTGAGAATATCTCTGCTCCGCTGGGGTGAGTGCACGACTTGCATATGTGACCGGCTGACCCTCTTGCATTAGAACAAATCCAAGGCCATTTTGAGATGCATCACCTTGTCCTTCAGTTTGAGCTTGTGGACTGAAATACTTAAGGACTGGGGCTTGTGTAACAGCAGTTTTTAGAGACTGGAAGGCATCCTCTTGTTCCTGTGTCCACTGCCACTCAACGTCCTTGTGTGTTAGTTTGCGGAGAGGCTCACATAACGCTGACAGGTTACTGAGAAACTTCGAAAGGTACTTAACCATGCCAATGAGACGCTGTACACCCTGGACATCAGCGGGGGCTTCCATTTTCACAATGGCCTCAATCGTCTTGGGTTCGGGTTTGACTCCTTCATTGCTTAACAGATGTCTAATGAATGGTACTTGGCTGCATTTGAAGTCGAACTTGGCTTTGTTTAATTTGATGTTCCTGTCTCTGCATCTTTGTAGTAGGCGTACAAGGTTTGCATCATGATCCTTGTTTGCTTCTTCCTTGGTGTCACCTTGACCTGTAATCAGCAAATCGTCTGCTATTCTGTAGACTCCAGGTAATCCTTGCAGGTTTTGATCTAGCTTTCGCTGAAAGTATTCAGGTGCTGGGCTAATTCCATACGGCATCCTTAACCACCGATGTCTGCCCCATGGTGTCCGAAATGTAGTTAGGCGGCTCGACTGATCATCTAATTCGATCTGGAGAAAGCCATCTTTCAGATCTGCTTTGGAAAAGACTCGTGCTTTCCAAAGTTCAGGAAGAATGTCATCAATGACAGGCAAAGAATATTGGCTTCGACTGAGTGCCTCATTCAGGGGTCTGGGGTCGATGCAAACTCTGACTTTCCCATTCGCTTTTGCTGTGACCACTGCACTGGACACCCACTTAGTTGGCTGTTCTACTTTCTCTAAGACACCAACACTGACAAGACGGTCAATTTCTTCTTTGAACTTTCCTTTCAACGCGACAGGTACTCTGCGGGGAGGCATTATAACTGGTGTGACAGATTCATTTACTTCTAAGTGTAACTTTCCGTCCATTTTTCCAAGTCCCTTGAAGATGTCTCCAAAGTCGGTTAACACTTGCTCCTTAGTAAGAGAACTACTTGGTGAGACAGTGAAGACTTCATTGTTGCTCAAGAGCTGGATATAGTGATGATGGACTAACATGAAATCACTGACATCAACCACTTCAGCAGTATTCACATTAACATCTTCTGTGGAGAGGTCTACAGCCAAAAGTTCTTCCTCTGACGAAGTGACGGCTTCAAGAGCATTTACGTTCTTCCAATTGCTTTTCTTGGAGCTAGGTTTCGTAGCCTTTGGCTTCTTTTCCTCAGAGACACTCTTCTTTCCATGAAGATGACACTTGCTCGCTACGTGATTCTCTTTCTTGCACTTCTTGCAGATTTGACCAAAAGCAGGACATTTTTCTCTATTTCTTTCGTGAGACTTGCCAAAAAAAGTACAGTCGTCGATCATACTGGTGTGTGACTTTGGACGAGATGATTTGAGCGCGTTGACTTCACTTTATTCCTTGCCCTGACTTGACATATCTTGGACGTGCAATTTAGTCGCTTCGGCTGCTCGGCAGCTATCAAGGCATTTTTCCAGAGTTAATTTCGGTTCCTGGAGAAGCTTTTTCCTCTGACCATTGTCCCTGATACCACAGACTAAACGATCTCGGATTAAATCATCTTTTAACGAACCAAATTCGCAGGTTTCGGCAAGTGTGCGAAGTGCTGTTGTGTATGCATCAATCGACTCATCTGCTTGTTGTGAACGATTATTGAACTTGTATCTTTCATAAATCACATTTGCTCGTCCTATGCAGTAGTTCTGCCACAACTCGAGCACTTTATCCATGCTTTCCCTCTCAGCGTCCGACGAGAACGGCAAACCAGTGTGTATTTCCAGCGCATCTGGACCGATACACGTGATAAACGTGGCGACACGAAGCGTTGAAGGTTGTTTGTCCAAGCCAGTGACAATTTCATACGCTTTCCAAACCTGTATCCACTTTTTCCAATTGGCAGCCAGGTTTCCTTTAGTGTCGAATTTCTGGGGAAGTGATACGATGGCAATAAACCTTGATTGCGGCGGGCTAATAACGGGAGGAGCATCTGCTTCGTCCGGCATGTCCGTGGATTCAAAATGGCGGCGCGTTGAAGCACAATCTTCACTCAATGGAGACTTTGAAAGCTTGAATTCACTCTACAGCGGCTTTCTACAACACGACGACTACCACGTCTGACACCATGTAACGTTACGCTATTTTAGGAGCGCAAACGAGTGAGAAATAGACGACCAACAGTCATAACTAAAACAACAACTCCATGCTTTATTAAAACAAAGCAAGCACATGGCCAAGAGGTCACGTGACTAGCATGACGTCACAACCGGAGTCTTGAACGACTGGCTTCCAGTAAGTTGTGCTACACCTCAGTGAAACCAGTATAGATGAAGCTTCTGTCCAGGGTGTTCATGTTAGTGGCTCAGTGGAATGAATAGTACATGGGGAGACTTGGAAGCAGTAGTACGAGTGACCTGGCGCGTCATACACTAATTGAGGGAGCATGACGAGAAGATCTTCTGGGCATTGGCTGCACCTACCTGCCACCTGAGGAACCGACTGAGAATGGCTAGCTCTGCGCTGGTACTGGTTTCGCCAGTGACAATACTCTTCAGTACCTTCTTCTTTCTGGATATTATCAACTGGAGTTAGATTGGTTGACGATCCATTCATCCAGGACAAGACGACAGCATTATTAGTTGTTAGTGGGAGGGATAAGAAGCATATGAAGAGAACTTCGTGGAAGGAATGCACTAGTAAATATATGTTGTTACGGTTTTCAAGCACCGAAAACGTCAAAACGCGTAAAGAAAAAGCATCGACGTTTTTGACATTATGGAACATTGATCACATTTGAGCAAACTGAGTAGAAATACGGATTTCTCAATATGTTAAATATGTTCCAACTCTGAAGACTCCAAACAGAAGTTTATTTCCAAAGCAAAATGCTGATGGACAAAATGATAACTATTTAAAGTGTTTCTTCTTACTAGGATGCTTACTGAGAAAATTCATAAAACAGAATCTGAATGATGAGTAAATGAAACCGATCTGAAACACCTCTCCGCCTTTGCTTTTATACTTATTGAGTCACGATGGTGAAGACAACTTGAGGGGTGAGAGAATGTCCCCTGCCCATAAGAGTAAGCAAAGGAAAAAAAGGATGGCAGTACTGACGATGAACTCGCTATTGCGTTGGCTAACAAACCACTTCTACACCAAACCATTTTCAATTCTTTGTTGTGAGCAAATCAAAACGTGCAAGTTCTCTAAATGTGCAATGACTTATCAACGGAATCGATAGTGAAACGTTCTGTAGTGTCTGTCCAAAAAAGAAAAGGTTTGATGACTATTGTTTTTATAAAATGGGCGTGATTATTCGAAACAGCTCGTCTTAATTACTTCATGTTGCTCATTTTATTCATTGTGACTAATTTGGGTTGAGGATTGAATATTCATGGGGTAAGTGTTATCGACTCAATAAAACAAGAAATACACGTGTATAATTATGATCTGCTTAGCTTTTATTTTGAATTGAATCAGTTTAGTTTCGTCAAGAGATTCAATAATGAGCATCTCATACCTCCTTATTTTTTTAATGGAACGTTGATAGTGCTTTTTTCCAGGTACTCATTTTAACAGATCGCGATGGCATAGATTGTGTTTTCAATTTGCGTAAGACCCTCGGTCGTGAACTTGAAGTTTCTTTCCTCAATCTCTATCGTCATAAGTTACTGTTTTAGGCCTAGGGCAAACGTCGAATCTAAGTCGCGTCGAATTTATTAAAAATAGGTTCGACAAAGAGTCGACTTAATTCCAGTGTGGTAGCAAACGTCGAACCTGCGTAGACCCTAATTGACAAGTTGCACTTCGTGAAACACATGAATAAGCATGTGTCCCCGTGCTATGAGGGAACTTACGAAAACACCACGGCGACGGCGACGACAACGCCACAACACAAAAAGCTTAACAAAAACAATCGCTCTGCACGTGCGTTTTAAATTTTGGTCATTTCTTTGACGTCCTCTGCAAAACAACAACGTGAAATGACCAAATTCAAGGTTTTGTGGAGAACGTGAACCCACGGGAGTGAATTTTTCATTCTCTTCCTTAACTTGAACGGTACTCCTACCAATTTAGTTCCTGGGTAGTTTGTCGTTGTTGTATACAAGTTGAATGAGTTAAAATAATCGCGAAGTAGCACAAATGATATAAAGTTATACTTTCAAATGACGTTTGCGTTGGCGTCACCGTCATGCATTCGTAAGGTCCCTGTTCACTCGATGCGCGGCTATAGCTAATTACTGCTAGGACTTGCTAGCGAAATGCCGAAATACAGTGTTCGTCGGGCTTTTCTTTGGCAATTAATTGCGAAAATTAGAAAGAGAAGACTCAAACACTGAGCCTTTATTGCAAATAGGCAATTCGCATTTCAATCATTTATATTTAGTGTTCATGAAACACGAAAAACACATTTCCATCACGCTGTGCGATATCAGCAATGACTTTCGATAGCTCGCCATTTCTGGTCGCGAAATTGTCTTTGTACAGCGCATGCTCGTCAGGGGGGAAATAGCGTTTGGCAGATGGGGGAGTCGGTATTTTTGTGACTTTTGCGCAGTCCATCACATTTGAATCAATTATTTTGTAATTTGCATGATTTATGAATTGAGTTCAGCGCATGTTTAGAACGGCGTTTGCTGTAACGCCGAACCACTGTCGCATTGTCCGACTTGGCAAGTCGAACTTATGCTGGAGTCGAACCAATTAATTTGAGTCGAACTTAATTGCGGCAAACGTCGCACCATTCATGCACCTATTTCAAAATTAATAGGTTCGACGAATTAAGTTCGACTAAGATTCGACGTTTGCCCCAGGCCTTAGTTTTAGAACAGACAACTTGTTAGAATAATTTGCATGCAGCGAATGACAACTGTTGATAGATGTACAGTTAGTGACAGGCATACTCGGAAAAACGAAAATCCTATTTCTACCAACAGTAGTCCTACTTAGTAGTATGCCAGAACCTAGTTTAATCTGATGGTCTTAGCTCCCACGAGTCTAGGCCTGTAGCTCAGTGGTAGAGCGTCAATAGGTTCGACGCCTGTTGGAAGAACTCGGGTTTTCTTTTTCCGAGTATGCCCAGTGTCACTGACTGAAAAAAAAATACATGTATCGTTTATTCACCAGGCTAAAAACATAAGGCCGTAACAAGCATGAGGCAAGACGAGGCACTTGACTCGTCTAAGTTTCATCCCGAAATTAAAAAAAATATAAATCGCTTGTTAATAGTTCCCAAATAGAGGGAGCAGGAAGGAAGTGTCAGAATCAGGCAGTGGAATTATTCCCAAATAGCGTTTTATATAGTTGCTATATCAACGCACGGCACAGGAAGGAAGTGCTAAAAGTTGCATTTTAAAGTTTCTAGAGCTATTTGTCGTTTTAGCTGACATTTGTTACAGACATTCTTTTTTGTTTTTGTTGTTACTGCACAAATTCCGATTTAATTCAGCCAAAACAGGTGATCGAGGCTTGGAAGCAAAAGAGATAGATGGTAAGTTACTATATACTTTTAGTGCTGCTATAATCAAATAGTTAACAATGACGAAATTTTTGTAAAGTATTTATCAATAGACACTAAAGAAAAATATTTCAAAGATTTCTTTTAAATAGGTATCAATCTTGCACCCAAAGCTAAATTCAATGGTGTATAGAAATTAAGTTTGTATGACGCAATCATACACTATTGCAGGAATTTTTCTTGCTGTCTTCTCTGTAAAAAGTACTGTTTGTTCCACTCTAAGCGAAAACACTTCGTGGAGTCGCATCGTTTTTCGTGTGGATCGAAGCGTAAAAATTAAGACGCTACACTGTTTGCAGACTTGCAAGGTTCTTACACATAAGGATGCCTCTTTTCCCATCACGAGCTGAACGTCAAAGGCTTTCATAATTTGGCCATTCAATTCATAATCCGAAACTGGACATTTAAAAGTAGTCTCCGAGACAAATGTCTTTTTTTTTACTCAAAGCAGACGATGGTCGTAACGGTGGCTTTGATTTTGGAAGCCTACTGAGATTTAGAGGGTAAGTTACCTTTTCGTTCGTTAATTATGCATGTAATCTACCAAACGTTTGCTAGCTGCCCCCTGCACTTCTTAATTCTGTTTTTGTGTGTTCCGGAATGAAGCAGAAATGTTAGGGAAGCTTTCTCCACCAAAATGCATAATTTATGCTTAACTTGACTAAAGCTGTTATACTGCGCTCTATTAAGCTGTTGCTATGGTAATCAGTATAATGCCCAAGTACTCAAATAATTTATTCAGCCTTCTGCTGTCATTTCAAGTGTTGTCATCCGTTTTTAGACCCCCCATCCGTTGACATTTTCTGAACTTAGCCTAGGTTTCTCTGACAAAGATTGGCACAACTGGTCCAGGTTTTCGTTCAATTTCAGTCTAATATTTGTCGTGGTCTACTACACGTCGTCGTTTTAAATACTGAAAGGATCCAGGAAACAAGGCTGCCCACTAAATGATAGTTCATTTGCTAAGTTACAATTTAGTTTAAATAAACTTCTACAGCTAATTGAGTTAAGTAAGGGAGTTGTCCCGCGCCAGTCAGCAAGATTTAAAACTGACTTTACAAAATAATATGGTCTGAGATTCAGCTCCTAGTAGTAGTATTCATTTGCGAGCAGACGAAACCAATTCTGCAAAAATACTGTCCTTTTGCTTAACCAATATTCCTGGATTGTCAAACTCTATTAAACGGCCATTGTCTAGAACAAGCACCTTATCATAATGCATGACATTAGTCATACGGTGGGCGATAGTCAACACGGTACAGTCCTTGAGTTGGTCCTTGATGGTGTCATGCAACAATCTTTCAGTGTCATAATCAACGTTCGCTGTAGCCTCGTCAAAAACGATCACTTTCTTTTTCTGCAGCATAGCCCTTGCCAGGCACAACAACTGTCTTTCCCCAACGCTGAAGTTGCTACCTCGTTCGGTCACGTGAGAATGTAACTTGTCAGGAGTGTTCTCGAGAAGTGACTTAATATGTGCTTTCTCGAGTGCAGCCCAGATCTCTTGGTCGTCATATTCTTGAAACGGATCTAGATTGCTACGCAGTGTGCTGGTGAAAAAAATGGGATCTTGTGGGATTGCAGTCATAACCCCTCGTGCCTCCTGAAGGTTAAGCTTGCTGAGACAAACTTCTCCTAGAAATATTTTCCCATTATGTTCAGGCATCCTGAATAATGAAGCCACTAGCGATGATTTGCCTGCTCCTGTTCGTCCAACGATGGCAACTTTTTCACCTTCTTCTATTAAGCAACAGACATTATCAAGCGCGTTTGGGCCCCCAGGGTAGTAACAGAGGGAGACATTCTGAAACTGTAGTCGTCCCGTTTTGTTCCAATTTTTTGGCGCATCATTCGGTAGATCGTAACCAAGTTCTGGTTCTATTTCGGTGTAGTTCAAAACACGTTGTGTTGAAGTCATCCAGTTTTCCATCCGAGAGAATGCTATCAGTGCAAGAAGCGATTTAGAAACCAGCTGAATGGCGTACGTTATGGAAAGGCCCGTTGAACCTAAGAATTGTAAGAAGCATTAAGAAAGTGGCGACTTTGATCATTACTACTGTCTTTGTTTCGAAAACGTATGTATCAGATTTAGTCCATTGAAGAATGCTTCTAGTACTCATTGTTTGAAATTGCGGTTTATAAATGGATTTAAAACTTTATATTTCTAGCGCGTGATAGTTGATGAGGATGCAGCCCGCCGTATCAACTATCCTCTTTAGAAACCGGGGCCGCAAGCTTGCAACAAGTAAGGATCACTTTTACATTATTGGATAAGGAGAAATGCTTCCACATGTTCCATGTTTCCCGACCAGCTGATCAAAGTCACAATTACTAGCACGCTAATTTTAACCTTCAAGTTCTGCTTTATTTTTGTCATCCGGCCATGCTCAAATGCAATACCTTTCTAGATACGTTGGCCAGGTAACATAGTTTTGATCTCTTAATAGGAAAGGGATGATCTATAAAACTGCTTACTAAAGGTATTTTTGCTGAGTTAAGAGATTTCTAAAGATCTTTTTAAAACGTCGTTTGCATTTGACAAGAAATCAATTTCGGCTTACCTGTACTATTATGTAGTAACATTGAAGCAAATATAACAATTACAGAGAAGAAAGCCAGTATTAGATCGACTCGAAGTCCAAACCACACTTGAGTAGCGTTGAATATTAACCACTGTCTGGTGTTGTGATCTTGATGCCTGGGGAAACAAATTAATAAAATTGCAATAGTGCATAGAAAAGGTTTTTCCTGTCTCTTGTCTTTATAACAAATCAGAGAAAATTAAACTATATCACCGGTATGGTATTGGGTATTTGATTGGTTTGTTTTCTTATATGCGAAAATGGAGTTGACATAAGCTAAACACAATGGAATTGACGATAAATTGGATCTGCTAATGGATATGCACTAATGTTTCGTTAGATAGCTATTTTTACAAAGAGTGTGGGTGTGATTTTAATTTGTTTATGCTTACTGTGCTACAAGTGAAAACCGGCGTTGGAATTCTTAAGCTGTGACTTTCAGTTCCACTGCGTACCTGCATAACTGTGTGAAGAAATCCTTTTCCTTTTTGTAACTACGTATGGTTTCAATTCCTTGAATGGTCTCCACATAATGCGAGAACACTGGGCTGGCTGTGATAATGGAGAGACGTTTAGTTTCCCTTGATGTACGCAGATAATAACGGCATAACAGAAATATCAGACCGACCACTGGTACAGCAGGAATGGCCACCCAATAGTTCACCAAAGAGACCAGTAAAATCGCAATAACAGTGAAGATCAGTCTTTGAAGAACATCTAGAAGGTCACGTGGCAGCCTTTCGTCCATACAATCGACGTCACTGGAAAAGCGATTCAGGATGCGACCGGTGGGACTGGTGTCGAAGAATCTCACTGGAGCCCTGAGTACTGCATGTAGCATCCTATAATAATGATGATCTTAATTTAGCTCAAGAAATAGAAGCAAGATACAAGACCATGGAGAGTGACAAAAAGATTGAGGGCGAAAGATTTGTTTTGGGGGAGGGATAAAGGTTATAAGAAAACTTCGTAAAATAAAGAGAGTAGGTAATCTTCGTTGTTCGTATCGCCAAGCACATAAAATACCTATGAGCAATCGCAGGAAAAAGTATCGATCTTTCCAACATTATTTATTGGAGAGCAATTTGTGCACGATATTAAAGTACGCTGATTTCAGGGTATCCAAAATATGTCTCAGTGAGACTCACCCGATCAACTTCTTCTGTAATTAATCAAAGTGTGAGTATCACTAAGTAAAGGTTACTTACTTGCTACATCAATCGGATGACAATGACCTACAATATATTTTTCACCCCGTGTGCTTTTCTTCGTGTTGAAATGATGGAGAATCGGAAAGACTAAGATGGAACTCTTAGTATTATTATTCTGGTTTACTATTGAAAAGGAAAATATGAGTTGTATGTATGGCGTAATAAATACCTCTGAGTCAGTGTAAACTGTATGCCACCCCTAATCCGAGTGCATTAAAAAACCCCAGTAATTCTTTGGTTGTCATGTTTTTTGGCTCTCGTCCTTACTCCGAGAATTTTTTCTTTGGGCCGGGTAATCCGGTTTTTCCCTCTCCTCAAAACACATGTCCAAATTAAATTCAATCTGGAGAGCGTTCCCAATCAGCGCTCTGCGCATAATACGTTGACACTTCAATAAAATGTATGACAATTTGTAAGCTTCCGTAAGACTTTCTGAGATACTTGTGTTATATTTTATCCAAACGAGAGTGTGCAGTTGGTGATGTTGTGAATAGTTTGAATCTGGATTTCATCGTCATCACTATATGGCCCGTAGGTTCACTTTTTCAGGTCCAATTAGCCCCCCTCCAATTCGATCATCGATCAGGCATTCTTGCCGCCGAACCTAAAAAAGTCCTGCCTACTCTCTAATCTGCTAATATTTGTAAGCCATGTTTTTCTTGGTCTTCCTCTTTGTCAGTTGCTGGGGACTAGCCCGTGCTTAATGCTGTTAGCCAAATCTGGATTCAATTGATCCCAAACGTAATGTCGATGGCAAGATACCTGAATTTGCAATGAAATTTTCATAAAGGTGTAACATGAACACAAGCGAACCAAGATAAAAGATCTGAAGTAGCCTGACGATGGACTAGCATACCTCTTGTGCAACATCTTTGATGACCGAAGAGCAGCATGGAAGACGGCAAATGCCCTGACAAACACCAGTAATGCAGAGCCTCCAACAATACCAGAATAGATGATCACATTTTTGGTTTCCTTCTTTTGTTGTTGTGGAAGCTCCGTCCAGTGAGAAAGCCAAACGTCTGACGATGCACTAAATACTGGGAAAAAGGATAAAAATACCCAACAGAACTCAACTGAATTATTTGTAACTTTTTAATGTAAGCCTGCCCTACTCAAAGAGTAAAACTGTCCCTTTGTTAGAACAGCTATGGAATTATAATTAAAAGCAAGCTAAGGGCGTGTGTTCCATGCTTGGCAATGTTAGTGGCGAGGTATTTCTTCATTGATGCAGTCAACGTTGTTGACAAATTTGATCATGACCACATTCTAAACATCCCCAGAACAGTAATGCTGGTTGCCGCCCTGGAATTTGGCTTATCATCAACTCACGAATTCAATGCCATAAACAATGGCAACGCGTGAAGCAAACTCGCTGACAATTGACTAAAGATAACACAAAATTAGCGAAATGAAAAACAAATGTCATAATTCAGGCTATTATATAACGTAGAAATGCAGCATTACTCCAGCGCTGACACTTTTAGCGCCCAGCGAGTACGCCAAACAGAGAAAAAGTTTTGCGTTTAGGTGTGCTTATAATTAAGGAAGCTACTGTGGTGTGAAGGACATTTTGACTCGTGTTTTGTTTGCAGATATGCGAACCGTATAAACTCTGCTTGTCCCACCGTCACAGCGTTGTTCATGGCTAGTGTTTTGACTCGTTCGGAGTGAAATCGCTATCCAACGAACCTACCT
>NW_028145528.1:2422500-2542500 GCF_977016875.1 Pavona decussata | reverse complement strand
CATATTGTGCTCAGTGTTTTAAATCTGTACATACAAAAGTCCAAATTTCTTAGAGTATAGATAGATGATCAAACTACTAAGACATAGTAGTAATGCAAGAGATCGTTCTGATGCTACAACATCAAAATTGCTATTATGTCCTGAAGCTATCTGAGCCTGGTCATTAGAAGAGCGACTGGATACGAAAACTTTATACAGTGGATAAGTCACCTTCCGGCAGATAAAATGTGCTCCATCTAATACAATTTATCCGTTAGCGGATAAAGTGATTTATCCACTGCATAAGATGATTGAACAACTGGGACCTGTCGTATAAACTACTCACGTAGCACGTGCTATTAAGTCCTCATAGGATATAGGAGCTAATCAAACTGAGCACTGCCCCTAGCCACGATCACTACGCTCTCCAGTTTTGTTTTTGTGAAACAAGCAGTCCTTAATCGTTTCGGAATTATTTTCATCTTTCTGTAATACCAGTCCACTCTTTGGACTATTTTTCGAACCACTTTTTTTTTATTTTCAACGATGGTGCAAGGAATCCGAGCATTTTTACAAATCTTAAAACAACCAACGTTTGAGTTTTCCGAGGGCAATAAATTGTCTTTGACGACACTTTTTCTTCAATTTGTAAATGCGACTTTTGAAATATCTTACCTTCTGATACATAATTCCTCGAAGTGCTGATCTGATTTTAGCGGCAATGACGTTTGCCGCATATTCGCAATGGCTCTTAAAGAAGGGTTGTAGGAATAAAGTGAAGGCCATGCCGGACGCCAGTGCATAGCTCCAATAACTTAGGCCCTCAGGATCGTTATTTAACTCCCACAAAAGTAAGCTCATTAAAACTGGTTGAATAAATGCGCATATTGCATCGCCCAGCATTGTACCAACATAAGTTGCGTAATCCAACGGGCGAATCACTCGCAAAAGACAACGCCAGAGTTTTTTCCTTCTTCCTTTGCCATCAGTTGGAGTTTTCAGTGCATTTTGAAGCTTGTGTGTCAGGTCAGCAGTGTCCTCTTGGCCAACAGCTGTCAAAGGGACGTCATTTTCCTCAAGCGGACGAGAATATCCCAAGCTCATTGTCCCCGATAGCCATGAGAACATTAGATGGTGAAAACAGCCAGGTGTTTTTGTGTCGTCTCCATTGACTCTGTTACCGTGGGATAATGGACTGTACGAATAATTTTCCATGCTGCTTCTGTCTGTGGATTTAAAATTTAGTCAAAGAATTATTTTACCCTTTGTTTAAACATAACAATTTGCTATGAAAAATGTTTTCTTTTTCGACGAAACCCTTCTTTACATTGCCTGTACATACGTAAAATATTCATTATATGGAATCTTCACTTTTTTTCAAACAGCCAAACCTGGAGCCGACGCGTGCATGGTTGATATCCTAAGCTGTTGCCATTCAGCTGAACGCTTTCCTGCTTTCTTTAATATGGTGTTATAGTTATTGGTGTTGTTGTTGTTTTTAGTATTCTACTAGAAAACAATTTTGGATTCTATGCTTTGAGTGTCAGTAACTTTTCACAAGGTTGGATTTAAGCTACGAACTTGAACTCTGAGCGCTGTTGGAAGTCATTGGGTTTATACATGCGTTGCATTATTTATCGTTCTTTAGCTTTTAAACTTGTTAAAGAATTATAAATTATGCAACTCCTTCTAATGATGTGTTTATGCTTTGCGAACCAGTAATTCGCCTGATGACTGAATTCAAAAGAAAATCGTTAAAGCTATACAAAACAAAACGTGCAAAAACCTGCGTTTAATCATATCCTTCCTCAGTGTCTAAGTAGCGCCGACACTTTGAGACCATTAAATCACTTTTTATTTTCTTTGATTTTCTGCTTTACTTTTGATGCAATCTTGTCTTTATGTTCTTATCAAATGATTGCAAATAATTTGCATCGTCTCGACTCTCGCATCCTCTTGTTTTTGTTTCGAAAAAAGAAAATGAGGCTGAAAAATTCACACGTATGCCTCTGTTTTGCATGGTAATTACTGCCATCCTGATATATCACATGCCTGAATTAAGGGTAACGCAAAAACAATCACACTTAAGACAAATATTCAGTATTAAAATATAAGCAATAGCCTTAGGAGCTTACGTCTGCTTCTCTGTCTGAAATTAGAGCGGTCCATGGCCTAGCCACTTGCGCAGGCTTTGCATTGTATACCGTTTTACTTCCAGTATTGGTGGAAACTAACTACTTTGGAATAATATCTATCAAACTATTGCCACAAGTAAATTTAGAGCCCGAATTAAAGGATGTCCTGGCGAATCCCTTCAAGTAGTTGTCTCATTTTAAAATTCATTCTCACTAAATTTTATTCATTTGGTATTTTAACAGAGATTAGCGACTATCGCATTGTTCAACCGTGTTTAGTGACTTCAGTTACTTCTGTTGAACGAGCTATAAAAAGGGGCATGTTTTTTTCTTGTGTTAAGTTGTTTCAAAAAAATATTTTTGTTTCCTATGTCATTAGTAGGCCACATTATAATTTGCGTGCGGTCTAATTGTAAAAAGTCATGAGTAATTAAAAGCAGTAGCAACCAAAGAAATAGAATAATATATGCCAAATCGATCTTGAATACGGCAAGTTTAACTTATCAATAGGATTTTTTTCCTTTTTTTAATGATAACAGCCCTTTAGTTGGTACGTGAACCTTAACTTAGAACTGACATCGTATTCAAAAATTGTGCCATCGTTTGCGCTAAGAGTAAGAAGCATTTTTGATGACCTGCAGACAGTTTTGATACCGCCGGAGGGTTAATGTCTTCGATTACTATTTCTTTCTTAGCTTCTGACAGGGTTGGTTTACCGGTGACCTAGACGGGAGAAATAATACTTTTTCACTTTTGTCGTACGCGAAAGGGTAACGGAATAAAGGATTCTTTTAGTATTTGATTCTTTTAGTATTTGATTAAATTCAAGTATTAAAAACCGCAGAAAATACTGAGCAGACATTCCTGGTAGAAACTGCAGCGCGAAGGTGACACTGACACTAAGGGTATTCTTTTTCTTTTGCTTGACGCTTTGAGGGACATGATTCCTTTCGTATGTATTTGAACAAGAGACTATTAAAACAAAAACCTTGGTATGTGAAAGATTCATGGATTGAAACTTCGGACGAAGCCTCCGCGTATAAGACTGCACCCCTCGTTGTATGTATATACGTTCTTGAAAAACCCATTTTTATCTGCATAACTTGTTTTGCCTTCCAAAATGATACGAGAAATGGCGAGTAGAGCGTCTTACCTAACTGATTACCGATAAATTCAGCGATGTTTTTAAAGTTAAATATGATTCGACATTGTAACTTATCAGGAATCGTTTGCCTCAGCAAACCTTATGTTGACAGTTTTCTGTTTCATTTCAGGGTCGATGAATATTTTCCATCGTTAATAAAACTTACCTACATTAAATTCTAATCTGTGTACCCAAAATCCTGACAAAGTTTAATCCCCGATTACAACAAATGTTTTGGATGCCTTGAAGAAGTTGTGATCCAATGAGTGAATTTCCCTATTATTCTTTAATTATGGGGGGGGGGGGGGGGTTCATTGTTCAGCTATCACAGAACAAAAATGACAAATACAGCGTCACCCGTTTTCAATTGGAGACGAACAGGTCTAATCTGGAAAACCCCCTTCATAATGTTTGGCGTATAAAGTGAGAAGCGTCAAAGTTAACGAATGGTAGGTGAAGGTCTTCAACGTGGCTACGAAGAAATGGATGTATCTCAGGTCCACTTGTAATTTTACTTTGGTACGCCATTGATTTGAAAGTGTTTCTGGTACGTATTTCCATACTGAACAAAGCTACACAAATTAGAAAACAGTACGAGGAGCACTGAACGTTGACGACATCATAAGCCACGAATCATCATCCAAATTACCCACGACCTCCTACCGTCTAGTCAGTCGTAGTTCAGTCGGTAGAGCATCGGTGACCAAAATCCGCTGAAGTTTCTTTTGATGCTCATACCGGTGTTCTTTTTAAAGAACAGGAGATTTTAAAATTCTCTGACATTTATTTATACCAAATAGGTAAATTTATGTATCTTTTTAAAAGAAGCTTACTTCCAAATTATTTTCGTGATATGTTTACTCTTGCAAGTCAAATACATTCTTATAAAACAAGAAATTCCAACCTTTTCTATATACCTTATTGTCGAACTAATCTTCGAAAATTCTCAATTCGGTTTCAAGTGAAACTATCAGTTTGTTTGGCAAAAGACTTAAAAAATTCCTTCTATCTAAGTTAAATTGACTCTTTGTTGAGCTACACACCTTTTCTTTACCTTTTCTTTTTTTTTCTTCCTTTCCTTTTTTTTTTTTTTTTTCCCTTCTTTAAAAAAAAAAAAAATTTAATTGGAAATTTCAATCAGTACCCTTAACTTCTATGGTTTATCCAATAGTTCTAGGAAGCCTATAGTTAATAAGCCCCCGGCTTCTATATAGGCTTCCTAGCCTTTAACACATTTAATATTGTAAATAGTCAAGTATGAATATTGTAATAGTAAGAATATTGTGTGTCGTCTATAATGTATTTATGTTGTATTTTTTTGTTAATGGCAAATAAATTGAATTGAATTGAATTGAATTGAATTGAATCGTACGCTACAATCCCACCGAGGTTAAATATTTTTTCTTTACCAGGTGTGCACCACATTCCCTTACTAGAGCAATGCTCAGTCGAACATTTAGTGGTATCCTTGTATCACTTAGTTTTACGCTGCACGGAATTAATCGTCTGATTTCTCAGTTGCTTCATATGTCGGCCTAGGTCATTCGTCTTTTATTTTAGTTGGGGCCATATTCAAGTATACTTTATTTTATTTTAAGGCAATTTTCGACCTCATATTCATCCCGTGGAGAATGAAGATATCAGAGGGTAAATATTTGAAATTTGTAAAAGTTTGCAAAATGATCAGCTCCAAATTAGCTTGATAGCTCAATTGGTAGAGCACTGAACAGGTATCGCAGTAGGCATGGACTCCAATCATGTTCAAGCCTGAATTCTAAAGTCCTGACCTTCTGCGATGTCGAGGATAAATTGCGTGCATTTAATTTATTGTACAATGACACACTTGAACAAAGTTCTCCCCTCGAGACCTTCAAAGTCCACGGGAAACCAAATCCATGTGTGACGCGTAAGAATGCTAGGGGGGTAGTAGCCAAATTATGAATATCTCTATTTTAACTCGTGGTACGAAAAGAATCCATCTTAATATTTAACAAGCTTAACTGACGTGGAGAACAATATAAACATAGCGTCTTTTTTTTTGGTTGGATGCACACGAAACATTAAGGTCCTTAAGATATTGCTTCAACATCTGAACGTCAACAAACTTTACTGATTTCCAACGAATGGCGACCAGTTAAGATCTCAAAATATTACATAAAGTGGCCCTCACGTTTACATGCATTTTGAAGAAAATGCAGGGCAAAAGAAAAAATTACAAACGGGTAACAAGAGGTGAAATAACAGCAGCAGGCTGAATAAATGATTTGAGTACTTGGGCGTTATGTTAATTACAATGGTAAGAGCCGTTTGTGTGCTTTATAGAGCGTGGTACAACAGCATAAATTGGGCATTTTTGGCAGAGTATAGGCTTCCCTAAGATTTCTGCTTCATCCTGGAAAATACTAAAACATAATTAAGAAGCGAAGGAGATAGCTAGCAAAAGTCTTTTTGACTGTTTGTTAGATTTGAAAGAAATGGTAACTTACCTCTATCTCTTATGCTTCCAAACTCAAAAGCACCGTTTCGATCATCCGGTTTGTCTGACTTCTTCGCGATACTGTGCAAAAACAAGAAAAAGAGAAATATCGCGTCAATAATGAAAAATAGGTCTGCTTTGATTATGACAGGCTTGTGCCTTTGGAAGTGATCCACAAATAGCCACTTTGTAAGTTATAAATGAGTTTTGCTTTGGGGAATGTTTTAAAAGGATCTGTTTCAGTGCTACTTACCACACTAGAACTGTGGCGAAATTATAAATGCCTTTGAATTTCAAATCATGGTGAGAAAAAGCATTCAAGAAGCTTACAAGTTGTCAAACATTTTTTTGCTTCACATTAGCAGGAGCACCTGGGCTCCTGACATTAGCGATCTGAAGTGCACTTGAAGCCCACTTGAAGCCTTATTTTAGTGGCTTATTACTAGTTGCGTTGGAAACGACGAAACTTCAAAGAGCTGAAATGCGATCTCAAGTAAGTATCCGTACTGGCGAATTTTGTCCGATCAAATCGTCAGCTAAGCTAACCAGTTTAATGTCAATTGACCGCAGTGCTACGCCGGCCGAGGTTGAAAAAAGTGTTCGGGATTTTAACGTTCACCGAAGCTTCGTCATTTCGTGGTTTTAGTACTTGCTTATCTGCATGGCTGTTTGTCTTCCAGGTGGGAATATATAATAACTCGATCAGTGGAAATTAAGGGCAAAAACTTTTCTTATGAAAAAAGGTTATAGTTCCCGTCGTCCGAAGTATCAACATTCACCGATCTAGTTGTGACATTTCTCAGGATAAATTGAACATGGATTCTTCAGCCTCCCGCTGAAAACACGCTGAACTGGCAAAAGTGGCAAAAACATTCGCGCGCAAAATCTAGGACAGTGCCAGGAGGTGATCATGATTAGCAAAACTGCTACTGATTCGGACATTGATTAGCCAATCAGAGCACGTGAGAAACGTCATCCACTGGCTTAACATCGAACTAACAAATGATATTTCAACAAATAAAATGAAATAGTGATAACAATATCACTAAACAGCGGATGAATAGCACTTTACGAGATTGAAATGAAAATAACAGTTGTTCTACCTTTTTATATGCACATTTTCTACTTATTACGAAACTTTAATTTTGCTTATGATAGGAAAAAATGTACTGTGACCCAAATTTAAAAAGCTTACGACTTTCAATGCAGCGTCTTTTTACGGTTTGATCCGCACGAACAATTAAGGTCCTCAAGATATTGCTTCAAAAACTGAACATCACCAAATCTCATTAACAACAAATAGCCGGAGACAAGATTGCGATTTTCGCCGATTGCCGCGATAGGCGTATAAAATTCGCGTTATCTGACATGTCAGATGTCGGCGATCAAATTCGCCAGCAGACTGGAGAAACACTAGATATGGTATTTCCAATGCCAAAACTATTATGTGCACGAGGAATTTTAAATTTAAACTCGGTCATTTTACGGGACTCTGTGAACATTTAACGCTTACAAAATGCAACGAGCATAAACAATTTCCAATTACTCATGGGACTGATATGTTCTACTTTTTTCACTTTACATTTTCGTCGAAATACGTACGCAAATAGTCACTGTTGAACCACTGAGCTAGCTAGCTATTCAATACGGCGATTAATACATGATATGTCAGTTCAGTTACGCCAGCGTTATCGAACTAATAAAACATATCCGTCTTTAAGGTTTTTCAGTGCCAGACTTTCCAGACTAACTTCAGATTTAAAAGCGAAAAAGCACTAAAACAACAAAGCAGATGACAAGTATGGTGTCTAATTATTGACAGCCATATGTGGAACTATTCTTATCACAAGTGCATTTTGGTCAAATTGTCGTTCAGACCCTTCAGATCTCAATATTAGTCATGCAGCGCCAATTTTCCCGCTCGTGATAAATGAATGATCATATATACAGGGTAAGAGAATTGATCCTTTATCGAGTGTTTAAAAGAAGATAACAGAAGATAAATGTTTGTTATTTGCCCTCGGTAAAGGATCAATCTTTTGCCCTGATAAGACTACACGCTGCCACGTTCTTTTTGTCTACCGAAGTGGTAAGGAGAAAAGTGAACATGAAATTTAATTTACATGTACCACGGATTTACAACTATGCATAGTTCCTTGAATGCGAAAACTATAAATAGTTTTCATCTATTTCTTCACCCTCACTTCTTCCTAACCAGCAATCAGACGATCTTATCCTCGATTTGTTGTTTAGTTGTTTAATAAAAGCTACTGCTCTTACAAAATTGGCGCGAAAACATGACGCGCTCTACAGCTAATTTATTCCCCGCATAAATCGTATTTCGCATAATTATGGTCAGGTCATGCCACATGCCATTCCGCAAACTCAATCCGTCTTTTACCCTCACCGTTACAATTTTCACTTGCGATCAAATTCGCCGCGACGTCGGCGTATAAAATCTCCAGGTGTGTCTCCGGCTTAACCCATAATAACTAATTCTGAAACCTGCTCGAGGCAGGTTAGAGCTTAAAGGCCTGGTGAAATGTTACTAAAAGTGGTGTTTTATATGCATTTTTGGAGGAAAAGAGGGAAAGAAAGAAAACGGGTGAAATGAAAGCAGAAGGCTGAATGAATTATTTGAGTTCTTGGGCATTATGTTGATTACCTTAGCCGTTTGTTCGCCTTATAGAGCGTAGTATGACAGATTTGTCAGGTTTAGCATAAATTACGCATTTTGATGGAAAAAGCTTTTCTAACATCTCTGCTTCATTCCGGAACACACAAAATCAGAATTAAGAAGTGCAGGAATTAACAAGCAAATGTCTTCTGGTAAATTACATACAGTAACGAAATAAATGCATGGTAACTTACCCTGTAAAGCCCAGTGGGCTTCCAAAATCAAAAGCACCCGGCGTTTCAACCATCCATTTTGTCTTACTTAATTGCTGTTTGTGAACTACTAACAAGAACAAAAATTTAAGCTCTTGATTGATAGGCCTGGTTTGAGTAAAGAAAAAAAACAGTTACGACGAGCTTGTTTTAGAGACCAGTTCTGTTTCAGAACACGGGAACCGCTGCCAAATTGTGAATTCATTTGACGTCCAGCTCGTGGTGGGATAAAAGCATACTAATGTCTAAGCACCTTACAAGTAGCGCCTTCCTCTTTGCGCTTCGATCCACACGAACAACGGCACGAATCCACGAACTGTTTTCGCTTGGAGTGGTCCAAACAACGGGGTTATGACGTTAACTGCCTCTCCATTGTGCTATGTTGAATATTTGTAGCCAAATTGTATGTCTTTGTTTAACTGCAATAAAAAAAATTGCGAGGAATCAGATACTTTTAAAATATCGGTGAACTTCATAACTTTTAATACTGTTTACATCTTTTAGAGTTTCATTGAAGGTGGAAAAATGAAAAACGGAAAGCAGATTTGAAGTTTCGCGTGGATATATAAACAGAGATTGTTGCGGTTCAGTGCTGTTGTTGTTTTGCAGTCATGAGAGCGGAGTGTGTCAGCTTTGTCCGTCGAGTTAAGCATAAATGATGATGGCAAGGAAAGGGGCCCTCGCATTTTTGCTTCAAATTTTAACCCCAAAACATCGCGTCACTGAGAAATATATTAATCAATGCTACATTACATTCAGTTGTAACCTGAACGTAGCTAGTATGTGGCAAAGCACCCCTCTCTGATTGTGCTATACTCAGTGGTATGACAAAACAAATACTTTATTAACTTCGGTCAATAATTCAGCTTTCATATTGTTTAGTATTTAACTGAGTCAATGGAAAACGGACTTAAAGTTAAGCGTGGATAATAACGATTTTTGTTGAGAAGCTTCATCACATTAACTCCATGAATAACACTGTTTTGGAGTGGAAAGGTCGTCGTTGATTTCTGCCTCATTTTAGTACACACAACAACACAATTAAGGAGTGGATGGATTGCTAGCAAAATCTCCTGATTTGTTTGTTTTCGGCAATAAATCAGTATAGTTAACTTACCTTCTATCTCTTTTAAGCACTGTCTGTACCATCCGTTTTGGCTGATTTCGTTGTGATATTGGCGAAGTAACGGCAAGCAAGAATCTTCGTGACAAACGTCAGCTGTAAAATGGTAAATATTTTTGCCCTGATCATTACAAGTTTTGCAGGAATCCACCAAAAACCTTTCTTTGTAAAATTTAAAGAAACGTTGTTTAGGAGAAAAATTGGATTCTGCTTTTTGTTCTTACCACACTGGGAGCTTGGTCAATTTATAAATTTCAGCTCATGGTGAGAAAAAAAGCTTCTTTATTGGTTTAAAAAGGGCTTATAGAACTTTGCCAACCATGCAGCGTCTTTTTTCATGCTTCGATCAACACAGTACAAGTACAATACAACGACTGACAATTATATTCGAGGTTGATAGTGGTGGATATTTTAGAGGGACACTGTGGTGAATATTTGTTTAAGTATATAAAAGCCCGGTGGATATCAAGTCCCAATTATGAAATTGTTGCTTACAAGTTGGCGAAAAAACTTGCGCGCGAAATCTGCTCAGAGAAATACAATCAGAGCGTCGTTGCAACAATGTGACTAACTCGCTTTACAAGCTCGACGTTTTATAAGAATATTTGCCTTTTACTACCCTGAGACCGTAGCCAAATTATGACTGCCTTTATGTCAGCACGTTGTGAGAAACAGCATCACAATATTTAACAGGCTTACAACCTTCATTCATCCTTAAGCCATTGTCTAGCCTCTGAGCGTAATGAAGCTCATTATTATTTGTTTATCTACTTGGAATATAAGAGAGTGAAAACTCTTAAAATATCTTGGAGAATTAATCTGTAATTGAAAGCGAGAACTAGTGACAAAATAATGTAAGTGTAATTTGTCGGCCCTTGTCACAAGACCATTATATATCAAACAACATGCAGACCGTGTCGCTACAAACAACTTACGATTAAAAATGTTTTACAATAAATATGTATTTAAATAGTGCGGCCCGAAAAAACCGAAGGGTTAGTTACTTTTCGAGGCGATTCCAGAGAACACAAAAATTGCAACGAAATATGGAGTGAAGATTTTTCACGGTAAGAAAAGGAGTCGAAACAAGAGACTGAATGATTTTATTCTTCATTTTTAAAAGTCAGCAATTTTATAATTTTAAAAACACTCAAAGATGCGTTTCACTGACACATTTTTTAGAGAACTTGGCTTCCAAGCCGAAGTGGCACTTTTACTTCAGTATATCTTTGATTGTCATTTTACAATAAAAAACTGGGCGCCGGCTCCTCGTTTCAGTTTCCAGCGAATAAACGGTTTTTATTTAATATATAATCTTGAATGAAATACACAGAAGACAATGCAGTTCGACCAATTTATATCATTATTCAATAAAAACATGAACCTGTCTTGTAGTTAAGTTTTGAACGACTAGTAGATTTAAACTAAAACAATTAGATTATTCGCTCTCGATTTCTATGCGTGATAGTTGATGAGGGCTTCGCTCTCATCAACTATCACGCAATAGAAATCGAGAGCGAATAATCTAATTGTTAAATAAAGATATAATTAAGAAATAGAAAGCGCTTTTCTTTTTTTGTTATTAGGAAATTGCAGCTTGGTAAACGTTTTGGCAAAACGAAAATCTTATGTGGATATACGGATAGCTGCAGATAATCCCAGATTTTTCGAATAATAATAATAATAATAATAATAATAATGATGATGATGATGATGATGATGATGATGATGATGATGATGATGATGATGATGATGATGATGATGATGATGATGATAATAATAATAATAATAATTGATTTCTGGAACATTACATTGAAATCTCAAGGTTCTTACAATGTACTATTTAAGAAATACAATATCACCAAAAGCAAATTCGCCGACCGGCGAGGCTTCGTGGAGTGGAGGGTTGAAGGATCAAATACCTTCGACGCATCAAGCTGATCTTCTGGCATAGATAGTTTCGAATGTAATCCTACAGCCGACGTCTCCGTGGTTTTGCAAAATAGGAAGTGTATGTAGATGGCAGGGCGAAATCCCTTAAATGGAAGCGGACCTATTACCAAGAATTGCGTTAATATGGACGTCCAAAAGAAGGCGTACAAGAGGCAGGCCTAAGGTGAACTGGCGAAGGATAAAAGAGAGCCGGAACAAAAGGAATGACGCCTTCTCTAGAAAAAGCTGGAAGACAGCAATAAGACCTTGTAGTGAGCAGCCGAGAACTCTTACTGAATTGCCCTCTGTCACTGGACATGCTGAGTCTTGAGTGAGTGTGGTTTTCAGATATCAACTCTCAGAGTATTTAAAGTGACTGGATAAAGAAATCCTTACGTTTTTCTACTTGGAGAATTGTAATCCGTGCGCATAAACTGACAAGAGTTGGAAAATATTTGCCACGCAGGTGAACGATTTTTGCCATGTTTCAGTCATAGATATATCTTTCTGTAGGAGTTCTCGATGGTCCCAGAGTGTGCCAGGTGCACAGGAAACTCCACGCTTAGGCAAAAGGTGTACTAGGATACCAAGTTGAAAAGAAGGGGGAAGTCGGAGATGGTGGCAGGACAAAATGCTATCTTCAGGTAAACGTACTTGCTCGCGTGGAGTACAAACTATAATGTAGTCCCGTTGTAAGGGTAGTACATTTTTAACTGTTCCTAAAGTCCGACTAACGACCGATGACCGAAAATCATAAATGCCTTTATTTGTCATAAGTTCATTTATTTACTTTTGGGCTGCTTTTCATCAGCTATAAAACGCGATATAACACATTCTAAATGCCATTTTGTTCCCAAGATGCTTTTTTACATGTGTCAAGCTTTGTGGTGTTGAGTGGACTAGTTTTTGTACAATCTTGCTTCTTTCAGCGAGCCTGGAACGAGACTCGACTTTCTATAATTGTTTTCTTTCATTTCATTTATTTGGTTTCTCCACTCCTAATACTAATACACAAGTATTAAATAGTTACAAATATTAAATAAATTACAATTAACTCGAATAAAATTCATATTGTCAAGATTATTGAGGAAGAAATGGATTTGTGGATGAAATATGTTGACAGCTTGCATTGGGTAAACAACTGTAAAACATATGCATTTGAATCACATTGTTTGAAATATGAACATATCTCGAATTCCCATCGGAAAAACTGTATAGATCGACAGACATTCTTGTACTTTTCCCTGCTCACTGTTGTATTTTGAAGTTAAACATTTTCTTAAATTCCCTTTTAATATCTCTTTTAATGAAAGCATAGGGAAATGGGTTAGCTGCTGAATTGGCAATCAACAGCAACTTTCTAGCATAATGAAATTCTACAGTCAGTTTACAGACATCAAAATAGAAGCAAATTGAACCGACCACATCCATCATGTAAAACAAAATGAAGAGTCCGACTACCACTATGATAAGGGTTGCAGAAAACGGCGCTCTGTTTGTTCTGAGATTTGGCTGGTTATACCGTAGTTGTGCATTCACAGCCGCTGTTTGCCGGTAGTGTCGTCTCGATATGACTAATATTCGTCCTGTGACACATAACAAAAACACACATGGTAGTATCTCAAACAGAATTCCATAGATGACTTGAAAATGAATCTGAGTGCTTTGACTCGCACCGGCAAAGTGCACGTATAAGTTTGGTGGTAAATAAAGTAAAAGAGGCAGCCCCCAAGCGACTACAATAAACTGGAAAACACGATTTGAAGTCATGAATGTGACGTAATTAAATGGAGTCACAATAGCAACATATCGGTCTGCTGTCATACCGCATAGATTCGCGATGGAGATGAGTGCTAGTTGCCATGTTAAGATTCCACGAAGCTTGCTGTCGCAAACAAGCGTTGTCTCGCAGAAGTACAATGCGGGAAAAAAGAAAGCGGCAAACGAAAAATCAGCGGCTGCAAGAGAAAGCACAAGCCAGTTTGCTGATGTGTGGAGATGCTTCGTAATTACGATGAGATAAATAACCAAACCATTTCCAATGATTGCCGTAACCGTCAGAATCCAGCCGATGACCAAGAAACTTATATTCATATTCAGAATATAAGCGCAGGTGTAGTTGTTACTATAAATGGATAATTCTCGACGACGACCCTGAAGAGGTGCACGGACAACGAAATTAACACCACATAAACTAACAGTAGCGAAGGTTTTGTTTTGAATCCAAATAAAGTGATGTTCTCAACTGACGAGTCGAAAGCAGGTTTAGTTATACACCCGAAGTGCTGTTTTATAAGGCTGTTCTTAGGCAATAAGTACTGTTAACACCTAATAGCACCGACGTTTTGCGTGTTGATTGTAAGGTACAATTTTTTGTTTGACAAACGGTTGTCTGGGCTGGAACCATTGTCAAGTAATGCAAACTGACTCAGATCGGCGGATTAAACTTGTCTAATTTAGCAATTACAGAGGGAGACCATCGACCGATAGGAAGCTTACCAAAAAAGATTTCAGCAGTTCAAGTTTTAAATACAATTATTTTGCTTAACGAAAGCTGTTGATTTCATCGTAAAGACAAGAAAAATTTTTAAAGTATGACTAAGAGTAGCAACGCCTTAAACTGTTGCATTTGCTCAGGTTGAGTTTACCTGTAAATGTATTCAAAAAGGAACAAAAGAAGCGAGACAGGAAGATCGAGTGTTTAAATACATCATTATTTTCTCTTTGTCGTTTATAAATTCTTCATTTAGCTCGCTCAAGTAGTATGTCTTAGCAATAATCATCTGGGTCAGAAATTGACAATATACAGCGAATGGTTCCTTAATAGTTTTTAGAAAATTGCAATGTTGAAAACATTATTGCAATTTTAGAAAATGTTGTCGTTGCAGTACTCATAAAAGCATTGAATATAAAACCCGTACGCGTCCATAATTTGTATTTGGTGAAAACGTTAAATCGAGCCGATCACAGTGGGCCTTGGAAAAACAATACCTAGCAACCTGTGTGAACTAGCGGTTTAAAATTATAATATTTCGTCTCCTTTTTGACAGAACTCTGTTAGAGAGAGATCGCTTAATGAGAAAATTGTCAGGGAAGATGACGTTTTAATTACGATAAAATAAACTGATACACGAAGCACATCCCACTTTTAATTACACGACATACACTGTAAACTGACTTGACAGCACATAAGACATGTGCAGATGATAGCTATCTCTTTTTGGACAGTTCAAAGCGACAACCTGTTCGTCCTTTTCATTCATTAGAGACCTTAGAGTACGGGTACGAGTATTACTACGAGTTTTTCCAATAGGCAAAGAGCGTGCGTGTCATTTTGGCAATTTTAGCCGTCGTCATTTTACTACGAGTTTTTGTGAGAACTATTACGTGGTCGCAAAAAGAAGTCCTTGAAACCTAGGTGATCTCGGCTTTTTGGAATCACGAACGAGCTTAGCTATCATTGTTCAAAACAACTGCGTTAAGTTCATCGCTCCCAAAGAGTGAAATCAAGCTTCCTGGCATATATGTATCTTCTTAGAACTTGAGATCAAATCTCGTTCTCGTAGTCGTACTAGAATCTAAAGATGTCTACTGTAGAGTAGTGGCCTGCCTCTGGTGCTTCTTTCTAATCAGGAACATGCGAAATATGAAAAGGCTTCATAGCGTATTTGGAATTATTTCCATGGGATAGAAATCATGATTAGAAATAGCATATGTATTTGCAGTGATTTTCCAATATGGTGGATGCTAGGTCATGCTTAACTTGCTTGCACGTGCGTTAACACTCTTCACACGTGAAGCAAATGCAAACGCAAGCGCAAGTGCAGCGAAGTGCTGGCAAATGGACTTCCATTTCTTGTGTCAGTGCTGGAGCTTGTGTCTGTGTTTGCGTTATTGTAGTTCACACGGACGTGTGTTCATTTATGTTTGCGGCGTGCTTACGCACAGGAGTAAACCATCCATTTAACTCTTTCAAATAAACTACAGACTCCAAAGTTGTATATACTGATGCAACATTAATCTTATGAACTAGGATGTCGGAGAAAGCTAAGTACTCAACTACAACTTCTGAGATTTCCAAAAAGGGTAAGCGATCGTTGCTTTTCAGTTTCCTTATAATCACTACAATCTCTGACAAAAAATGAAAAAAAAAAAAAAATGAAAAATAAAAAAATATATAATAATAATAATCAAATGACCGAGAGGACCTGGATCTAAAAACATTTCGTTGCCGCCATTTCTCAAAAGGGAACTTAAGCGCCAGACGTTTTAGGGGCGACGGCGACGTCTACAAACGAGCCAGCCTGGGTAAGAGGGCGCCGTCGTTCCCGTCAAAATCCAAAGTTAAGCAAAGAGGTGTTTCTGCGACAGCAACCCTTTCGAAAACTGCCTCGAAACCTCTGTGAAAAAAATGCCTTTTCGTGAAACAAAGGAGATGCTATTACTAGCGTATGATGGTAAAATAATTTCTGATGCAGAATTCTTGGTCTTGTGGGAGAGCTGCCTTTCCAAGAACCCAGATTTTCCGCACAGTTCGTATGCAAGATTTGAACCTGAAGACATCAACGAAGCCGAATGTTTGGCAGAATTCAGAGTCGATTATCGAGCTTGTTCAATCTTTCCTGGATTGACTCCCAGATTTTGCCACGGTCTGGACTGCCTTTCTTGAACTGAAACAATTCGCTAGCAATCCTTTCACGCAATGCAGGAGAATGTCGTGGTCATCTGTCCATTCCATTACAGGTTGTTTTTTGGTAGCCGTCTTCATGCTAGAGGCTAAAAAGTTCAAAAAAATGACTCTAAATTCTTGACAATCACTCGTACAAGCGCCAAAACGATGGAATAATATTTTAAGCATCAATAAGTACAAAACATTGCGGGAAAAATGATATAAAAGAACGAAAATCATAAAGGCGAAACTCACATTTTACAAGAGACGTCAAAATAAGCAAAACAAAGTCGGCGCCGAGTCGCGACGGCTGACCATGTCGGCGGGAAACGTGGATCGGAAGTAAATTTGACTTCCTGTTGCCGTCGCTCTGTAGAAAACGTCTGGTGCTTAAGTTCCCTAAATTCAACATGGCGACAGTAAATTGCAGATTCCTGCTCGAAGCTTTTTATTTTCTTATTGTTTCCCTATTTCGTGTCAGAGGAGAAATAAGGGGACAGTGGATTTTTATTTTTAAACTTCTCAGTCTTGGCTCCTTCGACAAACAGACATACCGATTGCTCCCTAGCAGTTAACCTCCAACTTGTTATATATTTAGTAGCAGTCATATGTCTGCACTTCCTCCATAAATTGTACCAAGTTTGACACGGTGTTTTCCACCCAATGGCATGGGTAGATAGTACCCAGGGCATCCTGGCATTTTTACCATTACTAGATCGATGTGATCGCTGAGGAGTAGTCTCAACATGATCGCAACCGTCACTACCATCGCTAAGATAGAAGTGGATTCTGTCAGCGATCGTTGTGGCAGCAATCGCAGCGATCGCTGATACGGTGGTTTCCATATGATCGCAATTATTACTGAAAACCAGCCTTAAAATGTAAACTAAAACTTAATTTGTTCTGAACTTGAAAAGCCAACTCTTCCGTACAAATGAATAGGGACTTACAGATCAGAGTACTAGTAGGAGATTGAGTACAACTAAAACTTTCAAATTTCAAATCAGTCACTTCCTCAGAACTTTCGCTCCTCCCCGTTGCCTACCAGCAGATAAAGAAACCCAAGAAACAAGATCTGTGTGACAAGCGGTTATCTAAACCACGCAAACTGGATTTGAAAGTCGTACTCGTACTCAATCTCGTACTCGTAGTCAAATCTGAAGGTCCCGTATTTTTAACGAGAAAGTGCTAATCATATCGCTTAAAAAGCAAGAAAAAATAGTTGGCGATCAAGTTTCGTCACAAAGCATTAAACGTACCTTCAGAAAGATCCTCTCATGGAATGAAATTTGACGATGTTAACCAATGTAAATATCCTCGAAAACGTTTTAGAGACCAAAGTCCAAAGGGACGATTAGATACAGGCATAATCGTGAACGTTTAATTTGATACAGGTTTCTATTCGGTCACCAGCAAATCTCTCAAACTAGTCTAACTGAACCTGTCTAAATGAGAATGAGATATGAGAATCAGATAATCATATATAGAAACTGCGGATTCAAGATATTGTAATTTTTCACCAGAAAATCGCAACTTAGACTTGAACGGGATATTGGACAAAACCGTTCTCTGCCAACCAAGCTATATCAAGCTTTCAATTGGTCATTTTGTGAGTTCTTAGTAAACCTCGATTATGAATAACTGAGAGTGAGATATATGAATAATCATATTTATGGACTGCGGAAGAGAGATTTATATGAATAGTCATATTTAGTAAAAATTCTCAGAAACGAGCGGTGATCATAGCATTTGAAGGCGCTTGGGTATGGCGGACAGCTTTTGATCGTTTTTCGGTCATACTTTTCATATTCTTTAACTCCTAGCTCCAGGCTTGGGATACTTCTAATTTTCGAGAAGATAAGGTGCGCAACTGCTTAAAATGATACATGATACATAACAAGATGATACATACAAGCGCTAGATCTAAATTGGCCTGCGTGACCTTGGTGGCATGAGAAATGTTCTGTTAAAGCAAGACTTAGACCCAAGTCACATCTTGTCTTGTTCGGTGAAAACATCTCGTCCGAAATTCCCATATAATTAAGGCCCTTAATTAATTGGAAACCCAGCTTTCCAAAAAGTGAAAAGACATGTCAAAACAAAAGTAATTTGACTTCCTCTACAGTGCAGTGTGAGGCGCATCTACATTGACCAAGGCAAGCCCAGTTACAGTTTGGAAATTGAGTGTAGGCCTTTCTTTGATACTTTGTCCACATGGGACACCTACCTTTGATAATTGCTGCCAACCCTATTTATTAGACTGGGGAGTTCCTGAATAGCCTTCATTGTTCGAAGACATGGCTAGTATGCTGTTCGCTCCATATGATGTTCCAAGCCTCCTTGGGATGGCGGGATGTTTTGGTCGCTTACGAGAGTGCATTCTTGAGGCAACCCGCTCTAGTTACGACCACTTTTTACAGTTCCCGAGGTGGTCGCTTACGAGAGCTTCGACTGTACTTTACCAGGATAAATTCAGCTGGTATTAATGAGTGTCCTCAATGATAATAATTAATCGCAATAAAAACGTCAATATAAAACACTAAATTCAAAAACCTAATAATTAATAAAGATTTTGGTGACTTCATGCTTTGATTTCCACAATTTCAACTTGTACTTCCTTCCTTTTTGCACTAAATATGAAATGGTGTCGCTCGAGGGTCTTGATGGGGGTACCTCAATAACATCTAAAACTTAAATTTTATTTTATAATAGTAAAAAATACACTGTAACTGTATTCTTGATACAAATAAAAACAAAAATGGATCCGAAGGGCCAGCTGCAAGGCAATATAAATGCCAGGAATGTGCTCCTTGTCGCCAAAAGGAAGGGATGCTTCCATTCCCCACTGCTGTTGTGTAACGATACTCCAGTTCTACAACCAGTTGCAAAATTGTTGATACACTTTGTGTCCAAAATGGCTTTACTTACTTAAATGGATCGTAAATAGCAAATTTGTCACAGAATAACAATTAGTCCCTCTCTCCCCGTTTCAGTGTTGTACGTCATATTGCTTAGCTAGCAACATTGGAAAGGGGGGGGGGGGGAGGGGGGAAAGATTACGCACGATAGCGCGGTGAAGAGTTGTCTCTCGTTAAGGTGGGGCTCTACCTGAATTTGAGTGAAATTTGAAGAGGTTTTAAGAATGGATAGAAGAAAGAAAATGATTTTTGGAACACTAACAGACAGTCGATAACCACGCAAGAGCACCCCAGGTTGCTAGTGGACTAACTTGGTATCCGTCTATTGATTATTAACTACAAATTCTGATTTTAAAACTTCACTAAATCTTCAACATTTCTTATTTCTTTTAATTTTACCAATCCTTCAAGAAAAATTATTTCCTTCCAAATATACCTAAAAATCACCCAAAAATTCATAAAACACCCCAAATCATTGATTTGTGTTATGAATGGAGGGTTTTTGTATTGCTTGAAATGCAAACAAAATATTTCCATTTGACCGATTTTAAGCGGCGTGAAAACGGCTTTCAGGTGAACCCCCACCTTAAGACGAACATTTTCAAGAAAATCCTTGATGTAATCGACATCAACCTAAAAGATGTCAAGAAATCCACGCGTTCAAGACTTCTGTCAGAGTTGTGAACGAAAAAAAGTGATTTTATGACCTTATAGGACGAAAACAAGCTTCGCACCAAAACGAGGCCGTGCCTCGTGCACGTCTAAGAAAATGTGTCCCACATGGGAGGGAAAGACGCTGTCGCGTCCTATATATAATGTTTTCAGCATCATCAGGTTTTCGGAGCTCCCTCGGCGGGTGGACCGGGGAGGGTGGGACTCTGCAGAGACTCTGCGCCCAGTAACTCTACCCCAATGAGGGGGGTAGGGGGGAGCAGAGACGGGGGAGCATTTTGCTCAAATTATTTTTCATTTTTTTTATTGTTATTTCAACATGTTAAAAGGCGCGTTTTAACTTGTATCTATTTCAGATGGATGTATCTGCCACTGTAAATTCGATTTAAATGTTAAGAAAGCTATGTTCTTGTCCCCCTTTAAGGTAGGATGTCTCAGCTACTTTTACAACTGGTTGTAGGTTTCCCATTCGAATTACGCTGTAATAGGAAACATGTTTATTTCATCTAGAAAATACGCAATGCCAAATTTCATTGCAAGCTTCCTAATCTCAAGAAGGATCATTGACCGTCGCGTACTATTTCGGCGCCATTTTGAATTAATTATGCCGTGCGGGAACTGGTATCGAGTTTGAAGGGTAAACAAACATGGCGGACGATTCTTGGAAGGTTTGTGCTCTGAGAATTGATGAAGTTTTGGTTTTACATGGACGAAAGGTAACAGATTTAATGGATCTTATATTAATGCAGGTAAAAAGGGTCCTTTTCCCGAGGTTGATTTCCGAACTTTAATGCAAGTAGGTCGATCGTGAGCGTACACCCGTGGCACGGGTCGTTGCTTAACTTAAACAGTTTCAATCGCTCAAGCAAAGTTGAACGGATGTTGGGCAAATGTTGGATGAATGGAGTGTTCAAACGCTTTCAACGCCATTCAACATTTTCAAGAACAAAGAAAATGTTGAATCGATTTTGAATGAAAGTTTAAAACACTTTCAACAAGGTTTCAAAATTTTTTTTACGCTTTCAACAATGTTGAAATTTCCTGTTCAAACGCCTCCGACATTTGGTTCAACAACTGTTTTGAACGCATATTGAAACCGTTTAAACGGGCTTTTAGGGTTACTGGAACACATTGACAAAACTCACGATGAAATCAGCACTGGCCATTAAATCAATTTGTTACCGTTAATGAATGTATTGAGTTTGATGAATGAGTGGTTGTAATTTTAACGACTATCACTTCAAACCGCGATAATTAACACCAATCATGATAAGTTAGCTTTACCGGTCATCGACAACAGCTGTCATGGACCTCAGTTCGCCCTCTAAATTAAATACCCAATGACTATATTTTATCAAGTGGTTTATTTTTCAAGTCTTGGCTTGTCATGTTTTGCTTTTGCATTATTCTAGCTTATGCTTTGATTGTTATATAAGTGCTATACAGTTGTAATTTTGTTTTTCTTATATTTTACGCCATATTGTTTATGAATATACTGTTTGTAATTCAGTTGACATAATAAAGAGGGTTGTACACGGCTCGTGTTGACACACCCCATAAGTGGTTGCTTATTACATGATAAATGTTTTATATTCGGTTGAGCGGGTGAGCGAATTAGAATATAATTGGTGTTCCTTTGAATTGGAAACGAAAGGTCACATGTGATCGTAAGATAGCAACGGAATGGCCTAAGGTAAAGCGCAGCTATTCGTCTGAGATCTGGATAAAAAGAATTAAAAGATGGGGAAAAATGTTGACGCTGTGAGCAGGATTCGAACCTGCGCGGGGAAACCCCATTGGATTTCGAGTCCAACGCCTTAACCACTCGGCCATCGCAGCGACACACATGACGAAGGTTAAAAAAACTTATAAAAATCTAAGCAATCTACCTTAACGACATCAATAAGCTAAATAAAGTCGAAGACACTACAAAGGCCAAATGATGGATATTAAAATGACTGGAAACCGAATAGGGTAACATGCCCCACAAGTTGATCAATTACTGCACGATTCCTATGACAATAAACCATTTTCTCTAGGCGTACATTATAGTATAATAGCTTTTGATTTGAAGATCGACTAAATATACTGTATTTCCCTTCTTCCGCATGATCATTATTTTGCTTAATATCTCCATTAATGCCTTAACAATTCTTTCAAGGTTATGCTTATTTTCACTAAGTGCACAAGAGTTCCTTTTAACTGTGTGATTAATGTATCTTTAAGCTATTAGTGTTCATTTTACTGTCATATTTTGTAAGTATTCAGTCAAAAGCGTAAACCTTTCTTGACCACTGTAACTATGCTGCCAAGTATTTCTTGGTGATAATAATTGTAAGCATTGTCAAAACAATTGTCGTTGTTGTTGTTGTTGTTTTTTTAACACTGCAGCTTTCATTCCAAGAGCTGTGCAACCATTCTGTAGTTTCTTTATTTAAGCAATAAGCAAAGTTAACATATCACGGAAAACAGTCTTTGAATGTAAGAGAAAAATCTAAATTCGATCTCAAAGAATTATCGGAAACTTGGGGCCACCCGCATCAGCGGAAAAAATTGTTTATTTAGACACATTTTCCCCTCACTACCAACGCTTAACAAATGTGAATGGTTTCTAGCGTCCTGACAAATTTGGAGCCTTGGAAGGCAAAATTTGCTCTGGATAAAACTACATAAAACGGACTGAACAAACGAAAATAAGTTCCTCTTGCCAATCGTATGTCGTAATTAAAGTTATTGGTTCTTCCATTCAGTAATCTGATGAGGTTAGGTTAAATGTCGCTTTTTGGGAAACCTAATTTAATACTATCCCAGTGAATTAAGAGGAATCCAGGTGTTTCGTAGAACCCAAATCCTATGGCAAAATTTGGGTTCCATTTTGAGCAGGTCGAAGCCGTAAAGGCCCGTACACACAGTACACGTGATGTTTGTGCAATTTTTATTGCACTTTTTAATGCAGCATTTGTTGCGTTCAAGTTGTAGTTTTAAAGCGCAAGTGTAAAAAAGCAGAGATATCGAACATGTGGCAGGGTTTGTCAGAAAACTAACGGCGATATTCGTGCTTAATTCGCAGCTAGTTTCGTGGATGCCGAAGGAGTTTCGAGCAGTTTGCAGGATTTTTAAGAAAACTAAGCGACATCGCGTTGAAATCGCAGCCTTGCGCGAGAAAAATCGTAGTGAAGTGCGACGAAAGTTGAAAAATCGCATGTGCAAACGAGCCTTGGTAAGACGAGGGAATATGACGACGACAATGGGACGATGTTTTCGACTAGAGGCAAAGAACTGAAAAGCGAGGCACTTAAAGATTGATTAGTCGCCAAACTAATTGGAAGGCATGGCATCACGGCAAAAGTGCAAATTTGTGGTTGGATATTTCGACTAGGGTTAAGAAGCTGTGAAAAACCGAAGTAAATAATAAAAACGGAAAAAAAACCCCAATGTGCTGTGGTAAAATCTGTTAAAATGACTACTGTATTTACCTCGTGGCAACGTTGAACGCGCAGCTTTAATTTCTTGACAACGGTAGAAAACTGTTCGATTATAATTCAGGGCAAATTTTATTAAGACAAGTCGGTTCGCCGCTATAGATAGGGCTAGGAGTTTGCCTTGCCTCATGCAACCTACGGCGCTAAATACTTGAGGGCATAGTTACGGTAGTTAAGAGTCAAGTACTGACGGTTGAGATTAAGTAAACTAAGACTTTTATGGCTATTGCCGATCAATTCAAATCGCTCAAAATCTGCCAAACTACTTTAGGGAGAGCGATGTGGTCACTCATCTAGAGTTTGTCCTCCATTGGCAAAAAAAAGGCTTTTTTAGCCGTAACTCGGACTGGAGAAAAAATAAAATTTCATTTAATTATAAGCTGAATTTTTTTTAAGCTGAAAATTTATTTTTTCTTGTAAACAGTAGGACGCGTTTTGATTAAGATTATCACCATCCAAACACAACTTTGATTGTGAAAAAGCGGCTGAAAAAGTACATTTTGCTGTTGAGAGTGAAGTCCGCAAGTAGCTGCGATGGCCGAGTGGTTAAGGCGTTGGACTCGAAATCCAATGGGGTTTCCCCGCGCAGGTTCGAATCCTGCTCGCAGCGTTTATCTTTTCCCTTTTAATTCTTTTATTACATGTAATAATTCATGGTAGCTGGGATAAAAAGAGAGTAGGATATGAAAGAAGCAAATGATCAGCCTGAAATAGCGCTCCGTGATATCGAATTTTCAATCGGCTGTTAGGATAAGAGTTGGATACCAAAGATGCAGATATTTTGTCTGAAATAGCCAAGTTTTTTTGCTTGCTTTTTTTTCTGATTATATTCAAAGCACTCTATATACTCAATAAATAAATAGTATAACCCTTTTGAGGGTACAGCTTGTAAGCTGAAGCAAAACAACAAGCTCGTTGTCAAGTGGTTTACTTGTTTTTTGTTATATTCGAAAGACTCTACAAAATAAATAAATTAATGAATAAATAAATAAAAACGATATTCCTCGGGTAATTTTCTCTCCTTGTATTTCTTCCTTTTTTCACTTGTCTTGGAATCGATGGGCTTGTCAGACTTAACCAATGAGGGTTTTCTGATAGTCTTTCAATGCTTCTAAAACTTTAACTCTCTTGGCCTGTTACTGTGTTTTGGTCCAACAATTTTGGGCGGAATTCCGAGCACGCACTAATTGTTGGCTCGCGCTTTTGCTGCCTCCCTGTCTGTAATTTTATCTTTTTATTTTCTCATTTTGTTTTGTATTTATTGTACTGTATTGACCTTGGCAAAGCTCATTAAAGATAGAATGGAAATCACCAAGTAGAGAGCGCATTGTGTGTGTCGCTGCGATGGCCGAGTGGTTAAGGCGTTGGACTCGAAATCCAATGGGGTTTCCCCGCGCAGGTTCGAATCCTGCTCGCAGCGTGCTTTTTTTTTCTTTTGAATATATTGTTAAAGTCCGTCACCCCATGTAATTCGAAATAGTCTTGGATTCCGGATACTATGCAGTGAATTGGGGATTCCATGCACTGTTATTTCTTGTTTCAACCATTTTCTTTATTACATATTCTTTTGCAAAAAACTTTCAATTGCGTATCTGCTGTTAAAGAACGTCTGTCGATTGTTTAGGTTTGTTTTATCGAGGTGTTAATTTTTATCCAGAACAAAATAAGACGTTCCTGTGTAATGTTTGGTGGTCAGAAATAACTCGAAAACTTCAAAAACTCAACAGGTTTAACGGCGGGAAATCGCATGACCTGTATCTATGACGTCATGGCACTCCATCATTCCTTAGGAAAGTTGGACTAATACGTAAAACTAGCAAATTTCAAAATCAACAGAAATGTTTCTCAAACAGTTCACTGTTCAACGCTCTTCTATCACATGTGTTCAATAAGGCGTTGGGGTGGTTTTCTTTCACTTTGTGGGTAGCGCCTGGTGAGAGTTGCTAGCTCCCCATGTTGGTAATACCGTGTGTGAGCTTCTTTGGACTTTCCTTTTTGAGGTAAAGTTTGCCTGTTTTGTGGCTTAATTCAGACTTCGGATCTGGTTTACCAGTTAAAGGTGTGTAAGCTTTTGGTGGAATTGGCTCTATGATAGGTAAACTGGCTGAAAGGATTGGGTCAGTAAACTTCGAATTTCCCCTGTCTCTGCGGTTGTATCAGTGGTTACAGACAGATCTTTCAGCTCATCCATGTGTCGCTTCCAGAAGAAATCTTCTACGTGCACACGGTATTTCACCGGGTCTAACTTTGATACGATGACACCTTTGGTCCAGGGATCTCGACTTCTTCTTCTTCTTGAAGAAGAACTTACAGGTCTCCGACAGTCAGCTGTTTCTTCGGTGCACTTCTTTGCAGCTTGGTTGGCTTGTCAACTTTCTCTTCCTAAGATCAGCTGGGCGTAGCACACCCAGTGTAGTGCTTATTTTCCCATTCATAAGCAATTATGCTGGCGTACAGCCAGTTACGGTACGTCGAGGGGTGCGATTATAGCTCAAAAGGAATGAGCAAATCCTCTGTGCCATGGTAGTCTACCAGGATCCCTATCGGCCGCTATCATGGATTTCTTGAAGGTTCTGACTACTCACTTCCGCTTCCGCGTTTGAAGCAGGGTGATAGGGCGCATTTAAAATGTGTTTGATGTATTTTAAGCTTGAAAAAAGGTTTAAAACACTAGGCTATGAATTTGAGGCTATTATTTGAATCGTCGCTTCAGCGGTGGTACTGGACATGTGCAATAATTTCAACCATTTCGAGTGGGCATCTATGATAACAAGTAAAGATAAGATTCGCCATGAAACGGACCGCAGTAATCAACATGTACTCGCTGCCAGGGTCGCTGTGGCGAAATCCACTCGTTGTCTGAAGTAAGCGGTGCTTTTCCGTGTGTGATTTGACAGACCTCACAGCTTCTAACTACCTGTTCAATGTCAGAGTCCAGAGTTGGCCACCAGACATGTTAACGAGCCAGGGCTTTCATACGAACAATTCCAGGGTGATTGGGTGTAGCTCTGCATGCCAACATAGTAATTAATTCAGTGGGCGAACCAGTTGTAATTTACTAAACCAGGGAAAGATTGTAGTTCGCTTCTGTTCTTGATCTGCTGTTCGCGTACTTCGCTGAATTTGGGTACTTTATAAAAGACAGACCGTTTTGTCGCTTTCATATGACTTCATGTTTGACAGAATTATTTGTGTTTTATAGTAAGAATTAAGGTCATGAGGGGACACCTCGTGATGTCTGTCATACACTTCATGGATTCATTAGCGTGCATTTCTCGACATCATAGTCTCAAAAGAAAAAAATGCAAGCCGAAAAAGTCCCAAACCGCCGATGACTGTTTTTAGTCAGTTCCTGCATTCAGGGAGCAGTTATTACTGAATGTCATTGTTTGTTCGCGGCCAGTTGCCTTGATGAAAGACTGAACCACAAAAAGTTTTCTCGGTCGCAAGACACCATTGTCTCTTAATGATCGAAATTAAGATGATTGTCTTAAGATTGTTGTTTGTATTTTCTGTCTCTTCATTTTGTTCAATATTTCTACGGTATTGCGTCCCGATCAACTTGGCTAGTTGTAGCCTGCTGACACTGGAGGTTTTTACTTGGGAAACGGGAGGCTGCTCACAAGACTAGACTGGCTGCGGCAGAACTACAGCTGTTAATTTGGAGAAGAAGCTTCAAATATTCCGTAAAGATGATGAATTTAGCATTATAACATTACATGAAATAAGTTCAACTGAAATGAGTAGGAAAGGGTCCACCGCAGCCGAATTTATGAAATTTGAGATGTCGAACGCGCTCTTATATGATCTTTCATAAAACGGACGGCTGCTCACAAGACTAGACTGGCTGCGGCAGAACTGCAGCGGTTAATTTGCAACAACTATGGTTCTGGTTTAACTCTTTAATTATGATAAAGCCGTATTCACGCCAGAGGACAAGAAACCCGTCTGACAAATGTCCTGTCCTAGTGTGAATTCGTGACACAAACTCGTCTAACCTTAGCCAACATAAATTCACATTAGGACAGATTCTAAGTTACCCGGTAAGCAGAAAGCAAGAAAGGATGCAGATAAATGTATCCTTAGAATGTATCCATGACCTCAAGGTTCATCTCAAATTACCTCTTGTTGGGCTCTAGGAAAGTAAGGAAAGAGAAATTTAGTTGGTAATTTCCATTTAAAAGGCTCTCTAGCGTCCAAGTTTATACTTTCTTGAGAGACAAAACTGTTTGCATGCGTAGACCAGTAGCTGTCAGTGCTTCGGTTCTCTAACATTAACCCTTACTGCTTGTCACTCCATGATTGGTTTGCAATCCTTTGCTCTCTCCTTCGGCACCATTTTTTTTCCCAAAATGCTTTGCTTTCGTTGTAATTTTTCTCGCTAAACTCCACCAGGAAACCTACATAAGTGCGAATTCATGATGGTTTTTTTTATTTACACAAGTACGGGCCGGGGAACCGTCTTAAACGGCGGATTTCGCATCTCTACTGTGAATTCGGCCAATGATAAGTTAATTTAAAATCGCTACAAAAGACCCAAACTATATTAGCAAGACTAGCAAGTGAAACGTGGAGAAGTTATCAATTTTAAAGCGATCTTTCATGTCATGGGTTTATTTATCCTTGGAAAATACGACTCAACCCAGTCCCCGCTTGGTCTCAACCACGTTCGCGTTAACTAATATAATTGCCGGGTTTTGCTACCGTTTATAAAGAAATTGTTTACAGCATGGTTACGGTTGTCAAGTAAAGTGACGTTCAAGTACTCCCCACTACAAATACAGTTGTTGAAAACAAAGTATGTCAAGCTTTGTAAATCAAGTAAACAATACTGTTCGTGCACTAGACTGAAACTGAGCATAATACAGCAAATGTTTAAGGACATTTAGGGAAAGTAAACGTCAAATATGAAGCCGAAGCTACTTAACTGTATGCCAATGAGAACGTGCATATCATTATACAATCAGCTTCCTGATAATATGGAAGTGATGTTAATGTGACAATAAAATTTTTAAAATTGCGTTCTGTGGTAAAATCGCAATGTAAGGAATGAATCCAAAGCAGAGGATCTTTACCTGATTCGAAGCTTGATATTGACCAAAACGCTTTTGCTTAGTACGTTCGTTTAATATTAATGTTGTTAAGGTAGGTTGCCTTAGATTTTAATACATTTTTTCAACTATAGTCTTATCTGTCGCTGCGATGGCCGAGTGGTTAAGGCGTTGGACTCGAAATCCAATGGGGTTTCCCCGCGCAGGTTCGAATCCTGCTCGCAGCGGTAATTTTTTGTCACATTTTTGTTGCTTTATAATTGTCAGGTAATAATAAGGCAACAAAACTGTGCCCAAAAAATTACCGCTGCGAGCAAGAGCAGGCACCGGTGAAAAATTGTGATTAGTTTAGGAAGTTTAATTTTATTGATTATACACGACCACATCAGCTTTGCTGAACTTTTAATCGTGGTGAAATAAATCTCATTATTATTATTATTATTATTATTATTATTATTATTATTGTTATTATTATTATTATTATTATTATTATTATTGTTATTATTATTATTATTATAATTATTATTATTATTATTTTTATTATTATTATTATTATTATTATTATTATTATTGTTATTATAAAATAGGGCACTTCACGATAATATTAAAGCAAAGCACTTAAAATGTTGTCTGCTGTGTTCTGAGATCGAGTAGTTCACTTGGCATCAGCTAATACAGTATGTTCTCTTCGGATGCTTTTCGTAATATACCCGTGAATATTACGAACTCACAATATACTGAACCAGCTCCCAGTTGGCTTGATAGCTCAGTTGGTAGAGCACTGCACTGGCATCGCAGAGATCATGGGTTCAAATCCTGTTCAAGCCTGGATCAGTTCAGTTCAGGCTTTCTTTTCCCAACTGCTTAAGTTGCGTACTAACTGCGAGGATCTTTCTTCTACTTGATAAATCCGCGTTTCTCAGCCGATAAATGACCTTCTGAACAAATATTCATCGAAATGAACCATTGGTTGATTTAGTAAGATAAATTAGTGAGTTCATAATGTGGATTCTATGGAATCACAATCCTTTTTAGGATTTTGATTGAGGAAAAAAAATAACGATAACAACAACAACAACTTTGTTCCAAGAATAAGTTGACCAAATGGAAACGGTTTTTATTCCTATGTTAAGGGCAAATCATTGCTGCCTACCCGTCCAAAATTTCCTTCATTTTTGCTGTTGTTACCTAAATTGTGCTTTCTGCAGCTGAGATAATAGAGAGAGAGGAAACTTTCTTTAAAAATAGAGAGAAAAGAAAAGGCGGCCGTGATGGCCGAGTGGTTAAGGCGTTGGACTTGAAATCCAATGGGGTCTCCCCGCGCAGGTTCGAATCCTGCTCGCAGCGTCAACATTTTGTGTATCCCTTGTGTTGTTTTTGTTCCAGAGTTTTTGGTGAATGAAGCCCTGTCTATACTGTAATACAACTGAGAATTTAAATTTGCACGAACGCTTGGTTGTACTAGTTCTACACATCCCTTTCTTTCTACTTTAATTTGCAGAAGCTTTTAGGTTAACAACTGAGGTTTATCTTATTTTGCATGTAAGCGGTCAATCCCGGATCACCCGGCTACCTAGGCTATTTTTATACGCGTGTTTTAAGTTTTAGGCTGTGTTCAGACAACTAATGCTCTAGCTCGGGCATGGGCAATTGTCTGTCAATTCCTGAGCTTCTCCCCATGTCTTCCTGCGATACATTGAACGCAGTGGCGGGCACTAGATTCACGAATAATAGCGCGAATATCTGCATTGATCGGCAGAAGTTCGACAGTAGTTTTATACTTCGAACTTTACATGTGCTGAATCGAATGCATAAATTATTTACAATGATCTTTAAATTATGTTTTATTTACAATTCTCCATCTTTTCCCTAAATGCCATGCACTGATCGGGAGAAACAAAATCAGATGGCGGAATCGGATGCGTCGTGATGCGATGTACAGCTCTTGTTTTCCTCCCACTAAATACAATGCGAGTTTAAAATGCGCTATTTCACATTTACATGAAGTGCTCGGTCTTCGAAAGCGATGAGAACACTCCAGGTTGGAGATAAGGGAAATCTGTGGCTTATTGTGACGTATGAGTTTTGATGAGATGATCACGATGAAAAGCCAAGACGAAATGGAAGACGAGATAGAGGGACACGCGTGATATTTCGTGCCGAAAGTAACAACGTCTAGCAAAACAAGAGAATTGAAATTTCCAGAAGTCTTCTCCTTGCTAGAACGTAGCTTAACTGACCAGTTGCATTACGAGTCGTCTTCTTCTGTTGACACGAATGAGCTGAGAAATGTATAACGAGGAGAAGGTGAAAAGCTTGCATAATCCGCCTTGTTTGAAATAGCGCGGGAAAAGACTCGAAATGAAAACGGGGCCTGGGAAAGAAACTTTACAAGAACTCACTCGTGAATAAAATGCGACTCTGTAGGTTCATCTTCTAAATCAAATGTCGAGGTTAATCATTTTCAAGAGTTGAAATGCGACTTTTAAACCGGGCCCAACAAGCTACAGCGTTGAAGCCAGAGAAAGGATCACAAGACAAACAGTCGTGGAAAAAAACGCAACGCCTTGCGATACCAGCAAAATTATAAATACCTGTAAAAACGGCAACTGAGATAACGCTTTTGACACGGTTCCAATAATGATAGAGATCCTATCCTTACAAATATGTTAACAAGAGATCCTGTACTATCACCGGACACATTGAAACGAGCCAAACCAAACCTGGACTAACATACCTTAACCACCCGCTAAGAGGTCAAATATTCAGGTGAGAACCTAAAGCTCATTCGGAGAACTCATGAAGCCAAAATGGTATGGTATGGTTTTTTTTATTTGTTCACATGACACGGATGAGTACAGGACTCGAAGACCTACAATACTGAGGGGAAAATTAACTAGCTATAAAAAATCTAAACTATGTACAGAAGTTACAATTACACTTAGCTCCAGTTGTCAAATTTACATTTTTCAGCATTGACTTAAAAACAGATGGGGCTCTCCTAACACAATCAGCCAGTAGATTGTTCCATAATCTTGAGGTGATGTAGTGATATGACCTATGAATAAATCTGCTGTGATAGGCAAGCTGATGTAGCTTGTTAAAGCCTCTGAGGTCATGTTCTTAATTACGAAATATGAGCTTTAATTTGAGATCAAATTGAGTTAAAACGTTAGCCGCAAGCTCTATTCAATCACCATAATGCAAATCCTCCTACAATCTACAAGAAGCCAAATTGGACTGCTATGTTAAGGGGAAATCATGTGAGTGGGAGTTGTGTAGTACTTCAAATTCTACTTCACTCGTTTTCAATTTGGTTCTTCATCGGTTGGTCGAACCGAGAGCTTTTGTCACCTTATCCGAAGTTTACCCTTCTCTTTGGTGGAAAAACTTCCTTCGTCTTTCTTCCGCCAGTTTTCACCCAAGGATTCTTTTCTCTCTTCAATTAAACAAATTGTAATAAGAGCTCCGGGATGATGCCATTTGCCGCGAAACATTCCTCAGGATATCCTGACATGTTGTTAAAAAGATTACTTTACACCTCTCAGAATTATTAACTTTTATCAAAAAAGTACATTTTTCTGCAAAATTCGTATAAGCATTTAGATTTTGAAACTTTTTTCGGTTGAAATGTTAGATTAAATATCTAACTTTAAAATGGCCAAAGGAAAAAAATGTTAGTTTTCACTCTCGATCGTCGGTCGTAATTTTTTGGGGATTTCACTTTTTTTCTTCCTTGCAATTGCTCAGCTTTTGGTGGTATTTGCTCTCAAGGACGTGTTCAGAAAATATTTCCAGGTTAGATTAATATATTTTGTTCACTTGTTTTGGAAGGCGGGTGACAGTTTGGTCTGACTGAAATAGATATATTCAAAGAGCCCCGGAATGCTAGACTGCGAGCAGTCTCTTTCAGTTCTCCTAATTTCTGTAGCGCGAAAAACCTTCCTCTCCCCAATCCCGTCTCGCTAACTTTTCTAATTTGCATAATTTTACCGTCACTTTGTGGGTGTGATACGAGGAAAAAAGTACGACTGGTTGCAGTCTACCGGGAATACTTGAAATCTTTTCGCTCACACTTGCACGGTCCCCGCCTTATGACTACCTCCTTACTAGTTATTACGACCACATTTTCACAGCCCGAAACCGAGAGTTCCCAGGCTCTTTGGCCAGCGGTTTGTCGCCAGGAGAGACTGGGGTACTGGATTTTTTTACCGCAGGATTTCTGCGGCAAAACAATGCAACCGAAGCCGTTTTAGGGTCAGCCAATTGGCAAAAAGTTGAATTTTTTTCGAATTGTCCGGAGTCTCTCCTGGCGACGAACCACTGGCCACAGAGCCTGAGGACTCTGGGTGCGAGTTCCATTGTACTTCCTGACCTACCACCAAATTGAATAACTGAAACAAGAACAAAAAAAAAAAAAAAAAACAGCAACAAAGGCCTTCTCCTCTCTTCATGTATAATTGTTACTGAAAACTGATGAGGTCTCTGTTGTTAGGGGGCCACCAAGTTTTAGACTACAAATTTTCAAGTATTTTGCAAAGTGTTTATTAGCATTTTATCGCCGTTTGTAATTAATTATTAGATATATTTTGTGACTCTTTAGAAAACGGTATATATCTTTTCCCCTTATTTACAGTGTATATTTTGTCGGAGAGTACTATATTAACGTCACCCTGTTTAGAGTTCTGTAAACCTTAATAATTTCGCCACTTAGATAAAGTAATTGTTTCATTCTGAAATACTGTGTCATGCCAGACGTTAAGGAACGCCTTCAGCCTCAAATTGCCGAAGACTAATAGGCTTGTGTAGCCTGAGCTCAAAACGTTTGACCTTATGCAGTTCTAATAACATCACATACGTGTGAGCCGATAATTGTTTTTGAGAACATGTGTTTAAAATACGATGTCCGTTTCCAAATTTAACTTGATGAATACGTGTGGATGGGGCTTATAAAGATCTTGCTGACCAATATTCTCTCAACGTCGTGAATGCTTATATCATTTACGCAAATGAAAGTCAGTCAAGTGGGTCATGTGACGTAATGGAAGCTATACTCGGTGGCAGCTATCGCTCATGCCAGTGTACGCCACTGCGTACATGTTCATTCACAGCTTTCTTTCATTGAGAGTTCGATAGATGGTGGCAATTTAAAAAGTATTCATTGTATGGTTCAACGAATAACTCTTACGTAGTTTAGGACCTTTGGTGAATGCCAGTTGAATCCAGCTAAACAAAAGTAGTTTCAGCACTGGATTTCGTCTTATAAAATATATTCCTCAACTCTCTTTGAATGTCACGTTTCAATAAGGCATAGGCAACTGGGTTCGCCGCTGAGTTCGTTATAACAAGAAAAAACACCAAGTTGCGAAGATCGTCAGTTAGTTGACATAGTTTGGTAAAGTAGCAGACGGAACTGCATACCTCAAGGGAATAGCAAATGAGAAATATAGCCACCACGGTTAGTATAACACGAGCAGTCGCCAGTTTAGGGATTCCTTGGCCTTTGCGATTCGGTTCGTTAAAACGCAATTGAGAACGTAAACTCGCAAGTTGCTGATAATGCTTCCTCGCCGTTGTTATTATTTTCACTGTGAAGAGCACCAACACAACACAAGGGACGAATTCAAACATGGATGTCCAAATGACGACAGTGACCTTTCGGTTTATGTTGCATCCACTGAAACTTGTGCAAAGAGACGGAACAAAGTAGGCCAGCAATGGAAGAAGCCACGATAATGCGATCAAGTATGAAGTACTTGTCTTTGTTATCAAGGTCGTGTACGCAAGTGGCTTCACAATAGCTGAATAGCGATCGAAAGTCATCATACAAAGGTTGGTAGTCGAGGAATAGATCATTAACACTGCGATATCTTCTGCGACGCTGTGGAGGCAAGTCGAATGAAGAAAATTGCAAATAACTTGACTGGGGAAACAGCAAGCTCCAACACCAAGATCGGCCAAAGCGAGTGATAAGATGAAGTAGTTAGGTCTTGTCTTGAGTTTGCGCCGCGTGCAAATAAGGTAAATTACCAAGGCGTTTCCACAGATGGCGAAAGTTGAAGGAAGCCACCCAAGGATCCAGTACCACTTCATCTCATAAACTAAAATATTTCTATGGCTTTGTGAAATCAGTTCAGACAGTCAAAGTGTGGTATCAATGTCGCCGAACAGGTCAGGAATAATAAGTCTTTGTAAACAGAGAACTATGGTATTAAATTTTGATTTCAATCGACAGCAACACTTGGAAAGGAAGATGCATACGTCAACACACTGACCTGACCATGGGAAACCCCATTTATCCTTGTGGTGGATCCTGCAGGACTAAAAGATGCTAATACACTCACCGCTGTAACTGCCGTTGACGTCACAAAATGTTTTGTTGTACTTCCTGCAACAGGACCAAATCAGAGTGTTATTTATTTATTTTATTTTGCTATGGTTTATTTGCTAAGTGTTGAAATCAGGATTGATAGAGTTGACGCCGGCGATGACACGAGTTCGTTATAGTTCATTATCAAATTATCGTGATCAAACTCTGATATATCATATATTGCAGGGCACCGATATGTTGCCAATATAATTTTCTCAAAACTTATGACGCTGTTTAACATCTCTCAAACTTAAACGCCCTCAGCTTATTACAACCATGTGTATTGATTTTGTTTATAAAGGGAGCCTTGAATAAAGAAGTCCGCCTTTGATGAATATTTAGTCAGGAAAGGCAATGTTCATTAACTCATCTGGCTCATCAAGGATTAACACAACTGTCCCACACGCCATTACAAGAGAATTGTATTTGCATCGTACAAACAAGGGCGACAGCACGCAACATTTTCCGGTTAGTTGTGGTGATCTGGCTCAGCAGGACAGTCGGGAACCCTGACGTTCTTTAATGAAGATATTAAGGCTGATGATGTTTATACATTCCCCAAATAAATTTTTCCGTGTCTAACTTTCTGGAAAATGCAGAATATAGTTACATTAAATCTACATCTCGCGTGACCAGTATGTTTGAATTTGAACGGAGTTTTAAAATTTTCAACATTGCCAGTGAGATTTCAGAGTTCCCGTGGAAATTTCCCTAGCGGTTTATCAGACGTTTTATATACCTATGAATTTTTCAGCTTTTCATTGTAGCATTAAGTATTTCAAAACAGTAATTGTTTTGAATTTTTTCAGTCAATGCGCTCTTTTCGAAAAATTTCCAGAGAAATTCATTCAGATGACGGACGTTACGTAGAGGAATTCGAATGTTCGTTTCATTCTCGGCTTACTGGTCATACGTGACGTAGACTGACTATATCCTATTTCGAGGCCTGTTATCGAAATAAATCAGATCATTATTGATTATCAGTATCTCGGCAAAGTCCCTTAGGAAACAATAACTAAAAATTAAAAAAGTTATAAAAATCACCCTTTATAACTCATCATGAAAATTATCCTATATAAAAAAGGAAAATCAAACTTATTTTTTAACCCTAAGAATACCAACTGGCACATAATGCCATTAGTCTTTCAATATTTGACAGATTTCTATGAATGTTTGACACCAAGATGGTACTGTGAAGATCTACTCAATAAAAAGATGAAAACTTAACCCCCTCCCATATGTGATATGGTTGATCACCCCCATAACTTTTCAACTTTTCCCCTAGAAGTTGTGGGTCTTAAAGCGTCTCTCACATTAATGAACATGTTGAGAACTGCAAACTAAGCTATAGTTTAGGGGTATACCTAATATACATAAGGATTAGGACGTTTTTGAACTTTTTAATTTTTTCGTTTTAAGGCCATTTATCTCAAAGCCATAACTTTTCTCACTCATAATTATATCAGTTATGAAATACAATCATGAGTAGCTTTAAAATGGTATATCATATTCTCATATTGACATTGAGTTTGTAGTCCCGGATCTGGAGAAAATGTCGTTTTGCCTAAGGAGTTAAAGGTTTAAGCGTTACTTTTTGTTTAATTTACAAAGGCTTCTTAAAATTGCTACTTTTAACGATCCTTAAAATCGACACTATCAACGATTATGCAAATTTTACAAGACTTAAAATTGCCATTTAAAATAGGCCATTCAAGTTCTCAACAACTACTCAAATTTTGTAAAAGTCTTCTCAAAATTGCCACTAGAAATAGGCCATTCAAGTACTTTGAAAAGTGATCATTTAAATTATGGCAATTTTAAAGAGTTTTTAAAGCAACAATTTGAGACACTTTAAAGTGGAAGTTTAAAAAAAGTTTTTCAAGTAAAGTGGAGACATATAAACAGTGATGTAGAAGTTTCGAAAATGGTGAATTCCAATCTCAAACCCAGAGCGTTTAATAGTTGTCAGGACATACTCCGTGGTACTGGACTTTTTTTCACGGTAGAATGTCTGTAACAGAGGGAGCCGCTAATTGGTCACGGGGAAGCCAATAATAAGAAAAAATCGATTCAACTACCTCAGATTTTCAAAACTTCTTTAAATTTAAGTGGCGATTTTAAGGGAGTCTTAATAAAAATGACGATTTGAAGGAGAACAAGTGGCAATTTTAACGCGCTTGCGATCTAAGCACTTCTCAAAGGGGTTAACCGTCAGCCGTCAAACAGCCTACATTTTAACCTTCAACCGTCAAAAAAGGGCAATTTTTACGATCAACCGTCAAAAGAGCATTTATCAAAAAACATAGCGTCAAAAAAGCGTCAAAAAGGGGCAATTTTTAAGATCAACCGTCAAAAGAGCATTTATTATTAGCCGTCAAACGGTTTTAATGTCTTTCAAATATCACTATTTCAGCTGCTCATCCCGGACTTCTGGCTCTCAAAGAACCACTTTTACTGTTAAAATGGTTTCCATGTTCCCAAATATAGTCACTTTATGGTCCTTTCCACTTAGTTTGCGTCTAAACTGGCATCATAACTAACTTCCGTCTGGAAGTCCTTCAGGTTGCCAAATATTAACGATTTACTACATTGATAATGGTTTCTGACCAAAAAACAACCTACAGAACACAATTTCATAATATTAAAAAAAAACAACAACAACATAAAAGTTAATATTAACTTTAACTCATGGAAGAAGTATCCGCTTGATAACCGTCAACCGTCAAAATCGATAAAATTTAACCGTCAACCGTCAAAGCTACACCCTCATTGAGACCCTCATCTAAGGAGTCTTAAAAGCGGCAGTTTTAAGAAGTCACAAAGTGTGGCAATCTTGAGAAGTTTTACGGAAGTGACAAAGTGTGTCAATCTTGAGAAGTTAAATGAAGTCGTAAAAGTGGCAATTTTAAGAAGCCTTAAAAAGTGGCAATTCGAAGGGCCCTTAAATGTGGCAATTTTGACTAAAGAAGTCTTTGTCGATTAAGTGGCTTCTTTAATTATTTTTATCTTCTTTTTTTCTTTAATCGGACGATTTTCATGTCCTGAGTTATAAAGGATGATTTTTTTAGTGATTATTTTCATTAGGGAGTTTGCCCGAATGCTGGTAAAATAGCCTTTTAGATTCTAGTACGAGTACGACTGCGCTGTGCGATATTTGACTTCATTGTTTTAGCGAAGCATTCTGTGTGCGAGCTCAGAGGCCTTTAAACTAGGTGTCCATACATGGGACAAACATCTCGGATACTGTATTCAAATCCTAGCAGTATGCAGGATGTTCGTCTCATGCATGAACCTTGTTTAACCATGCCTCAAATGACTAAACCACCGATGTAAAAATCTCTATCCACCACATCGACAGGCCTTCCGCTCAACGTTACTATTACGCCGATTTCTCCATGGCCAAATTTTCCGGAAGTCTATCGCCATTCACAGTAGCTTCTCAACCCACAGCCCCTGCATAACTCTTGACTTTCGCAGTTTCCTCAGTTGAATGTTTTACACTGTTTTTCACGCGACTTGCTCTCTATATCGAGTTCCTCGATGGCTTGAAGTCATAGTACCTGCTCTTTCTTCGCTCAAATGGCTTAACTTGGGCAAATTTTCGCCGTTTTGGCGAAATTTTCTTGGGAGTTATCAATAGTTTGAGAAGCTATATCAAACACTCGAAAGAGTGTTTCCTCCTATTTCCAAACACCTCGAAGTTGGTTAAAAAAAGTCGGCTGCGCCTCGTTTTTCCAACCTACTTCTCGTTGTTTGGAAATCGAAGGAAACACTCTTCCTCGTGTTTGATCTATTACTTGAACGCTTCCTCCACTGTGATGAAAACGCACAAATATTGCATTTGACAACCGGCGGTGAATTTGACTTTTATAGACACTTCAGTTGACTGACAGTGATAAATTTCAAAATTGGTTTTTCTCTCTGTCTTTCACTGAAGAAAAAATAGTTTTTTCCCCATTTTTTCTTTGACAAATAATATTTCCCCGCTTTCCCGATTCAAATAGCAGAAAACATTATTATTCACCGTTTTGCTTTCTTTTTTACCAAATCCTCAGCTCGCACCCAGATGTTTGTCTTCGGAGAAAACATCTGTTAAAATCAATCACGTTCTCCAATCTGATTGGCCAATGAAAAGCGGCCTGATGTAAGTCGCATCAACCACTTTAGCGCGACTTTTCAAATCTTTGCTTTGCATACGTGAAGACAAATCTATTTTGACACTCAGTCCTTCGATGAAAGTAATTTTAGTTTATCAATAGAAGAGGGGCCTGGGACCGAGAGGCGATGCTCTCGCAACTTGAAAAGCGGTCTGACTCACAATGTGGCCAGCGAGTTTTAAACAAAACTAGGAAAATGTTCATTTCGTTTCTCTGCTAATCTTTTAATTAGATGGCGTTTACTTTCCGTTTCAAACAACTAAAAATATACGTTGACAGTGATATGTACGATTTCTATGCTTTGGGGGTCATGAATACAATAATACCACTAATTCACTACCTGCACTAGTAGGATTAAACATGTTACAATTTATAATCTCCCTCTCAAATTTTTTTTGCCTTAAGCGACCAAAGGCCAGCACTACAACTTATGGCCTTAAATCGTGGAGGTTTACGGCACCAAAACTCTGGAACTCATTACCTGACTCAAGCAGAACAGTTCAAACTTACAAGGCTTTTAAAAACAGTATCAGAATACTAGATCTGGCAGGTCTACTATGATCGAGTGAGCTTTTCACACAATACGAATTACTGTAGTTTTTTATATCCATCTTTGTTTCTTTATTGCAATTTTTGTTTTACGTATGATGATAAATTTGTATTAGAAATTTAAACTTAATAGTATGCCTAGTATGCCATTTGATGTTTTTTAATATGTGTTAGTTATTTTAATCATTTAGTGTGAAATACCTGTAAACTAGCTGGTGAGCCTAGCTTGCTGGTCTCACAAAAGCTAAGCGTATTTTCACAATAAACTGCTATCATATCATATCATATCATATCATATCATATCATATCATATCATATCATATCATATCATATCATATCATATCATATCATATCATATCATATCATATCATATCATATCATATCATATCATATCATATCATATCATATCATACCATATCATATCATATCATATCATATCACATCATATCTTATTTAAGAGAATGTATGGGAAGTTGCTTTCTTCCACCGTAAAATAAATCGTTAATAAAAATACCACAAGGTAGTAAACAAACGTATCACAAGATATACTTTATAGACAGTTTTGCTGTAAATTTCACCAGGTATATGTATTTTTGTTATTGAAGATTTCACTGTGGCAAAATAAATGAAGTGAGTTAAATAAGACTAGTATTTTCCGATGCGATTAGAAATACTCTGTTTCCCTTCTTATCTATGATGTAAATCTGTTCCGTGAAGATAATTTTACAGCTGCCAACTTGTATTGTAAGTTCATCAAGTATGTTAATGTACCTTTAATGCTGCATGGATATATGTCATTATATTTTTTGTTCCCCAATCTTAATTTGGTAGTAAGATCTTCACTTACGTTTAAAACTGAATATTGGCTTTACAACCATTTTGAACTCACGTCCTGCTAATTTCCGTAAAGAAAGGAAGTAAATAAAGGCTGGTTAAACTTCCATTTCCTCAGTCCAATTGGGCCAACATTCGTAAGAAATGAAATAAATATAGAGAAAATATATCACCTGGCCTTTCTTTCCTTATTCGTATTTTTTTTTTTCATTTTTTTTTTTACCACCGTATAACATATATGCTTATCTGATTTACTTTTATTGTCAGTTTAATGTAAATTATTTAACGTCGAGAATAAGAAATACTTTCTAAAACGTTGGGTACAGTGTTTCTCCGCAAGAGTATGAAATTCCCTCAGTACCTTACTCACTTTTGCTTTATACAACCGTGGAATAACATGTGAGTCCAAAGTTAGCCAACCCATATATCGGAGTCAGTAAATATTAGACGCTGCAGCAATTACTTGGCCTTTAAATGCCAGATCACTGAATAATCATCTACCCGCATGCTCACGGTTGAGTCTGAAATCTGATGAATCGGAGCACAAAAAAACATGAATCTGCTAGTATAGTATTTAGCGCGCACTTTGCTTGTGAAATAACTGACATGTATGTTCAAGAGTCCCAAGTTTACATTAGCCAACCCCTGTGCTTGCGTCAGTAAATCACCCAGTTTATTCACGATGTTTCCAAAACATCAGCGCTTTCAATGCTTCTCTAAATTCCTTTTTCCTGGCGGCGTAAATCCAAGGATTCAGCGCAGCGTTCGAATAAGTTATGAAAAGCGCCCATGTGCCCCATGACTCAAATGACTGTATCTCTTTACATGAAGCGTTGTCTGACGTAACTTCAGATATGGAGAAAGCCAGGGCTGGCAAGGTGGTCAAATAAAACACGCCGATGACAATGGCTATGGTAATTGACGCCTTTTTATTCTGCATGTTAGTCACTAATACTGAACCGCTTTGATCGCCAATACTTCGTAATTGACGACTCACTTCTTTAAAGATAAAAAAGTAACAGTAAGATATCAGAACTCCGGGGACCAAGAAAACTGTAGTGACAGCTGTAATCCAGAAATCATCTTCGAGGAGAACGAAACGCAGACAGGCAATGGCGCTTGAAACAGCCCAAACTAATGCAACAGTGCGTTTGAAACGGACCACTGTAACAATAGTGTTATATCTTAAGGGGAAAACCACTCCAATATACCTTTCGATGCTGACCGCACATAGGCTGTATGTTGATATGGCGACAGAGAAAACGTACACGCAATCAACGCCTTTGCTGAGTGGATGCTCCTCGTTTGCGACATGCAACAATGATCGCAAGACCCACATGGGTAGTGCTACGAAACCAACGAAAAAATCACCGAATGCGAGTGCACCAAGGAAGTAGTTGGTGACGGAGTGAAGAGATGATTTCCTGTAAATTGCCAACAGAATTAACGCATTTGTAGTGCAAGCGATAGCAGATATTAAAAGACCAAGGACGGTTGTTAAGACGATGTGCCATTCTGTGGTTGGAAGTTCATTGCAATCTTCGCGTGCCATGGTTCTGTTGATGTGCTACGACGCTAAAGTTCCCGTCCTTTTATGCTGAAAATTTTTACGAATATCAATTGAACGAATGTAACCTTGGTTGTCGTTAGGCTTTTAAGCACATTTCCATCACAATCAGTCTTTTAAATTGTCATGGTATCATGGAGATCAACTATTTCAATATCTTCTACCTCCACCAGTATCAGTGTACTTTAATTCGTTGACGTTTTCTAATGCAGGGAGAAGAAGGTAAAAGTGAAGCAATTAAATGGACCTGATATGGAGAAAAAAAGCGATGCTCTTTTGCTTTATTGAATATGAAAATCTGTAAATTAATTTGAGGAAAGCACCTGCCTAATGAAAACACACACAAACTGAATGCTAAGCGTCTCTTGAGCTACAAAAAAAAACTTTTGTGTTTTTTGAGTAACCATTTAAAGTCATTTTGACTAAACAAACATGTTAATGTTTCCATTTTTCAACTTCTCACTGCTGAAAGAGGAGAAGTTTCGTCTGTCAGAATTAAAACCTTGACGACCACGCAATGTTCAGTAACCAAAATACTTTATTAGGATTAGGCCCTCTTGAAATGTACATGTGTTCAGTAACTGAACATGCTTAGCAAATTGTAGAAATAAAAGATACTTTGTCAATATTTGCTTAAAATACTCGCAAAACCTGGTGAAGCTAGGGCTGAGTGTCCAGTTGGCTTTTATCTTGGTTGTACTTCCTGTGATATTCCGATTTACATTTCCTCTGCTCCTCTGTTTCCTCCTGTTGGCGCTGTCGCTGCTCGCGCTGAATCTGAAGTCGCCTTTCACATTGTTCAGAAGTTTCGTTGTTTAGTCTCCCTCGGCGAGTCTGTCTTCTCCCTTGTGCCTCTACTTGTGGTTCATTTGCATCACAATTTGGTCGTGTTTCACCAATGGTAAACATTTTTCACTGCTCGATGAATAAACACGTTCAGCGCTCAATGAATAAACATGAGAGTGCGCCATCGTGAGGCAGCGGTTTTCTTTTACAGTTACCAGTCCTGGCCGCTTTTGACCGGCTGAAACCGGTTCTGTTGCGTAGCAACTACAAATTGCGTCTGACGCCAGCCTGTCTTCCAACGTGTTGCTGCCTAGCAACCTTCCCTCTGTCTGACGTCATTCAAACTTTGTTTGCACTGTTACCAGGCAACAACACGGACATCTTCAACGATATATATAAATATGTTTTTCCCTCGAATTCGCGCGGGTTGCCTCCCGAGCAATTCAAGTACGGTCCGACCAATTTATTATCCTTGCTTCGCGGGAAAAAAAATATAAATACAGTAGAACAAAAAGAAAACTGCACTATCAAAGAAACAAACCAACAAAATATTTGGGAATTAGTAAGATTTTACGGGTATCTATAGAGCTTGTCGATGACTAAGGTAAACTGTATATTTCATGACAAACAATTATTCTGCCAGCCATTCGGCCTTGTGCTGTCTGTTTGAGTTTCCTCTTGGTTTCTCTGCTTGTGGAGAATAAGCATTTTTAATGCACAAATCCGGGGAAAGGGGGAGAGGACTGTTCCTATTTGAAATTGATAGCATAAGTAAAGCGAATGCAAAGTCAAATCAGTGGAACAATTCAACTTCCCATCCGACTGCTGAAAACGGAAATAGAATGCCAGAGATCCAAATAAAAGAATACTATTAATTCATTATCTGAACTACTAGGATAAAAATTTACAATCTCGCTCTTAAATTTGCTTCTCGTAATCGAAAGAGAACTTAGGGGACCGTTCATTTTTTATGAGCATGGGGGGGGGGGGGGGATTTGGTTAATTGCCACTACGAAACTGTATGACCCCCCCTAGCATGCAATTTTTTTCCACGTGGCCCCCCCCAAGCAGAAACTATTTTTTTCTGATGACCCCTTCCCACCCAACCAGAAACAAATCATACTCCTAACTTTAACAAAACGCTTATGTACTGTTTATATCAAAGATAAACGTAATTGTTACTGTGATTTCTTTACAGTACTATTAACAAGTTACCGTTCTCTGCTTAGGTAAAGATTTCTGTTGTTTAAAAAAACGTTTTATAGATAGCAACACGTTTACGGCAACGACAAACCCTAAATTTCCATTTAGATTCTCAAAGAAACTATAAAAATTAATCAAGCAAATGGTTAACGTAAAATTACTCCCCTTCGAGTAGAAACAATTAATACACGTACAGATCTGACTAACAAAATACGGATCGAAGCATACCAATCAACGATTACGAGTCTTATTAAACAGAAAAAAACAGCGGACGCACAGATATCAGGCACGTGGGTAAGGGTTACATAGGGGTGTTCGTTGAGCTCTAAATCTTGGTGAGCGCCGGAGGCGCTGTTACTAGGGGGGTCCGGGGGCATGCTCCCCCGGAAATTCTTGAAAATCTAGCTTCCCAGAAACCTCATTTCCTGCATTTTGAGACCCATTTTAGGCAAATCACAAATTTGTTTTACAGCAGCTTTTTGAGCTATATACATCATTTCTACGGCATAATTGTTTCAACTTAAACAAGAAAGTTCAATGTACATTCCGCGCCCTGTCGAGTTCTGATAGCTATTTGATCTACTGATAGTCATACACCAAGCTGGTAAACTGCATAATTCTCGGGTGTAGGCCTTCGAACAAATTGACTATCTCGTCAAGATTGACAGGCATATCATATTTGATATGCATTAGAACCAGGGCGGACATTCTACTCTCTCGCATGGTACACCTCATGTAGTTGTTCAACCTCCTCATTAAATGCTTTTTCTTCTGCCATTACTGATCTGTAAAGGGGGTTCGTTCGAACCCCCCCCCCCCCCCCTCCTACGCGCCTGGATATTAAAGTACTGCTATTAAAAATGACAGTTACAAGCTTTTCTGAAGATGGCCTACGGCTCAGATTTACCGTCAACTGAAGTCACCAGCAACAGTTCTATTATTAAAAACTAATCTGGATGTTCACACTAGGCATACTACTGAGTCTACTGATACTCCTGGGCTCAAATAATTTACTAATCAACAGTCTTTATAAAAGTGAGTACTATTAAACAGAACATTAAACAATCCATTGATATAGTTCTGAGTACAACCACTTTGTAGAAAACTACTCCCCCACGGATGATTCAATAGTGAGACTGTTACGTTTTTATATTAATTTGAACTTGTACAAACATAGGTGTCTACTTCAGTTTATATTCATTATTGCTAAATTCCAACAGATATGCTTCATTTCCTGAGTTGTTGTTAATATAAAATGCAGATTTTGACCTCAGTATGTAAAACAAATTAAAAGTGGTTAGGAAAATCGCATTAAATAAAATTGAAATAACATTCAATTTCTTCATCTGTTTCTGTGTTAAGCCACTTTCAATTTCCCCTGCTAGCCAATTATTGCTGGTGACCCCCCCCCCCCTCTTTCACTCAATTTGTTTTGGTAGCCCCCCCCTTAAGTGCCATTTTTTTTCTCGTGGCCCCTCCTAAATCCCACCAGCCCCCCCATGCTCATAAAAAATGAACGGTCCCTAGTATAGGAAGTTGCTCCCCCCATCCCTCACCCAATGAAATAAAGAGTTTATTACCACACGGTAGTAAACAAACTGTATTGCTACATATACTGTAGAGACAGTTTTGCTGTAACTAATACACCAGGCATATTTATATTTTTTTACTGACGATTTAACCGTGGCCAAATAAATGAAGTAAGCTATCAACAGTCTTTCCTGACGTACGTTATTAAAAATAGGCTCTGTTTCCCTTCTTATCTATGATGTAAAAATTCTGTGGCAATGTCACAGCTGCCCAACTTGTATTGTAAGTTCATCAAGTATGTTAATGTGCCTTTTATGCTACAGAGATATATGTCATTTTATTTTTTGTTCTCCACTCTTTTGAAGAAAGATCTACACTAACGTTTTAAACTGAATGTTGGCTTTTTATTTAGTTCTCTGTTCGTAAGTGGGCGGTGTCCTGAAAATCCTACAATCTGATTGGCTCCGGGACCACGATCACGGTAACCGGAATCGCGGGAAATCTTGAAGTGAAATCATTTTACTCAGTTCTTTTACTCTGATCCGGCGCGACGAAAAGTTGGATTTTTAACTCGTAAATGCGCTCATGCACAATGATCGAGTTATCGTAATGTGAGGGAAATGTCATTCGGTCTCTCGATGGGTCGTAAACTTTCAAATATGGCGTACTCTCACGGCTCGCCTAAGTTTCTCTCCTCCCTCAATTATAAAAATTTACTTTTTTTGGAGTTCGAAATTAAAAGAAATAGCCTAAGGAACTCTCCAAAGAGGCGGGTATTCATGTGCTTTTGTAGACAAAACTTTGCGGATTTTCTGTTTTTGCGAGGTATCGTTTTTCTTGCAGTGCTGACACACAGTTTAATAACATCATTGTGCTAACTACGTACAGAGCAATCTTTAGAATTGTTTTTCGGTCCACGTTCATTATTTCACTTGGAATTATATTTTCTTATCTCATCAAATTTGATTCTTAGCTAAAGTAGTCAAACACGCGCCTCACAACACTGTATCGTTGGCATCATGAAACTACTGAAAAAGTTTTCCTTACGTACATTTCTTAATTTTAGTTTTTTTGTGACGATCTTGGCGGAGAAAAAACACAAATGCTTAAAATAATAAAGTATAAAGGCAGAGAGTAAGATGCGACTGTGCGTAATTTATTTTTATACTACTTGCTATGAAATATCAGTTTGTTTTTTTGTTTCTCATTTATAACACCACGATATATTTGAATTATGTTCTATTGTTAGTTTAGCCTTTTCCTCTGAGGTTTACCCTCGGCTTTCTTCATTGGGAAAACTTTAATGAACTTCAGTACGGCCATCCGAGGGTCGTACTGAAGACGTCGAGCATAGTAACCTCGGCCGGTGAATAACATATATATAAACATTTCGAGTTGACAGATCTACTGAGCTAATTTCCGTAAAGAAAGGAAGTCAATAAACGCTGGTTAATATAATTCATGCAGTAATCTTCCATTTTCTCCGGTCCAATTGCGCCGAAATGCGAAGTTCGTGAGTAATGAGATGAATATAGAGAAATGAATCACCTGGTCTTTCTTTCCTTTTTCGTTTATTCAAGTTTGTTTTTAACGACCGTATAACATATATGCCTATGATTTACTTTTATTTTTAATTTAATGTAAATATCTTCAACCACTCGTCTCGTCCAGAATAAGAAATACTTTCTAAAACGCTGGGTACAGTTTTTGGCCAGTGAGTCTGTAATCTGATGAATTGGAAGACAAGAAAACAATTAATGTGGTAATATAGTATTTATTGGCATGCACACTTTTGCCTGTGAAATAACTGACATGTATGTTCAAGAGTCCCAAGTTTCATTAGTCAACCCATACAAAACTGTGCTTGCGTCAGTAAATCATCCACTGGCAGTTTATTCATGATGTTTCCAACACATCAGCGCTTTCAATGCTTCTCTAAATTCCCTTTTCCTGGCAGCGTAAATCCAAGGATTCAGCGCAGCGTTCGAATAAGTTATGAAAAGCGCCCATGTGCCCCATGACTCAAATGACTGTATCTCTTTACATGAAGCGTTGTCTGACGTAACTTCAGATATGGAGAAAGCCAGGGCTGGCAAGGTGATCAAATAAAACACGCCGATGACAATGGCTATGGTAATTGACGCCTTTTTATTTTGCATGTTAGTCGCTAATACTGAACCACTTTGATCGCCAATACTTCGTGTCTGACGACTCACTTCTTTAAAGATAAAAAAGTAACAGTAAGATATCAGAACTCCGGGGACCAAGAAAACTGTAGTGACAGCTGTAATCCAGAAATCATCTTCGAGGAGAACGAAACGCAGACAGGCGATGACGCTTGAAACAGCCCAAACCAATGCAACAGTGCGTTTGAAACGGACCACTGTAACAATAGTGTTATATCTTAAGGGGAAAACCACTCCAATATACCTTTCGATGCTGACCGCACATAGGCTGTATGTTGATATGGCGACAGAGAAAACGTACACGCAATCAACGCCTTTGCTGAGTGGATGCTCCTCGTTTGCGACATGCAACAATGATCGTGAGACCCACATGGGTAGTGCTACGAAACCAACGAAAAAATCGCCGAATGCGAGTGCACCAAGGAAGTAGTTTGTGACGGAGTGAAGAGATGACTTCCTGTAAATTGCCAACAGTATTAACGCATTTGTAGTGCAAGCGATAGCAGATATTAAAAGACCAAGGACGGTTGTTAAGACGATGTGCCATTCTGTGGTTGGAAGTTCATTGCAATCTTCGCGTGCCATGTTTCTGTTGATGTGTTAAGACGCTAAAGTTCCCGTCCTTTTATGTTGAAAATTTTTACGAATATCAATTGAACGAATTAATCCTAGGTTGTCGATAGGCTTTTAGCACATTTCCATCACAATCAGTCTTTTAAATTGTCATGGTATCATGGAGATCAACTATTTTAATATCTTCTACCTCCACTAGTATCAGTGTACTTTAATTCGTTGATGTTTTCTAATGCAGGGAGAAGAAGGTAAAAGTGAAGCAATTAAATAGACCTGATATGGAGAAAAAAGCGATGCTCTTTTGCTTAATTGAATATGGAATTCTGTAAATTAATTTGAGGAAAGCACCTGCGTAATGAAAACACACACAAACTGAATCACGCTAAGCGCCTCTTGAGCCACAAAAAAAACCTTTTGTGTTTTTTGAGTAACCATTTAAAGTTATTTTGACTAAAGAAAAAGGTTAATGTTTCCATTTTTCAACTTCTCACTGCTGAAAGAGGAGAAGTTTCGTCTGTCAGAATTAAAACCTTGACGACCACGCAATGTTCAGTAACCAAAATACTTTTTTAGGATTAGGCCCCCTTGCAATGCACATGTGTTCAGTAACTGAACATGCTTAGCAAATTGTAGAAATAAAAGATACTTTGTCAATATTTGCTTAAAATACTCGCAAAACCTGGTGAAGCTAGGGCTAAGTGGCCAGTTGGTTTCTACCTTGGTTGTACTTCCTGTGATATTCCGATTTACATTTGCTCTGCTTCTTCTGTTTCCTCGAGCTCCTGATGGCGCTGTCGCTGCTCGCGCTTAATCTGAAGTCGCCTTTCACATTGTTCAGAAGTTTCGTTGAACCAACATTTAGTCTCCCTCGGCAAATCTGTCTTGTCCCTTTTGCCTGTACTTGTGGTTCATTTGCATCACAATTTGGTCGTGTTTAACCAATAGCTTTTTATTTAGTTCTCTGTTCGTAAGTGGGCGGTGTCCTGAAAATCCTACAATCTGAGTGGCTCCGGGACCACGATACGGTAACCGGAATCGCGGGAAATCTTGAGGTGAAATCATTTTACTCAGTTCTTTTACTCTGATCCGGCGCGACGAAAGGTTGGATTTTTAACTCGTAAGTGGCTCATGCACAATGATCGAGTTATCGTAATGTGAGGGAAATGTCACTCGGTCTCTCGATGGGTCGTAAACTTTTAAATATGGTGTACTCTCACGACTCGCTTAAGTTTTTCTCCTCCAATTCTAAAGTTTTTCTCCTCCAATTCTAAAGATTTACGGTTTTTGGAGTTTGAAATTAAAAGAAATAGCCTAAGGAACTCTCCAAAGAGGCGGGTATTCATGTGCTTTTGAAGACAAAACTTGACGGATTTTCTGTTTTGCGAGGTATTGTTTTTCTTGCAGTGTTGACACACAGTTAAATAACGTAGCTGTGCTAACTACGTACAGAGCAATCTTTAGGATTGTTTTTCGGTCCACGTTCATCATTTCACTTGGAATTATAGTTTCTTATCTCATCAAATTTGATTCTTAGCTTAAGTAGTCAAACACGCGCCTCACAACACTGTATCGTTGGCATAAACTACTGAAAAAGTTTTCCTTACGTACATTTCTTAACTTTAGGTTTTTTTCTGACGATCTTGGCGGAGAAAAAACACAAATGCTTAAAATAATAAAGTATAAAGGCAGAGAGTAAGATGCGACTGTGAGTAATTTATTTTTATACTGCTTGCTATAACTATCATAGTTTGTTTTTTTGTTTCTCATTTATTACACCACGATATATTTGAATTATGTTTTATTGTTAGTTTAGCCTTTTTCTCTGAGGTTTACCCTTGGCTTTCTTCATTGGGAAAACTTTGATGAACTTCAGTACGGCCATCCGAGGGTCGTACTGAAGACGTCGGGCATAGTAACCTCGGCCGGTGAATAACATACTATATAAACATTTCGAGTTGCCAGATCTACTGAGCTAATTTCCGTAAAGAAAGGAAGTCAATAAACGCTGGTTAATATAATTCATGCCGTAATCTTCCATTTTCTCCGGTCCAATTGCGCCGAAATGCGAAGTTCGTGAGTAATGAGATGAATATAGGGAAATGAATCACCTGGTCTTTCTTTCCTTTTTCGTTTATTCAAGTTTGTTTTTAACGACCGTATAACATATATGCCTATGATTTACTTTTATTTTTAATTTAATGTAAATATCTTAAACCACTCGTCTCGTCGAGAATAAGAAATACTTTCTAAAACGCTGGGTACAGTTTTTCTCCGGAGAACTATGAAATCCACTCAGTTTACATTACTGCTCATTTTGGCTATATACAACTTGGAATAACATATTTGATTCCAAAGTTACATTAGTCAGCCCATATATCGGAGTCAGTAAATGTTAGACAGCAGCAGCTACTGGGCCTTAAAATGCCAGGTGAATAATTAGCTGTCTGCATGGCCAGTGAGTCTGTAATCTGATGAATTGGAAGACAAGAAAACAATTAATGTGGTAATATAGTATTTATTGGCATGCACACTTTTGCCTGTGAAATAACTGACATGTATGTTCAAGGGTCCCAAGTTTCATTAGTCAACCCATACAAAACTGTGCTTGCGTCAGTAAATCACCCACTGGCAGTTTATTCATGATGTTTCCAACACATCAGCGCCTTCAATGCTTCTCTAAATTCCCTTTTCCTGGCAGCGTAAATCCAAGGATTCAGTGCAGCGTTCGAATAAGTTATGAAAAGCGCCCATGTGCCCCATGACTCAAATGACTGTATCTCTTTACATGAAGCGTTGTCTGACGTAACTTCAGCGATGGAGAAAGCCAGGGCTGGTAAGGTACTCAAATAAAACACGCCAATGACAATTGCTATGGTTATTGAGGCCTTTTTATTTTGCATGTTAGTCGCTAATGCTGAGCTGGTTTGATCGCCAATACTTCGTGTCTGACGACTCACTTCTTTAAAAATAAAAAAGTAACAGTAAGATATCAGAACTCCGGGGACCAAGAAAACTGTAGTGACAGCTGTAATCCAGTAATCATCTTCCAGGAGAACGAGACGCAGACAGGCGATGACGCTTGAAACAGCCCAAACCAATGCAACAGTGCGTTTGAAACGGACCACTGTAACCATAGTGTTATATCTTAAGGGGAAAACCACTCCAATATACCTTTCGATGCTGACCGCACATAGGCTGTATGTTGATATGGCGACAGAGAAAACGTACACGCAATCAACACCTTTGCTGAGTGGATGCTCCTCGTTTGCGACATGCAACAATGATCGTGAGACCCACATGGGTAGTGCTACGAAACCAACGAAAAAATCGCCGAATGCGAGTGCACCAAGGAAGTAGTTTGTGACGGAGTGAAGAGATGACTTCCTGTAAATTGCCAACAGTATTAACGCATTTGTGGTGCAAGCGATAGCAGATATTAAAAGACCAAGGACGGTTGTTAAGACGATGTGCCATTCTGTGGTTGGAAGTTCATTGCAATCTTCGCGTGCCATGTTTCTGTTGATGTCCTAAGACGCTTACGTTCCCGTCCTTTTATGTTGAAAATTTTTACGAATATCACTTGAACGAATGTCAGCCTTGGTTGTCCATACGGTTTAAGCACATTTCCATGACAATGAGTCTCTTAAATTGTCGTGGTATCGTGGAGATCAACTAGTTTAATATCTTCTGCCTCCACCAGTATTTGTACTCAGTTAATTCATCGTTTTCTAATGCAGCGAGAATAAGTTTAAAAATTAAGCAATTAAATGGATCTGATATGGAGAAAAAAAGCGATGTCTTTTGCTTTATTGAATATGAAACTCTGTAAATTAATTTGAGGAAAACATCTGCCGTAATGCAAACACACACCAACTGAATACTAAGCGTCTCTTGAACTAGCAAAAATATTGTGTTTTTTGAGTAACCATTAAAAGTTATTGTGACTAAACAAACATGTAATTGTTTCCATGTTTTTAACTTCTCAAGAGAAGTTTCGTCTGTCAGAATTAAAACCTTGACGACCACGCACTGCTTAGTAATTAAAATACTTTTATTTATTTAAAATTTGGCCACCTTAAATCGGTAACTGAACATCGGTGGTAAATTGTAAAAAATAACAGATACTTTCTTAATACTTGCTCAAAATGCTAGAAGTAAAAATGTAAATACAGTGGAACAAAAAGAACACTGTATTGTCAAAGAAACAGACAAACAACATCTTTGGGCCTTAATAAAATATTCACTGGTATCTATAGAGTTTGTCGATTGCTACGGTAAACTGTTTATTCCATAACTAACGATTCGTCTGCCACCCATTCGGCCTTGTGCTGTCTGTTTGAGTTTTCTCTTGGTTTCTCTGCTTGTGGAGAATAAGCATTTTATAATGTACACATCCGGGGAAAGGGGGAGAGGACTATTCGTATTTGAAATTGATAGGATCAGTTACAAGAATGCGAAGTCAAATCAGCGGAACCTGATTTTACGTGCTATCCGACTGCGCAAACCGAAAATAGAATGCGAGTGATCCAAATTAAAGAATACTATTAATTCATTATCTGAACTAGTGGGATAAAAATTTACAATCTCGCTCTTAAATTTGCTGCTCTTAATCGAAAGAGAACTTAATATGGGAATTTGCTTCCCCCACCCCCCACCCAATGAAAAGAAACACTCCAAAGAGGCGAGTATTCATGTGCTTTTGTAGACAAAACTTTGCTGGTTTGCTGTTTTGTGAGGTATTTTTTTTTTCTTGTAGCGTTGACACGCCATTTAATAACGTAATTGTGCTAACTACGTACAGAGCAATCTTTAGAATTGTTTTGCGGTCCATCTTCATTATTTCACTTGGAATTATATTTTCTTATCTCATCAAATTTGATTCTTAGCTAAAGTAGTCAAACACGCGCCTCGCAACACTGTATCGTTGGCACAACGTACAGAAAAAGTTTTCCTCGCGTACAAATCTTATTTTTATCATTGATTTGTGACGATCTTGGCGGAGAAAAAACACAAAAACTTAAAGTGTTTATGACACAAAAAAATTTTTCTTCTCTATTTTGCAGTGTTATATATACAAAAACAGATTGTAAACTTAAAACTTGCATGAAGTTTTCCAAACGCCGTCATTTCCCGGCCAAAAGTGTCGCTGCCGCGCGCGGCCAAAACAATACGTGATAAGTGTATATGACGTCACTTTACTTGATAACAAAACAAAAATGGTGGCGGAGTAAAGCCACTTCGCAGAGCATGCAGTCGTTCCTTTGGAGGTGGAGCGCCTAATTAGTACCGATTTCTTACAATAATACGGAGGAAAATGCCCAAGCCTCTTTAGAACCAGTAGTTTGGGACAAAATTGTCAAAGTAATTCTAGTTAAAGCGATTCAAGGTCTGCTGGTCTGCTACTCGAAGTTTCGGTGTTTTTCGGCTTGAAGCATCTGCTATAGCTTCAAACGGCACTCGTGGTTTTTAGGGATCCGTCTGAGTGTGAGATATAACTCAACTGGAAGGCCAACGGATTATATCATTTCAAAACAGTTCAGGTAATCCCGTGGTCTTTGTTAAATTCGGCGTGATGCTACAACCAGCTGAACCAGCCATACACAAGCGCGTGGTCTTCAGTGTTAATAAGACACCATATTATAAATTTTGTCGGACAATTTCTAAACTCGACTAGTTGATTAATTATTGTTAAACAATATAAACACGCCGCGAATAATGTAGAAACTCACACTTGTATTATTTTATCATTGGTTTTCTTGGGTTTATTTATTGTTCGGTGTTGGAAAGAGAGATTTAGCTTCGCGTTTACGGCTAACGCCAAACGGGAAACGTCAAGCCGCTGTTTGTTCTAAAATGCATAAACGTACTCGTACTCACTTCTCTCTTTTTCGTGTTTGCTCGATAGCTGTCGCCTACTGGGTGGAGCTAAGCTTAAAGCAAAAAAGCTTCATTGTTTTTCATCAAAGAGAAAATTTCAGCCTGGCGTTTGCCGTTTGCCGTAAACGCGATGCTAAATCTCTATAAATTTATATGCTTTATTTACGGGAATGTTCGAATCAAAGGGATAAAAATATCAAAACGTTCAATGGTTTATCTTTCTATTTATGTTTTAGTGTAATGCTGATCTAGCTCTGATCAAATGTTGTTTTCTCCTGGTATAAATTTGGTTTAAGCACTAGGTGTTCTGTTTTGGACTGTTTCTCAGGAAATTTTTTCTTCCGTCAAAAATGTTTGAAATTGGTTTTTCCTCAATAACAATACATTGTTTACATTAAAGTCAAGCCGTAATTCACCGTATCTTACCTTAAAGGCTGGTTTCCATATGATCGCGGATCGCAGATCGCAATAAGGTCTGCGATCGTCTGCGATCATATGGAAACATACTTCTGCGATCCTGCGATCACGATCGCAGACGATCGCAGAAGATAGAACCATGTTCTATCTCCTGCCACCGTCTGCGATGTCTCGATCATCTGCGATCAATTGCGATTGTGCGATCATAAGGAAACCAAAGTTTTGCGATCCGCGATCGAAACGCATCCCATAATATTTCGAGTTCCCTTCTAACGATTCAACGCTCGTGGGTTCGATTGTAGGAACGGTCTACATTATGAATATGTTTATTATCGCAGTCGCAGAGATTTTAACGACAAGAACAAAAAGGCCAGCTATTGGGACAAAATCGGGCAGAAGATTCATTTATCGGCCGAGGGAGCGGAGGCCAAATTTCTCCAACATAAGAAATGCATACGGTCGTTATCAAATCCAAAAGCGATGTTTTCGACAATTTTGGAGCTGGCGACGACTCGCTTAATCATGAAAAACAGAAGAAGTAAATTTGCTTGCAGCAAAATTTCCGCTCTTCCACGTTCGCGATGTTGTTTGCTTTTCAGCCTACACGCGCGTGTATATTTGACGTTTTCGTTGACCAAAACGTATGCCTGCGGTCGGCTCTGCGATCGTTGCGATTATATGGAAACAGTCTTTTTTGCGATCGTCTGCGATTGTTTGCGATCTGCGATCTACGATCGTCTGCGATCACATGGAACCAGCCTTAAGTTAACCTTTCGCTGACATTTGCCTGGAAATGGCCACCCTTCCTGTTTTTATCGTTTTTAGTGAAGATATTCAGTGTTTCTTTCCGAATTTATACCAGCCGATATTTTGTCATTAAAGTTAGTTTTCACTGTACTTATTTAAATAATAATAATAATCTTTACATCTTTCCATTTGAAGGTGTTTGTGTTCTGTAACCACGTACTGTATTTTTGATAAGGTAACTGAAAGTTGTAAACGTGTGCTCTGTAATTTATGGAAATAGACGTGGACTTGTAGTCACCGCCTTTCTTCTTGGAAAGGTTTTTTTTGAACAATAACGCTGGACACTGCTTGAAACTTCATCCTGGTATATTACAAACTCATGATTGTCAATGTGCAATTTTTATCGAAACAAATGTTCATTGTAATTTTAATATTTGTCCCGTTGCTTTATTTTGGTTGGACATTTCGAAGAACATAACGAAAACCTTGAAAGAACGGTACATTTTCCTCATCAAATAAAGGGAAAGTACCTTTTTAACAACAACAAATTCCGATACCAACCAATCATAGGAAGGCTAGCGTTAGCCTACATTAGTAGTTGACGAGTGTTTGACAGTAAGTTGTCAATCATATTCCGGCCAACTTAAAGGCAACGCGAGAAGTTCTTCAGTAGAGAATGGTATAGCTGAGCTGTAGAGTGAACTTCTAAAATACAACGTAGCCATTGAACAACAATTGTGTTTGTCAAGTGAATTCAACTCGTTAGCTAAACTGAGCTGATTAAGTGACGATGACAGTCGAGACAGATTACATCACCTAACTCATAATCTCACTACAGCACGTGACAACCACCCCAATCCCCTCAGTAATACCATAGATATGGATTACGGTATATAACGAAAGGTGGATCACTCTGATCCCTCTCAACTCAGCAGGATTCAGATATTGCTTGCTTGCCCCAGTCTCAGAGTTCCCTGGTTTGGAAGGCCTTGACCAGAAAGCTCAGTTACCATTAGTTACTATTTATCGCTGTTCCACTATTTTCTTATCACCTTGTATGCATTGGTATTTATTTTACCACACTCGATAGATATTTCCTTTTTGTTTTGATGACACAGTCATTCCGTTTCAGCTAAATTTTCTTACATGTGATTACCTCGAGCACAATTTTTCCACTTCTACGATTGAGTAGCTTTCCTTTAATAAAATTGCAGTACATTTTCAGTCTCTTGCAGCTATATCGTTTCTGCATAATTATTATCTTCCACCACCAATGATGTTTTATTTATTTTGCATGCTGAACGAAAGTGGCTGGTTATCCTGAAATCACTACTTTTTTTATGTTCGCACTTCATGTAATTTGGATGATTCGCTTTGCTTATACTACTTCATATTTCTCTTACGTTTTATGAATTTTACTTTATCTAACTACTAGCATATTCTGCTGTCTCTTGGTTAGTGGTCGGACCCCTGCCACTACCGCATACACATGCGTTTGGCTTACCAAGTTGTTTTACTTCCTATCTTGAGCGGAAAGCTGCTCGTGTCAAAATAAACTTGACGCATGGTTATATACAGTAGAACTTATGTTTTTCCTTCCTTTTACAAAATCAAATTCTTAAGATTTTCTTCTAAACACAAAAAGAAACAAACAAAACAAAATCATTTGAAAACACACAAAAATCGGGGAACGTAGTTTCTGTCAATAGTTTTGCGTGAACAATATTATATTATTGGCGTATATATATTTCCTAAGCCATTCTTCGTTATTTCATTATGTAATGTTAAAGGAACAAGCGTCTCTTACCTCGTTTCAGATAGCCCTTCAGATTGTCTTTCGGCGATTCTTGTTCGTTCCATCTGCAAGTGCGTTCTATCTTTTCATTTCTTGTGTTCCGTTCTCATTCGCAAGCAAAGCGGTTTATATATATCTAGTGACGACACGTTTAATATTATCCAGGGGTTCATCACCTTTTCCACCTTTACTGCAGTGTGAGTTCGTCAATTTCTTTTTCTTTCTTTGTGAGCTCGGGACTAGCTCACTCTGAGAAGGGAGAATATGTTAAACAATAAAAACACGAATAATGTAGAAACTCACACTGTATTATTTTATCATTGGTTTTCTTGGGTTTATTTATTGTTCGGTGTTGGGAAGTTATACAACACAGTATGCTTTATTTACGGGAATATTTGAATCAAAGGGATAAAAATATTAAAAAGTTGAATGGTTTATTTTTCTATTTATGTTTTAGTGTAATGCTGATCTAGCTCTGATCAAATGTTGTTTTCTCCTGGTATAAATTTGGTTTAAGCACTAGGTGTTCTGTTTTGGACTGTTACTCGGGAAATTTGTCCTTCCGTCTGAGAATGTTTGAAATTGGTTTTTCCTCAATAACAATACATTGTTTACATTAAAGTCAAGCAGTAATTTATCGTATCTGACCTTAAGTTAACCTTCCGCTGGCATTTGCTTGGAAATGGCCACCCTTCCTGTTTTAATCCTTTTTAGTGAAGATATTCAGTGTTTCTTACCGAATTTATACCAGCCGATACTTTGTCATTAAAGTTAGTTTTCGCTGTTCTTATTTGAATAATAACAATAATCTTTAAATCTTTCCATTTGAAGGTGTTTGTCTTCTGTAACCACGTACTGAATTTTAATAACGTAACTGAAAGTTGTAAACGTGTGCTCTGTAATTTATGGAAATCGGCGTGGACTTGTAGTCACCGCCTTTCTTCTTGGAAAGTTGTAAGTTGTTTTGCAACAATAACGCTGGACACTGCTTGAAACTTCATCCTGGTATATTACAAACTCATGATTGTCAATGTGCAATTTTTATCGAAACAAATGTTCATTGTAATTTTAATATTTGTCCCGTTGCTTTATTTTGGTTGGACATTTCGAAGAACATAACGAAAATCTTGAAAGAACGGTACATTTTCCTCATCAAATAAAGGGAAGATACCTATTACAAATTCCGATACCAACCAATCATAGGAAGGCTAACGTTAGCCTACATTAGTAGTTGACGAGTGTTTGACAGTAGGTTGTCATTTATATTCCGGCCAAATTGAAAGCAACGCGAGAAGTTCTTCAGTAGAGAATGTTGTAGTTGAGCTGTAGAGTGAACTTCTAAAATACAACGTAGCCATTGAACAACAATTGTGTTTGTCAAGTGAATTCAACTCGTTGGCTAAACTGAGCTGATTCCCCTTGGTTAGACGCTAAGCCGGTTGATCTAACATTACTCTGATAGTATCTTTCGGTATCTGACTGCAGTTGTAGTCAGTTTCGTCTGTTGCGATCTGATTAAAATTCCGATGCAGCTTTTAAGATTCATTAATGGTTAGTATATTCCCGAAATTAATTTAGAAGCTGAAGTTTAGAAAACATATCGTGATCAGTTGCCAAGAAGACTGACAATAAATCAACTTCAAATCAATGTTGATTCTTGGATGGAAATTATTCCCGTTGTTACCAACAAATGACTAGGGCCGAAGATCTCTGAGAACATGCATTTACAAAATTAAAATTTGAAAGGTTTTCTCGCAAGTTTACAAATGATGAAACACCATCCCTCTTTGTTTATCTTGAGTTATGTCTCCGCTCGTCCTCTATCTCAACACACGTCCGAAATTGGAATTCGAATATAAAGGAAGAGCATTCAGCTTCCTGTTTTTCCGCTCGTAAAAGCTAACAGTTGAAAAGGACACTTTTGACTAAACGCTCACAGAATTCGACGTACAATCGCTTCCACTGTACAAGTTGACGATCGTCGAAAATCAACATGGTTCACTACGGCATCTCTCTAGTTCATGGCTTGATGCGACCCACGACGACTTACTTTTTTCTTCTGCATGTTCTTGTTTGCTCGCTGGAGCCATCGAAAGATTCGAAAACATCTCAGATATAAGCGAACAATGGTGCTGAATGCGAACATTTTGAAGCGTTTTGTAACCGAAACACAACACTCCTGGCGCGGCCTTGTTCAAAAGCCGATTAACCCTAATCTACGATTAAAAGTTAATCGAGGTTTTCATCTCGCTCTTTAAAAGTGATTTGAAAGCCTAATGTCAAGCTAAAGGTAAAGAAAAGTCTAAGTCAAAACTGAGGGCCAAAACTATTTTGGAAAAATCTTAATTGATTAGTTATTAAACTCGAATCAAACTTCACGTTAATCCAGGATTAGCTTAATCGAACTTCAAACAACTGGGCCCTGGGAACAATGTCAAGTAGAGTGACGTCATTATGTCAGTGGTAAATTAGGTACCAGTCCCGCGACATTTTTTAAAGGAAAAAGCGGGTATTTCTCCCCGTAAAAACTGTTTTAGACAAATTTTATTCTTAAAACCGGTTTGTAAACGTATTAAACTCCTAAAAACCGAGAAATTTTTTTGTGTCATATATAGACTTTAAAATAACAAAGTATAAAGGCAAAGAGTAAGATGTGACTGTGAGTATTTCATTTCTATTATACTACTTGCTATAAAATATATTTTGTTTTTTTCATTTATTGCTCCACGATATACTTGAATTATGTTTTATTGTTAGTATAGCCTTTTTCTCTGAGGTTTACGCACAGCTTTCTTGATGAGCAAACTTTAATGAACTTCAGTACGGCCCTCCGTGGGTCATACTGAAGATGTCGGGCACAGTAACCTCGGCCGGTGAATAACATACTACATAAACATTTCGATTTCAGGTCTACTGAGCTAATTTCCGTAAAGAAAGGAAGGAAATAAAGGCTGGTTAATATAATTCATGCAGTAATCTTCCGTTTACTCCGGTCCAATTGCGACGAAATGCGAAGTTCGTGAGTAATGAGATGAATATAGAGAAATGAATCGCCTCGTCTTCCTTTCCTTTTTCGTCTTTTCCAGTTTGTTTTTAACGACCGTATAACATATATGCCCATGATTTACTTTTCTTGTTAATTCAATGTAAATATCTCTAACCACTCGTCTCGTCGAGAATAAGAAGTACTTTCTAAAACGCTGGGTACGGTTTTTCTCCGGAAAACTATGAAATCCACTCAGTTTACGTCACTCAGTTTAGCTATATACAACTTGGAATAACATATTTGATTCGAAAAGTTACATTAGGCAACCCATATATCGGAGTCAGTAATAAAATGTTAGACAGCTTGACTTACTTGGCCTTAAAATGCCACGTGAATAATAAGTTGTCTGCATGGTCAGTGAGTCTGTAATTTGATGAATTGGAACACAAGAAACATTTAATGTGGTAGTATAGTATTTATTGGCATGCACACTTTTGCCTGTGAATTCGAACTAACTGACATGTATGTTCAAGGGTCCCAAGTTTCATTAGCCAACCCATACAACACTGTGCTTGCGTCAGTAAATCACCCACTGGCAGTTGATTCATGATGTTTCCAAAACATCAGCGCTTTCAATGCTTCTCTAAATTCCCTTTTCCTGGCAGCGTAAATCCAAGGATTCAGTGCAGCGTTCGAATAAGTTATGAAAAGCGCCCATGTGCCCCATGACTCAAATGACTGTATCTCTTTACATGAAGCGTTGTCTGACGTAACTTCAGCGATGGAGAAAGCCAGGGCTGGTAAGGTACTCAAATAAAACACGCCAATGACAATTGCTATGGTTATTGAGGCCTTTTTTATTTTGCATGTTAGTCGCTAATGCTGAGCTGGTTTGATCGCCAATACTTCGTGTCTGACGACTCACTTCTTTAAAAATAAAAAAGTAACAGTAAGATATCAGAACTCCGGGGACCAAGAAAACTGTAGTGACAGCTGTAATCCAGTAATCATCTTCCAGGAGAACGAGACGCAGACAGGCGATGACGCTTGAAACAGCCCAAACCAATGCAACAGTGCGTTTGAAACGGACCACTGTAACCATAGTGTTATATCTTAAGGGGAAAACCACTCCAATATACCTTTCGATGCTGACCGCACATAGGCTGTATGTTGATATGGCGACAGAGAAAACGTAGACGCAATCAACACCTTTGCTGAGTGGATGCTCCTCGTTTGCGACAAACAACAATGATCTCGAGACCCACATGGGTAGTGCTACGAAACCAACGAAAAAATCACCGAATGCGAGTGCACCAAGGAAGCAGTTTGTGACGGAGTGAAGAGATGATTTCCTGTAAATTGCCAACAGTATTAACGCATTTGTGGTGCAAGCGATAGCAGATATTAAAAGACCAAGGACGGTTGTTAAGACGATGTGCCATTCTGTGGTTGGAAGTTCATTGCAATCTTCGCGTGCCATGTTTCTGTTGATGTCCTAAGACGCTTACGTTCCCGTCCTTTTGTGTTGAAAATTTTTACGAATATCAATTGAACGAATGTAAGCCTTGGTTGTCCATACGGTTTAAGCACATTTCCATGACAATGAGTCTCTTAAATTGTCGTGGTATCGTGGAGATCAACTAATTTAATATCTTCTGCCTTCACCAGTATTTGTACTCAGTTAATTCATCGTTTTCTAATGCAGCGAGAATAAGTTTAAAATGAAGCAATTAAATGGATCTGATATGGAGAAAAAAAGCGATGTCTTTTGCTTTATTGAATATGAAACTCTGTAAATTAATTTGAGGAAAACATCTGCCGAAATGCAAACACACACCAACTGAATAGTAAGCGTCTCTTGAACTAGCAAAAATATTGTGTTTTTTGAGTAACCATTAAAAGTTATTGTGACTAAACAAACATGTAATTGTTTCCATTTTTTTAACTTCTCACTGCTGAAAGAGAAGTTTCGTCTGTCAGAATTAAAACCTTGACGACCACGCACTGCTTAGTAATTAAAATACTTTTATTTATTTAAAATTTGGCCACCTTAAATCGGTAACTGAACATCGGTGGTAAATTGTAAAAAATAACAGATACTTTCTTAATACTTGCTCAAAATGCTAGAAGTAAAAATGTAAATACAGTGGAACAAAAAGAACACTGTATTGTCAAAGAAACAGACAAGCAACATCTTTGGGCCTTAATAAAATATTCACTGGTATCTATAGAGTTTGTCGATTGCTACGGTAAACTGTTTATTCCATAACTAACGATTCGTCTGCCACCCATTCGGCCTTGTGCTGTCTGTTTGAGTTTTCTCTTGGTTTCTCTGCTTGTGGAGAATAAGCATTTTATAATGTACACATCCGGGGAAAGGGGGAGAGGACTATTCGTATTTGAAATTGATAGGATCAGTTACAAGAATGCGAAGTCAAATCAGCGGAACCTGATTTTACGTGCTATCCGACTGCGCAAACCGAAAATAGAATGCGAGTGATCCAAATTAAAGAATACTATTAATTCATTATCTGAACTAGTGGGATAAAAATTTACAATCTCGCTCTTAAATTTGCTGCTCTTAATCGAAAGAGAACTTAATATGGGAATTTGCTTCCCCCACCCCCCACCCAATGAAAAGAAACACTCCAAAGAGGCGAGTATTCATGTGCTTTTGTAGACAAAACTTTGCTGGTTTGCTGTTTTGTGAGGTTTTTTTTTTTTTCTTGTAGCGTTGACACGCCATTTAATAACGTAATTGTGCTAACTACGTACAGAGCAATCTTTAGAATTGTTTTGCGGTCCATCTTCATTATTTCACTTGGAATTATATTTTCTTATCTCATCAAATTTGATTCTTAGCTAAAGTAGTCAAACACGCGCCTCGCAACACTGTATCGTTGGCACAACGTACAGAAAAAGTTTTCCTCGCGTACATTTCTTATTTTTATCATTGATTTGTGACGATCTTGGCGGAGAAAAAACACAAAAACTTAAAGTGTTTATGACACAAAAAAATTTTTCTTCTCTATTTTGCAGTGTTATATATACAAAAACAGATTGTAAACTTAAAACTTGCATGAAGTTTTCCAAACGCCGTCATTTCCCGGCCAAAAGTGTCGCTGCCGCGCGCGGCCAAAACAATACGTGATAAGCGTATATGACGTCACTTTACTTGATAACAAAACAAAAACGGTGGCGGAGTAAAGCCACTTCGCAGAGCATGCAGTCGTTCCTTTGGAGGTGGAGCGCCTAATTAGTACCGATTTCTTACAATAATACGGAGGAAAATGCCCAAGCCTCTTTAGAACCAGTAGTTTGGGACAAAATTGTCAAAGTAATTCTAGTTAAAGCGATTCAAGGTCTGCTGGTCTGCTACTCGAAGTTTCGGTGTTTTTCGGCTTGAAGCATCTGCTATAGCTTCAAACGGCACTCGTGGTTTTTAGGGATCCGTCTGAGTGTGAGATATAACTCAACTGGAAGGCCAACGGATTATATCATTTCAAAACAGTTCAGGTTATCCCGTGGTCTTTGTTAAATTCGGCGTGATCCTACAACCAGCCATACACAAACGCGTGGTCTTCAGTGTTAATAAGACACCATATTATAAATTTTGTCGGACAATTTCTAAACTCGACTAGTTGATTAATTATTGTTAAACAATATAAACACGAATAATGTAGAAACTCACACTTGTATTATTTTATCATTGGTTTTCTTGGGTTTATTTATTGTTCGGTGTTGGAAAGAGAGATTTAGCTTCGCGTTTACGGCTAACGCCAAACGGGAAACGTCAAGCCGCTGTTTGTTCTAAAATGCATAAACGTACTCGTACTCACTTCTCTCTTTTTCGTGTTTGCTCGATAGCTGTCGCCTACTGGGTGGAGATAAGCTTAAAGCAAAAAAGCTTCATTGTTTTTCATCAAAGAGAAAATTTCAGGCTGGTGTTTGCCGTTTGCCGTAAACGCGATGCTAAATCTCTATAAATTTATATGCTTTATTTACGGGAATGTTCGAATCAAAGGGATAAAAACGTTCAATGGTTTATCTTTCTATTTATGTTTTAGTGTAATGCTGATCTAGCTCTGATCAAATGTTGTTTTCTCCTGGTATAAATTTGGTTTAAGCACTAGGTGTTCTGTTTTGGACTGTTCCCAGAAAATTTTTTCTTCCGTCAAAAATGTTTGAAATTGGTTTTTCCTCAATAGCAATACATTGTTTACATTAAAGTCAAGCCGTAATTCACCGTATCTTACCTTAAAGGCTGGTTTCCATATGATCGCAGATCGCAGATCGCAATAAGGTCAGCGATCGTCTGCGATCATATGGAAACATACTTCTGCGATCCTGCGATCACGATCGCAGACGATCGCAGAAGATAGAACCATGCTCTATCTCCTGCCATCGTCTGCGATCGTCTCGATCATCTGCGATCAATTGCGATTGGGCGATCATAAGGAAACCAAAGTTTTGCGATCCGCGATCGAAACGCATCCCATAATATTTCGAGTTCCCTTCTAACGATTCAACGCTCGTGGGTTCGATTGTAGGAACGGTCTACGTTATGAATATGTTTATTATCGCAGTCGCAGAGATTTTAACGACAAGAACAAAAAGGCCAGCTATTGGGACAAAATCGGGCAGAAGATTCATTTATCGGCCGAGGGAGCGGAGGCCAAATTTCTCCAACATAAGAACTGCATACGGTCGCGATCGTTATCAAATCCAAAAGCGATGTTTTCGACAATTTTGGAGCTGGCGACGACTCGCTTAATCATGAAAAACAGAAGAAGTAAATTTGCTTGCAGCAAAATTTCCGCTCTTCCACGTTCGCGATGTTGTTTGCTTTTCAGCCTACACGCGCGTGTATATTTGACGTTTTCGTTGACCAAAACGTATGCCTGCGGTCGGCTCTGCGATCGTTGCGATTATATGGAAACAGTCTTTTTTGCGATCGTCTGCGATTGTTTGCGATCTGCGATCTACGATCGTCTGCGATCACATGGAACCAGCCTTAAGTTAACCTTTCGCTGACATTTGCCTGGAAATGGCCACCCTTCCTGTTTTTATCGTTTTTAGTGAAGATATTCAGTGTTTCTTTCCGAATTTATACCAGCCGATATTTTGTCATTAAAGTTAGTTTTCACTGTACTTATTTAAATAATAATAATAATCTTTACATCTTTCCATTTGAAGGTGTTTGTGTTCTGTAACCACGTACTGTATTTTTGATAAGGTAACTGAAAGTTGTAAACGTGTGCTCTGTAATTTATGGAAATAGACGTGGACTTGTAGTCACCGCCTTTCTTCTTGGAAAGTTTTTTTTTGAACAATAACGCTGGACACTGCTTGAAACTTCATCCTAATATATTACAAACTCATGATTGTCAATGTGCAATTTTTATCGAAACAAATGTTCATTGTAATTTTAATATTTGTCCCGTTGCTTTATTTTGGTTGGACATTTCGAAGAACATAACGAAAACCTTGAAAGAACGGTACATTTTCCTCATCAAATAAAGGGAAAGTACCTTTTTAACAACAACAAATTCCGATACCAACCAATCATAGGAAGGCTAGCGTTAGCCTACATTAGTAGTTGACGAGTGTTTGACAGTAAGTTGTCAATCATATTCCGGCCAACTTAAAGGCAACGCGAGAAGTTCTTCAGTAGAGAGTGGTATAGCTGAGCTGTAGAGTGAACTTCTAAAATACAACGTAGCCATTGAACAACAATTGTGTTTGTCAAGTGAATTCAACTCGTTAGCTAAACTGAGCTGATTAAGTGACGATGACAGTCGAGACAGATTACATCACCTAACTCATAATCTCACTACAGCACGTGACAACCACCCCAATCCCCTCAGTAATACCATAGATATGGATCACAGTATATAACGAAAGGTGGATCACTCTGATCCCTCTCAACTCAGCAGGATTCAGATATTGCTTGCTTGCCCCAGTCTCAGAGTTCCCTGGTTTGGAAGGCCTTGACCAGAAAGCTCAGTTACCATTAGTTACTATTTATCGCTGTTCCACTATTTTCTTATCACCTTGTATGCATTGGTATTTATTTTACCACACTCGATAGATATTTCCTTTTTGTTTTGATCACACAGTCATTCCGTTTCAGCTAAATTTTCTTACATGTGATTACCTCGAGCACAATTTTTCCACTTCTACGATTGAGTAGCTTTCCTTTAATAAAATTGCAGTACATTTTCAGTCTCTTGCAGCTATATCGTCTCTGCATAATTATCATCTTCCACCACCAATGATGTTTTATTTATTTTGCATGCTGAACGAAAGTGGCCGGTTATCCTGAAATCACTACTTTTTTTCATTTTCGCACCTCATGTAATTTGGATGATTCGCTTTGCTTATACTACTTCATATTTCTCTTACGTTTTATGAATTTTACTTTATCTAACTACTAGCATATTCTGCTGTCTCTTGGTTAGTGGTCGGACCCCTGCCACTACCGCATACACATGCGTTTGGCTTACCAAGTTGTTTTACTTCCTATCTTGAGCGGAAAGCTGCTCGTGTCAAAATAAACTTGACGCATGGTTATATACAGTAGAACTTATGTTTTTCCTTCCTTTTACAAAATCAAATTCTTAAGATTTTCTTCTAAACACAAAAAGAAACAAACAAAACAAAATCATTTGAAAACACACAAAAATCGGGGAACGTAGTTTCTGTCAATAGTTTTGCGTGAACATTATTATATTATTGGCGTATATATATTTCCTAAGCCATTCTTCGTTATTTTATTATGTAATGTTAAAGGAACGAGCGTCTCTCACCTCGTTTCAGATAGCCCTTCAGATTGTCTTTCGGCGATTCTTGTTCATTCCATCTGCAAGTGCGTTCTATCTTTTCATTTCTTGTGTTCCTTTCTCATTCGCAAGCAAAGCGGTTTATATATATCTAGTGACGACACGTTTAATGTTATCCATGGGCTCATCACCTTTTCCACCTTTACTACAGTGCGAGTTCGTCAATTTCTTTTTCTTTCTTTGTGAGCTCGGGACTAGCTCACTCTGAGAAGGGAGAATATGTTAAACAATAAAAACACGAATAGTGTATAAACTCACACTGTATTATTTTATCATTGGTTTTCCTCAGGCGGGGTTTATTTATTGTTCGGTGTTGGGAAGTTATACAATACAGTATGCTTTATTTACGGGAATATTCGAATCAAAGGGATAAAAATATTAAAAAGTTCAATGGTTTATTTTTCTATTTATGTTTTAGTGTAATGCTGATCTAGCTCTGATCAAATGTTGTTTTCTCCTGGTATAAATTTGGTTTAAACACTAGGTGTTCTGTTTTGGACTGTTACTTCGGAAATTTGTCCTTCCGTCTGAGAATGTTTGAAATTGGTTTTTCCTCAATAACAATACATTGTTTACATTAAAGTCAAGCAGTAATTTATCGTATCTGACCTTAAGTTACCCTTCCGCTGGCATTTGCTTGGAAATGGCCCCCTTCCTGTTTTAATCCTTTTTAGTGAAGATCACCAGTGTTTCTTACCGAATTTATACCAGCCGATACTTTGTCATTTAAGTTTTTTTTCGCTGTACTTATTTGAATAATAACAATAATCTTTAAATCTTTCCATTTGAAGGTGTTTGTCTTCTGTAACCACGTACTGAATTTTTAATAACGTAACTGAAAGTTGTAAACGTGTGCTCTGTAATTTATGGAAATAGGCGTGGACTTGTAGTTACCGCCTTTCTTCTTGGAAAGTTTTTTTTTTTGCAACATTTACGCTGGACACTGCTTGAAATTTCATCCTGGTATATTACAAACTCATGATTGTCAATGTGCAATTTTTATCGATACAAATGTTCATTTTAATTTTAATATTTGTCCCGTTGCTTTATTTTGGTTGGATATTTCGAAGAACATAACGAAAATCTTGAAAAAACGGTACATTTTCCTCATCAAATAAAAGGAAGGTACCTATTACAAATTCCGATATACCAACCAATCATAGGAAGGCTTACGTTAGCCTACATTAGTAGTTGACGAGTGATTGACAGTAGGTTGTCATTTATATTCCGGCCAATTTAAAAGCAACGCGAGAAGTTCTTCAGTAGAGAATGTTGTAGTTGAGCTGTAGAGTGAACTTCTAAAATACCATTAGCCATTGAACAACAATTGTGTTTGTCAAGTGAATTCAACTCGTTGGCTAAACTGAGCTGATTCCCCTTGGTTAGACGCTAAGCCGGTTGATCTAACATTACTCTGATAGTATCTTTCGGTATCTGACTGCAGTTTTAGTCAGTTTCGTCTGTTGCGATCTGATTAAAATTCCGATGCAGCTTTTAAGATTCATTAATGGTTAGTATATTTATTTTATTTATTTATAAATCAACTTCAAATCATGATCAATGTTGATTCTTGCATGGATGGAAATTATTCCCGTTGTTACCAACAAATAACAAGGGCCGAAGATCTCTGAGAACATGCATTTACAAAATTAAAATTTGAAAGGTTTTCTCGCAAGTTTACAAATGATGAAACACGATCCCTCTTTTTTTATCTTGAGTTATGTCTCCGCTCGTCCTCTATCTCAACACACGTCCGAAATTGGAATTCGAATATAAAGGAAGAGCATTCAGCTTCCTGTTTTTCCGCTCGTAAAAGCTAGCAGTTGAAAAGGACACTTTTGACTAAACGCTCACAGAATTCGACGTACAATCGCTTCCACTGCACAAGCTGACGATCGTCGAAAATCAACATGGTTCACTACGGCATGTCACTAGATATTCATGGTTTGATGCGACCCACGACGACTTCCTTTTTTCCTCTGCATGTTCTTGTTTGCTCGCTGGAGCCAGCGAAAGATTCGAAAACATCTCAGATATAAGCGAACAATGGTGCTGGATGCGAACATTTTGAAGCGTTTTGTAACCAAAACACAACACTCCTGGGGCGGCCTTGTTCAAAAGCCGATTAACCCTAATCTACGATTAAAAGTTAATCGAGGTTTTCATCTCGCTCTTTAAAAGTGATTTTAAAGCCTAATTTCGAGCTAAAGGTAAAGAAAAGTCTAAGTCAAAACTGAGGGCCAAAACTATTTTGGAAGAATCTTAATTGATTAGATATTAAACTCAAATCAAACTTCACGTTAATCCAGGATTAGGTTTTAAAATCGAACTTCAAACAACTAGGCCCTGGGAACAATGTCAAGTAGAGTGACGTCATTATGTCAGTGGTAAATTAGGTACCAGTCCCGCGACATTTTTTTAAAGGAAAAAGCGGGTATTTCTCCCCGAAAAAAGCTGTTTTAGGCAAGTTTTATTCTTAAAATCGGTTTGTAAACGTATCAAACTCCTAAAAACCGCGAAATTTTTTTTGTGTCATATAGACTTTAAAATAACAAAGTATAAAGACAAGGAGTAAGATGTGACTGTGAGTATTTTATTTCTATACTACTTGCTATAAAATATCTGTTGTTGTTGTTGTTGTTGTTGTTTTTTTTTTTTCAGTTATTGCTCCACGATATACTTGAATTATGTTTTATTGTTTGTATAGCCTTTTTCTCTGAGGTTTACGCACAGCTTTCTTGATGAGCAAACTTTAATGAACTTCAGTACGGCCCTCCGAGGGTCCTACTGAAGACGTCCGACATAGTAACCTCGGCCGGTGAATAACATATATATAAACATTTCGATTTCAGGTCTACTGAGCTAATTTCCGTAAAGAAAGGAAGGAAATAAAGGCTGGTTAATATAATTCATGCAGTAATCTTCCGTTTACTCCGGTCCAATTGCGCTGAAATGCGAAGTTCGTGAGTAATGAGATGAATATAGAGAAATGAATCGCCTGGTCTTCCTTTCCTTTTTTTTTTTTCAGTTTGTTTTTAACCACCGTATAACATATATGCCCATGATTTACTTTTCTTGTTAATTCAATGTAAATATCTTAAACCACTCGTCTCGTCGAGAATAAGAAGTACTTTCTAAAACGCTGGGTACAGTTTTTCTCCAGAAAACTATGAAATCCACTCAGTTTACGTTACTCACTTTAGCTATATACAACTTGGAATAACATATTTGAGTCGAAAAGTTACATTAGGCAACCCATATATCGGAGTCAGTAATTAAATGTTAGACAGCTTGAGTTACTTGGCCTTAAAATGCCAGGTGAATAATTAGTTGTCTGCATGGCCAGTGAGTCTGTAATCTGATTAATTGGAACACAAGAAAACATTTAATGCGGTAGTATTTATTGGCACGCACACTTCTGCCTGTAAAATAACTGACATGTATTTTCAAGGGTCCTAAGTTTCATTAGCCAACCCATACAACACTGTGCTTGCGTCAGTAAATCACCCACTGGCAGTTTATTCATGATGTTTCCAAAACATCAGCGCTTTCAATGCTTCTCTAAATTCCTTTTTCCTGGCAGCGTAAATCCAAGGATTCAGCGCAGCGTTCGAATAAGTTATGAAAAGCGCCCATGTGCCCCATGACTCAAATGACTGTATCTCTTCACATGAAGCGTTGTCTGCGGTAACTTCAGATATGGAGAAAGCCAGGGCTGGCAAGGTGGTCAAATAAAACACGCCGATGACAATGGCTATGGTAATTGACGCCTTTTTATTCTGCAGATTAGTCGCTAATACTGAACCGCTTTGATCACCAATACTTCGTAATTGACGACCCACTTCTTTAAAGATAAAAAAGTAACAGTAAGATATCAGAACTCCGGGGACCAAGAAAACTGTAGTGACAGCTGTAATCCAGTAATCATCTTCCAGGAGAACGAGACGCAGACAGGCGATGACGCTTGAAACAGCCCAAACTAATGCAACAGTGCGTTTGAAACGGACCACTGTAACGATAGTGTGATATCTTAAGGGGAAAACCACTCCAATATACCTTTCGATGCTGACTGCACATAGGCTGTATGTTGATATGGCGACAGAGAAAACGTACACGCAATCAACGCCTTTGCTGAGTGGATGCTCCTCGTTTGCGACATGCAACAATGATCGCGAGAGTGCTACGAAACCAACGAAAAAATCACCGAATGCGAGAGCACCAAGGAAGTAGTTTGTGACGGAGTGAAGAGATGATTTCCTGTAAATTGCCAACAGTATTAACGCATTTGTGGTGCAAGCGATAGCAGATATTAAAAGACCAAGGACGGTTGTTAAGACGATGTGCCATTGGGCGGTTGGAAGTTCATTGCAATCTTCGCGTGTCATGGTTCTGTTGATGTCCTAAGACGCTTTAATATACGTTTCCGTCCTTTTATGTTGCAAATGTTTACGAATATCACTTAAACGAACATCATCCTCTGTTGTCGATAGGCTTTTAAGCACATTTCCATCACAATCAGTCTCTTAAATTGTCATGGAGATCAACCGTTTTTTAAATATCTGCTGCCTCCACCAGTATTTACACTTTAAGTCGTCGACGTTTTCTAATGCAGCGAGAATAAGGTAAAAATGAGCAATTAAATGCACCTGATATGGCGAAAAAAAGCGAAGCTCTTTTCCTTTTCTGAATATTAAACTCTGTAAATTAATTTGACGAAAACACCTGCTTAATAAAAATAAACACACAAACTGAATGCTAAGCGTGTCTTAAACTACAAAAACTAAAAGAAAATAATAATAAAAAAATAAAAGTTGTGACCAGAGCCCAGTTGTCGAAAGCCCGATTAAGCTAATCCCGGATTAACGCAAACTTTGACTCGAGTTTAATTGCTTATCAATAACGATTCTTCCAAAAAATTTTTGGCCCTCAGTTTTCACTTAGACTTCAGTTCTTTACCTCCAGCTCGAAATTAACCCTTAAAACCATTTTTAACGAGCGAGATGAAAAGCTCGATTAACTTCTGATCGTGGATTAGCGTTAAACGGCTTTCGAACAACCCGGCCCAGGTGGGGATGCAAATAAATAAATTGACTAAACAAACATGTTAATGTTCCCATTTTTTAACTTCTCACTGCTGAAAGAGGAGAAGTTTTGTCAGCCAGAATTAAACCCTTGACGACCACGCAGTGTTTAGTAACCAAAACGGTTCTTTAAAAATAGGCCCCGCTGAGATGTGTTCAGTAACTGTGACTCTGTAATAGATAATAGCTCAATACTTGCTTAAATTTTAGAAGTAAAAACAAAAATTTAACAAAATGAACATTCAAAACAAACAAAATCTTTTGTGCTCTATAGAGTTTGTCGCTCAGATGAACTGTTTATTCCATAACAAACACAGTCTGCCTCGGCATTCGGCCTTGTGCTTCCTGTTTGAGTTTTCTTTTGGTTTCTCTGTTTGTGGGGGCAAGCATTTATTAGTTCACTCGCCCGTGGGATGGGAGAGAGGGTGACTTGTATTCGCGGAAATTGATATAGGGTAAGTTGCGCAAATTCTATCTTTCCGTAACTGTTCTACGTGCCATCCGACAACGGAACTGCCACCTGCGCCGTAATTTCTGTGATACAAGGTAGTGCTTCCTTCGTTAGAAAATACGTGTTCAGTTGAACCTCCTGTAAGCGACCACCTAAATGTAAAGTCCAAGTGGTTGTTTTTGAGAGTTGTCGCGATCGCTTACGAGAGGTCAGGCCACAGGGTATAATCCGCTTATAAAAACGACCATCACCGTTAAATCAATATATATTTTTGTATCGAAAAAAAAAAAAAGTTACAAATTTATCCGGACGATCCAATTTGCCAAATGTATTTGTGTAGCAACATGCGTTGACGTGGAATGTGTAGCATGCCAACTTGACAGCAGGCGGTTGGTTTCATGATATAGCTAAGAAACGTCTGTTTTCCATGTTGGGCTAACCAGGCGGGATATTGGGCGAATACGCAGTTTGGGGAACGAAACCGAGATATAACGACCAGATAAGTCGAGAGTGGAAAAGAGACGATTTTCTCGTGATTTACGCCGCATCATTTTCCTTGTAGCAACAACTACGCAACCTCGTTCCAGAGCTTTTCCTTGTAAAATTGGGAAGGGGGAGGGGGGGGGGGGATTTCACAGGGGAAAAGCGCAGGGAACGAGGTTGAATAACTACGGCGACAACTACGAGGGGGTCAAAAAAGCAATAGTCTTAATAACCAAAACAGCAACTCTGCACGTGCATTACACTTTTTGGTACATTTATTTCTTGGCATCACGACAAGGACGTGAAATTGCCTGACGGGACGTTTTATGGAAGACATAGACAAACGGCGACGAATTTTTCTTTCTCTTTCTAAACTTGGGTGCGCTCTCCAAGAATTCACTTCCAGCAAACTTTCACCTACAATTGAATAATCATGGCGACGCTTGAAAAAAATGCGAATTCATTTAAATAGCGACGTCTTCCCTCTCCTAAAGCTTCCTTTTTATATTTGCGAGCGGACAATACCGCCAGCTACGCAGGCTAATGCTTTCCGTAGCTGGAAAAGAAAAAAAGAACACAACAACAACAACAATACAATCTTCCCACATAGATATTTATTATTAATTATCGCATTCATTACGAATAGAAAATGAGTAGACACCTTTATATAATTCAACTCAGGGTGGCCCTGTCAGACAGCACAAACGAGCTGACCTGTTAACAATAGGAGCCCTGAGTATCCTAAACTACAAGAATATTTACAGCAAGATAATAGATAAAAATAGTAAAGAAAACACTAAACTGTTTCAAATATAATAACTATCCTACAAATATCATAAAATATAGACTATTAAGAACTACTCACGGTTAAACGTATTATGTACAAGTCAGTATAGGTTTGAACACCAGTGGTAATTCGACTTATTTGTCAGTACCGGTCATATCTGAGTAGCGATATTGTGCAAATGTCAGATATAACCAAAAGTTCTGATGATAACGAGACATGATTATTACTATTTTGGGGTTTTACTGTAGCAGCACACCGTCCAATCTACCCCGTTGTGAAGTCGCGTCATGTTTCGAGTGGTCGCACTAGTGGCGTTGGAAGTGTTCGCGGTCGCTAAACCAGAAGTGGTCGTTTCGAAAAGTGGTGCTCTTTCTAAAGCTGTAACGCATACGCATGCCTGCAGGGTCTTTTACTTCGTTTTGAAGCTTGCCAAAAATTAAACCAAATCAAACTGAAAAACAACCGACATATAGAATTCTATTATGAAACAATGCTTCTTTACCAATCATTACAAAAACTCATTAATAACGCGACAGAGTTCAAAAAGTATGCTAAATCAAATCCTTTAAGGTAACCTTAATAACCTAAAAATACCTTTTCTTAAGCTCAAGCTTGGCTAGCTTACTTTATCTATGCTTTTGTTTAAAGTACAAAAAGTGAAGACTATCTAACCTTAGGCCTGTTGTCTTGGACAATATACTTCGTCTTACTATTATAATTACAATACAAAACATACAAATGTTTGCAACTATTTAGGCCCGTTTAAACGGTTTCAATATTTGCTTTAACAAGCGTTCAACACTTATTACTCAGCATTCAGTCATATAAACTGAATAGTCTGTCTCAATTTATGCATATGAAATTTTACGCTATTTGAGCAATATCGCTGAATCTTCCCCCGCAATCAGGTGACAACGGATCGAGTAATTCAGAATAATGTAATCAGGTCAATATTTTGCTACGCGTTCTAACACTTAGAATATATAGCTACCTTTTCGGTTTAGAGTCTTTTTTGCTTGACCCTTTTCGCTACCTTTTCGTATACTTAGTACGTGATTACAGCCGACTATATGGAGTAACTTACCCACCCCTCCCCCACGTCTAAAAACACCTACACCACTTGGTTGCAGTCAATCTTTGATAGAGTAAATAATGCATTTAATTTGATTACTGTAGGGGCACTGAGATGTCAATTATGAGAGTAAATAACGTGATTGACATAGTACCTTAGCTATCGTTTCAGAGAAAGTTTCCTTTTTATAGCGTAAGTCACGCGCGTTGTTGTCATGCCAGTTTCTTATTTAAATACTGTTACTTACACGTGAAACGGGGGAACGTTTGTGTCAAAGCTAATTCGACTTCCGCCTCGTTTATCAAAGTAATAATAATAACAATAACAATAACAATAACAATAACAATAACAATAACAATAATAATAATAACAACAATAAATCATTAAAATAAAATAAATTTAACAAAGTGTAGTCAAAACAACAGAATGTTATAGGTAGTCTGTTGATTCAGAACAAGTCAAAGTTGAGGTTACACTAATTATAAAACATTTTTACCACCTTGCGCGCAAAGACCTGTAAGCGCTCAACTTTAAACAAAGTACCCAAATCTCAAATATCATTTAAAAACTTTTGACTTGGAGAAACGCGAGAAATCAAACTTCTTCCCTGCTGGCAGAGGCCTCTTTTCCGTTGTATTCACCAAAGCCGTGACGGCCGCGAGAAAAAGAGTCCTCTGCCCTGGGTCGAAACGGACTGTGTTGAGCATGCGCCAAGTTGCCTAGCGACCGAACTATGCGGGCTCACTAAATGACAGCGGAGTAACTGTAAACGAATGCGCAAGAGACAGTGGGCTCAAGTCACGGCCAGCAAACAATAAAGGGAGCATGCGTTTTGTTAGCGTCGTCCACGACTTCGGACGGCGGGTGAATCAAAGTCCGAAGTGGTCTCTTTTCCTCGCGCCCGTCAGTTCAGCGAATACAACGGAAAAGAGGCCTATGCTAGCAGAGAATCAAAAACGGCTAACTACGTGAACTTAAGACAAGTGAAAATTGACCAAGGTTTATAAAGATCAGTCTCAGCCTGAAGAGAAGATCTGGGTATACGGGATTATGGCGTGACCATTTTACTCGTCACTGAAGCATCCTGTGGTTACAAGGCATTGGCGTCTAAAAATGGGAAATTTGCTTTAGTTTGAATTTGTAAGGAATAGTTTTTAAGCCGTTTTTGGCTGAAAATGAATATGAATTGAAACCAGTGAGGTCTAAATAAGAGAATGTAGATTTCGGAGGCCAGGGCTGAAAACGGGTATGGGAAAATTACATATCTTTTGTCAGGGATCAGGGTTTGGAGAACCGGGCGCGACGCATCCCTACCAAAAATTCCGAGAAGAACCCTCCCGTCCCTCTTTTCCGGGGGGTAAAATGGTTGCGAAGGTATTATTCTCTTCAACCAGCTTGTCTAGCAGTTACCAGCAGTCTACCAGCTTGTCAGGCTGGGATGGAGGGTCCTGACACAACTAGAGGCAGACAGTTCGTCCATAAATGCTGTAGTATCAATAGCTTTCGTAATGCGCTTTTGATCATTGCATATTAAAAAGCGCAATATAAATTAATAAATTATTAAATTAATTATTCTCGTTTAAAACTCCTCAATCAATTTGTACCTCATGTTGCGTAATGGATACAGCTTCTGTTCATGCTTTGATCTCCCATGTTTCTTCGGTGTAAAGCTTTATGTACTTTGCTCTCAAATTTAACGCTTACGGGTCATTGAGCACAACGCAGCCAGCAACGTTTAGTGAGAGATAGATAAAAAGAACAACAGTATTGAAGTGTGGCCTACGTGGTCTTCTCACAGCCCATGCAAGGGGTCAAAGAAGCTTTGCCACATGGCCACTAGTTACCATTGAGAAAACCATTGACACAGAACCAGCTAAGACCATGATGACAACCAACACTAGGATCGCGCTAGTATAATGAAAAAACAAAGAAAGGAAACGAAAAAAGCGTAATACCATTTCTTGAGACTTCCTGGACTTGATCAAGAAACTTATAAGGACTGTAAGAAAATTGGAAAGCCAGAAGAGAGAATCTTGTAAAGGGGCCGATGTACGCTGACAAGGATCTTGCGTGCTTGTCAAAAATGACTCCACATTGTCCAAATTAGTATCCAAATCCATGATCTGTTGAGTCAACTTGTGTCTCTTGTTCTCCAACATTGCTCGGTAATAACGTGCAACCTTGAGCTCTGATATTTGAAGCCTTGGGAGATCCAAAAATTCTATTGATTGAATGTCCTTCAAGGTTTTCTTTGTGTTAGGATCATTTCTAAACAACGATTCATGGAGAACCTTCGTTATTGCATCAAGTGCTCGAAACTTATCCTCGTGGTCGAGTTTCTGATTTGGCGCTCTTCCCCAAACCTTCTCCCAAACGTCAATGGCGTCACTGATAATCTTTTCTGAAATGTTGAAGTAAGAACAACGTTGAAGGAACTTCAAATGTTTCACGCCATCCATACATTGCTCGCCGGCATAAACAGAGACGATTTCTGACGGTCCCAAAACAGCATCATCCCATTTAGAACTGTCTGAGAAGCCCCAAGCGATTGTTGCTGGGTCACGATGGTAGCTCATAATGGCTTCCGCCCACTTACAGCCGAGTGTGTTGTGCTTTCCAGGAGCATAAGGACAGTAACATTTTGTGGCAGAGCCACCAACTTTAACTTTCAAGAGATCATAGAAGGATTTTACTTCCCTTGACGCATGGGATTGTAGAGTTTCTGAAAGGAAGAGCAGAGCCTGTCCCACTTCTACCCAGTTTCTGTAGTCATCGTTTGAAAGCCTGGATTCGAGCTGCATCTTGGCTGTGACTGTTTTTGACTGGCCAGCTTAAGAAAAAAAGGAAAACTGGTTAAAAAAGCATTCTCGCTGGTTACACTATTCTTCAAGGACGTTTAATTTTCCTATCGAGGCTGAACCATGTTCTCAGCAGGTTTTTAAGTTACGTGGTATAGAATTTCCGAAAATAAAGAGAAAACCTATAAAAAGATCATTGTGCTCTGTATCAGTGTCAAATTCCTTGACATACGTGCATGTTTTTTCTACAGGATTTTAGTTCGATGCAAAGACGGGTGCAGAGTGTCGCGGAATCTTTTGCGGATTCCGCACTCGTCGGTTCACAAACTGAGGAGGACTGTACATGTATCTTTCCTTTTCTAAAGTTTTATTCCAACATTTCAACAATCCGACAATCGAAATGTACAGTTCATCATCCTCTATTCACGATTCAGAATTCTGTTCTGTTCAATTCCGACTCGATCGGACCTTACATTACAATTCAGTAATAAGATTTACTTAGTTCTATTTGCACAACAAGTACTTTCCCTGCAATCCAGCACCGAAAAGAAAATCCCAAGCCTGCAATATTGTAATGCTCCTAAATTTAGTTCTTAATTTAGCTTCGATTGTTTCAGACGATCGCAGAACACAGAATAATTGTTAAGTTTTGCTGGTAGCATTCTACATAAAGCACATAAAAGCCAGGTTTATTATATTATTTCTCGTCGGTACTATGTGAAAATATTTCAACAGTAATAACATTAGTACAACAGTTTTCCAGGTAGGATTGTTTTTCATTTGAGTGGTCTCAAGAAACTGATTTTGGGAAGAATTGTAGCCAAAGAGCAAAACACGTTGATTTCATTCAGAAAAAGAAGTTTTTCGGAGCAGGCGGATGATGTTTCGATACTCCTGCAAAATGTTTCGCGCAAAAGAACTTTTACAAAATAACTAATCCAAATATTTGTTTCATCTGACAGGCATGTGAATTTTGTGAGATGATTTCTAGTTCAGAGTTTTCTCAGCTTTGGGCTAATACCAGAAGAGAAATCGGCGAGCCCAGAGACCCGGGCGCGTTCGGTTCGCTCTCTCATTCTCTCTGCTCTCTAAGTCGACTGAGGGGCATGATAAAACCTCGACAAATGTTTTCCTTGTTTTCACAAAACTGTAGAGTACGAGTGTATTTATATCAATGCCGAAAAGATAAGAAACGAAAAGTAATGATGGAAGGTTAGCGTAGTAATGTTCGAGATTTGGGGAAACTGTTGTATGCCGGTATAATTCTAACTGGGAGAGCGGGAAAGCAATTGTATAAGAGATTTAACACAGGTATCTATAACACTGCAACGAATTAAATTGTTTCGTTATCCTTGTGTTATTCTTAAATAGCGTGATTCTTTCCGCAATTGTGATTTTACATTATCTGGCGTTAAAACACGAATTTTAAAAGATGTTGGTTCTTAGCATTATTGGTAATCTATTGTACAACTACTTAAGATAAAGCCAAAACGACTGTGATCATGAAGTAACTGAATCAAAGCTATTGCCGGAAAACTTCGTGACCAAATTTGGATAGCTACTACATGCTTTGTGTTCATCAAATGCAAAGTCACATGAAAGTGAACTTTGAAACCTTATCGTCAGATTTCTACTTTTACCATCGTTAACAGTCGAATAAGTAAGCACAATGCATTAGCCTTTGACCTCGCTGTAAATAAATATTTTGCTATCGAAAATACTCAGAAGACCCAGTGCTTAATACAGGAACTGTTCAATAAATACGAAATACAGTGAATAAATATCGAACGAGACAAAGACAAAATGTAAATGACGTACGTGCGAGTCAAGAACATCAACATGTTTTTAGCATTTTATGTCGCATTACAACCTGACCGTAAAGTATTGATATAAATACTAAAGAGGAAACCTACTGGCTTCAGAAGATTTCATTTCGCTGTTGTTATTTATAACCAGGTAGCAAATTCTTATCCAAAGTCGTTTCATGACCGCGAGAAAACGTTGATTGAATCTTTTAAAATATGACCGTGATCACACTGTGACGTGTCGTAATATCTGAAGACACTTTTACTTATAACATTGAATTTGGCTTTCCAAAAGACACGATTTTCGCTTGCAATCGAGAAAGTAACTTAAATTTTTAAGGCCATGAAACAAGTAGGGTTTCCGTTTGGTAGAAAATAAGACTGAAATACAGGTTTCGGGCGCTCAAGTCCAATTCTTTTGTTTAGAGGTATCACCAATTTGAATAACATCACCGAGTATTATAACAAGAGGAAATAACATCGTTCGCGCTTACGAGCTTATAAATAAGTTGAATCAAAAACATAGATGAGAGGTTAAGAGTACCTGTTTATGTTTCCCGGAGTCTGTTGCAAACAACACGACGAGAGCGGTCGAATTGATTCAGCGATCATTCAGTGGCCCATCATATGCATATTAATGACATGCAAAAAGATACCGTGCCTGTAACGGTCTGTAACGCAACATTGCCATGCCAAGGCACTTGAAAACAGTGCGAAAAGTTGGCTTTGATCTCCTTAATTAATTACAGTCGACTCCCGATAACTCGAACCTTCAAGGGAAATTATATAGAAAATGACCTGAAAGGAAAGGGGAGTTGGTTCGAGTTAGGACCCAGTTAGCGCGAGGTTCGAGTTAGCGAGGGTTCGAGTTATCGGGAGTCGACTGTAAGTCGCAACACTGAAGGACGTGACAAAGGTGTGCGAAACAAAGGTCTTTGATTTCTTTGATCAGTTAAGTACAATAAACCCATTCAGGCGGCTGGTATATACAAAACATTACGAATACAATACACATGTATTAGTTATTCTCCCAGGGTTTTCAAACGTAATTTTACATAGAGTATGTATATGAAAAATATACAGTCTGCATAATTCGAACTTTACATCTTTCTTGAAGCTTTGAAGGAAGGGCAATTTTAGGTGCTTGCGCTAAGCGAGTTTCCAGGCGTCAAATTCGCTGTAGACTGTAAAGCGTTGCGCTAAAGCTAAGCGGTTTCATAACAGGTAACGGCTTATGGTCTCTTTTGTTTGGTATTGTAAGGGGTCGGATTCGCATGCGACTAACAAGTCCGTATACACTATCCGTTGAAGATCGTGTACACTAAAAGTGATTGTAGGTGGTTTTTTTTCAATTTATTAGTCAAATTGGGGAAATAATCAAGAGCAGCAAACATGTCGTGCTTCCTTTTGAAAATAAAACAGTTTCAATTTCCGAGTTTCCATCGTGCGTGACATCAGGAGGACGGCCGTGACAGAGCTTTTCCGTATCTTAAAAATGACTCTTCGGGTGATTTTCAGCATTCTAAACAATTTAAGTTTGAGGAGAAATATTAATCTAAACATTCGAAAATTCACAAGGGCAAACAAACATGTTTTCTGGCAAAAGTGAACTCCAGATGTTTTTTCCTATTTCCGGCCGCCATGTTTGTGCCCCTCAGAGGGACACAAACATGGCGTCTCCATACTTAGCTCTATAAATTTATGTGGAACATTTTGTCAAATAACTCGAGTACGGAATGCCGCACAGACCTGACACTTGAACAGATGCCTTATTTATTTATCATCTATAACATGTTAATTTCTTGACTTCATTCATGGAATGGTTACGATTTTTTTTTTCAATGGCGTGACAGTGAAAACCGAGAATACCGCCTTTACAAAGACCGTTTTTTACAACAATGTGAATTATATTTAGGGGTATCGAATGGTCCCTTGAAATTATCTAGTGTTCGCAAAATTTGGCCTTAGCTTTTCCCGATTTGCGCGCAAAATTTAGACGAGTGTTCGCTGGCTCGTGCTCGCAAAAATTTCGCGCTTGCTCGTATGCTCCGATTCTCGTTAAAGATTGCTAGAGATTACGTAAATCGTGCTTTGAAGGATTTTTGGTACAGAAATAAATCTATCTCTGCGTGAACTCCTATGAATCTAGTGAATCTAAGTTCAGCAGTTCAGTTGAAAGCACACGACAAAAACATTAGTTATTCGATGTAAAAGTGTTGTGTATAATGGAGGTGTCACTGACACTACAAAGCACATTCTAATAAAAAATAAAACGTGTGAAATAAAAAAAAATATTACGAAGTGCTCGCTGCTTACAACTTGTTTTTTCTAAAATGCTCGCTCCTCGCAAGACAAATCTGATCGCTACTTCGTGCTCGCAATAAAAACCACAGAGCTCGCATGCTCGAGAATGCTCGCAAAGACCATTCGATACTCCTTGAATTTCACACTGCGACTAAAAGGAATAATTAGGAATCGACCAGACATTACTAGCCGCATTCAGATGTCACTGGGTAAGTTTTCATACTGGAACGAGAATCTAGCGATCTAGTACAGCTCCCAGGGTGAACTCATGCCATCAAAAAGGCTAGTCTGATGATCTAGTATCGATACAGGAGTTTGGTTCAGTCTAGTAGCATTTTTTTTGGTGGGGCAGGGGGGGGGGGGGGACCCTCTTGTACGAATTTTATTTACTAAACACGGTGTGATATTACTCATGCATATTCTAGAGTAAAGCTCACATCGCTATAAAAAGAAAAGGTTATGAAACGCAGTAAGAAATCCACAGCAGATTTATAGCAGATTATTTTGTTATCTTGATTTTTTTTTTCGTGGGAATTGATATTTATTTGCTTTCTGTTACCACCATGAGCATTTTAAAATGAAAATGTTACGCAAATATTACAACCAAGTTAAAATTAAAGAAAACATATGGGTCTCTCTTATGTCTAAAACAAAACCGATGCCGGCGGTATAAATAACTATAAAAGCAGTGAATCGAAGATGCGAATCTGCCTAAAAATCTCTCAAGTAATCAAGATAAGTTTGTGAAGACGAAAGCAAGTTTTGTGTCATCTGAATCAAATTTGAAATAGGCGCAGAACCATAAACTTTGTCGGCTATTTTTCACCCTGTTCAAACAGCATTTACAACACTACACTTCACTGAATGGAAAGTTTGTCAGATCTTTAAGGAACTACTACTTGTCATACTGGACGAATTTGTATTAGTTACACCAAGCGGATTTTAACACTTTAATGTTAGCTGAGATTGCAATTAAAGAAGCGAGGGATGTTTGAGTAAAAATTGTAATTCACCCTGCTATTGTTGAATATATTTCGTTGAGGTAAAATTCACTATGAACTCTTAATTGAAAAACAGACTATGTAATTACAGGCGGCAGATCTGTCATATTGTGTGCACACACCTCAGAAATTTTCATTTTTAAGACACTCACACGCTGCTTTTGTTTTAGTAGACATTTCATATTACAGATTAGATAAGCCCAGGAGCTTGAAATTTAAGGTATGTAGGTAACTTTCTTGAGTTGTTTGATTTTATTCCTTCAGTTTTTTCCCTTTTATATATACCGTAACGTATTAGACACTACTCGGGAGTCAAGGATTTGAAATGCGACTGAATCAGACGTCCTGTTAGATTCTTACTTCGGAGGGTAATCTAAACATATATTATTTACGCACGCTTTCATAAAACGGGCCGTAAATATATGAAATGCTAGTGGCACCAAGAATTTCACCTCTCAGAAATAGCCTTGACTACGTTAAGACAAATCAGTCGTGTAAGTCTCACGTTCTTCATTAACTGGGTCGTAAAACAAGGGGGGGAGAAGATGCGAGAAATAAACCTCGATACACCATGAACCTTGCGATGTTTGATAAAGTCTTTGTTGTCATTTTTACTTTGGATTCTCTTAATTATGAAATGTGTAACCCGTCTTAAAAGAACCATTTATTTTCTATTTTTTTTTTCTGTTCACCTGTGTCTGGCTAACGAAAACAAAGGTGGAAACTGATTAACCTGATGGTGGAAACACGCTTTTTCAGCGTGTTCGTTCAGTTTAATCAGTAGTAGGTCAGTCCTACGCAATACCTGTGATTTTAGTGAGAATTAGGACAACTGGTTCAGTACATTGTTAGAGAATCTTGAGTTGCTCTTGAAATAGTGCATACAGTTTGTGTGATTTAGTCAACTATATAACATCAATTCGTCTTTTAAATTTCGGTATCTCAACAGCAAGATGAACCAATCAAATTCAAGCCTCCCTTTCCATGACGAAAATGTGCCCAGTTTAACTTACTGGGCTCTCAAGTCCGTCATCTCCATAGTGACTGTGTTTGGAAATGGGTTGGTCATGTGGTTAATTTGTACCAGGAGGCGGTTACATTGCACAGCAAACTGGTTTGTCCTGTCATTGGCGTCAGCTGACTTTTGCACAGGTTTGCTTATCACGCCAGTGGAACTAATTTGCCTTTGGAAACCTGTCACTTGTATTTGGCCAATGACAGTGCGCCATTCATTTTTCAACTATCCAATCAATGTGTCGATATATTGTCTTTGCGTTCTGACATTTGACCGATATTGCTGTGTATTATCACCATTAAAATACAGCAGTCGTATGACATCAAGAAAGGTCATCGCACTTATCACCATGTCGTGGGTATTTCCCGGAATTTTGACTTTTATCTCGCTGTTATGGATCAAAGCTCCGATTGACATTCAAGAAACGGCTGATCAAGTTCACATCATGATTCAGATGGTCCTTCTGACATTTTTCCCTTCGCTGTGTTTGGTGTACGCATACATCAGGGTATTCTTCGCAGCTATGAAGCATAGGCGACTCTCAGCGGAACATATCTCTCAGTTGCAGTTCAATCAAGAAAATAGTGCGACCAACCGAGTTCAATTCCATGGAAGCCGCGAGCGCTCCTCGACTGTGAGGTTACTTGGTGTTGTAATAGCATTCTTTGTGTTATGCTGGATACCCTCTATTTATCGTGCCATCTGCAGAAGGTTCCTTGCATGCAGTGTCTCCTCAACTGTCGTACAAGTGTCACGGCTTCTAATTTTATTGAACCCAGCACTGAATTTCGTTATTTATGCATTCTTGAAGAAAGACATTCGTCTCGAGCTGTGCAGAACATTTCGAAAACAAGGAAACAGGTCAAGAGAACACTTTCTTTGGAGCGCACCTCCAGAGCGAGTAATGAGTCAAGAACGATAACTTGAAAGTCACTCGGAGGAGGGCTTTTTGTCAGTCACAGTTGAAGGGGAGGGGGAGAGGGGGGATTGGAGGAAGTGCCTGGCTTCAAACATTTACAACTTTTGGTATATGCGATCATATATATAGTAGATTTGTTATAAGCCATAGTATTTGATGCTTCCATGGCAACCTCAGTTTAAAGTGTATGTGACATATTTTTTTCTATTTGCTTGATCAAACCGTCATGTTATAAAGTTGTTCTCGAATGAAAATCGAAGAAAAATTCCTTGTCAACTTTTCTTCCCCGCATTTGAGGCGTATAAAAGCGTCAAATTTCACTTCCAGTGGAATACAATACCATGCAAGATGGGAAAATGAAGATGGTATAGCTGTGACGTCAACATGGGATCTTTACTTTTGCGGTTTTTGGACTCCTCATTTACTTTTTTGTCAGCATTTTACATTCTAGGTCACTGATTTTGTTCACACAGCTTTCTTCCTTCGTACACGAAAAGAGAAACCGCGAAACAAGTGACCCTGTATTGAGGTCACACCCATACTATTCCCAGTCTCCCGTCTACACGAAGCTGAAAGAATGCTACGAGAATTTCTTTGGTTGTCTCAATTGTCTTAAACGTGTGTCGACTTGCACAAAAATTCGAGTTGACTTATGTTGCTGAGGCAGGTTTTCTACTTGCGTCTCCATTTTAACACGGACCATGGTAGTTCACTTTCGTTTTTTATGTCAGTGTCAACACTAAGATCGCTTTCGATCAGACTGCATTCCGGAATAAGAAAAAGCGGAATAGATGTTAGATTTTTCTTTTTAAGTAAATTTGCGAGACATTTCTGCAAAATTTCGCTCAGACATATACTGATTAATTTAAGAGCGACTTGGTACTTCACTAACTCCAAAAATCTTCTATGAGAGATTTCTTGTCATCACGTGTGTATTCCTATTCCGGAATAGGGTCAATCGAACACTCCCTGAAAGTAGTTTGTAACATGAACACATTTAAGCATGCTTAATAAATTCCATTCCATTAAGAAGAACACGGTAATACTGTGATCATTTTGGCGTTATGGGATATTTTATAACATTTAAACTTAAAATGGATATCGGTGTGTGGAATTCTTGTCTAAACATTGAAGTCAGCGCAGATAATGGTAAGGTACGAGAAATGGCCCGGTTTACATTGAGTTGAGTATTGTCGTAATAAATCATGTTGTTTGTTTAAAGATCTCAAAACGTTTGTTAGATTGGAGGACCTTTCTTTTACTAAAGCCACTGTAAACCATTCATGTAGCATAAGTTAGCAAATCGTAGCTTTTTAACAACAAAGGTGAAAAAGAGGCAAACGCTCTTCCAAGTCATTATCATGTTGTACTTTACAGGATTGAGCAGTCCCTTTATGTAATTTTCTGGGTTTGATGGTACGCCGGATCTGAGCGGCCTCCGTTTTTAATTTCTATCACTGTATTTCTAAGATCCTATCAGTCTCCCTATTTCATTTTACATGATATTTACATTGTGCAGGCAGCCTTTCTTCTGATTCCCGACATGATTATATACACGATCTGAACAGTCTACCTTTTTATTTGCATAATATTTAAAGGAAAGGAGTAGTCTCCCTCTTTTGATTTACTTGATAAACATAGGAAATGAGCCGTCTACAGGGTATGGACCTATGTTCGTTGTTAACGAATTTACAGATTTTTCAAATTTTCCTTCTACCTTTATTGGTTAACATACTATTTTACTAGATCTGAGCAGTGTGCCTTTTTGAATTACACATGCCGGGTGTTATGCAAGCTCACTGAAACTGTTCATGAGTCATGTTAAGCCACGGATGTTGAGGAAGGAAGGATGTTACTTTTTAATTTAATTAGTAGTTATTATCTTTTTTTTATACTGTCAAACACTTATATCATGAGCCTGTGGCTCGGGGGACTGGGAGACCACCCCCTGTGTATTTGACACTAAATAAATTACTTACTTACTTACTTAAGGAAATGGAATGAAACTTGAAGAAGTTGGCCTCTTTATTTAAGTCCTTTTCTTGAGTCTTGTAAAAGTCACTTGGAAGAAATAATTTGATCTTTTTTACTTGGTGTTGCAGGGGCATTTCGTAAATGAGAAAAGGTACTTAGTTTCAGTACAGAGTTCGACTAAAAAGGTGAAAATACCCATGACATAGCCGAAAAAGCCGAAAAGTCGAAAGCTTTGTAGGGCCGGGAAGGTTGACGGGAACTGGTTCTGTAAAAAAAAAAAAAAAAAACATTGGCCCTGCACACCTAATCTGTTCATTTTGCGTTTTGAGCAATTTATTGTTCATTGAATGTACCGAGGTACATGGAATACGTTTTAATTGATTATTGCTGTGGATTTATTCGCTTTTACATTTTCTAACTTGAATGCATGGTTAGGAACGTTAATATAATTATTTAACAATATATTGGTTTCGTGCAAGTGCCCTTTTGTTGAGAAATCAGGAATATTTATTATATTATCTCTGTATACCCGATCTCCTAATTCGAGATATCTTAGAATTTGTTATCATGGTGTGATTAGAAGTTTGACAAACAATTTTAAGCAATGGAAACGAAATTAAAAATTTGTATAAAATTGAACTGCGGATGAAGAAAAACAGTTGCACAGTGTCACAGTCGGATGATTTGTGGCGTCTTCGCTTATATCAGATGTCAGTTGGCAGACTTAGAACATATCTTTTTATTGTATTTGTGCAACTGATAAGGTTTAATTAAACTTGTTTAAACATGAGCATTTTAACTTAATTTTGATGGACATGTTCTGTTGACTGAAGGTGTCCACAAAAGATTTCATTGGGCAGTGAGGTAACAGGTTATGTTAGCATCTTATCGGAATAAATGAACTGTCAATTACAAGCGATTTAATCGAACTATGGTGTTAACAGGCAAAATTAAAACGTGCAGTGTTTGCCACAAAACCTTTATCCTTCTTATTTACTTGGAACAAAGAGAAGGAAGCCGATGAGTGAACACATTCTAACCATGAGGGCTTTAATTGTTACCTTTTCTCTTGCATTGCTTCTGCTGCCTTATGGTGAGTCATGATTCATACATTTAATGAAAAGAAAAAAAAAACTATTTTGGAAACCAGTGCATCACTGAACGGAGTCAGAACAGAGTTTAGACGAGTGTATATGTTCGTCTTAGATAGTTCTTTTCTTGTCCTATCGAGAGTCTTTTAATGATGTAAAAAGATGTTTGTGAAAAGGTTTCAAAACCCTACGTAAGACTGAAATGACTGTAAAAGGAATTACACCGGTTTTCCTTATCGGATCGTCTGCAATATTGTTCCACATATTTTGAGGCACTCGTACGGGGAAACGAAGTGCTTTCAAAGATTTCGGCGTCGGGTCGTTCGTTTATTTGAAAAGATCATTTGCTTTTCCACCGCATGGATTTTTAATTCAAATGGCACTGACCCTGAAAATTAGAATGTCCAACTTTCTGTCTAAAAACATGCCTGTTAAACCAATTACCGGTATCGTCATAATAACATAATTTTAATTTAGACCGTCAGATTCTTGAAACTCTATAAATTTTGCCGTGCATGTATTTAACTCATATTAGGGGACTTACGGCATCGACGACGGCAACGGAAACGAAAACGTCGCTTGAAAATAGAAGTTTGCGTTGCTAGCACTACTTCACGATTATTCCAATTCATTCAACTTGTTCAATGTGGCCGAAGGATACGAGACCTAAATTGATAGGAAAGACGTTCATGTAACAAGTGCTCACGTTTCTACAAAATCTTAAAATGGTTATTTCACGTTGTTGTTTTGCTGATGACGGCAAAGAAACTTGTACCAAAATTTAAAACACACTTACAGAGCGATTGTTTTTGCTCATTAAACCTATTCAGTTTGTGGCGTTCTCGTTCCCGTCGTCGTCGTCGTGGTTTAAGTTTGCTATTACCATGATGCACGGTTTTAAAAGAGGGTATAATCCTATCATTTTTGAGAGGAGGTGCAATATTCAACAGGCGACGAGCACTGGACAATGATGGACAAATCTGACAGTATCCAACCCATCGACCTATTCACTGGTCGGATATTCAGTAACAGTAAGAGAGTCATCCTCTCTTGGTGACAGCTACAAGCTACACGAAGACCTGTGGCGAGATAATTTCCATTGCGCATATGTCACACATTGACATTCCAATCTTAACAGTATGCAGTACTCGGATTTCCTTTTTCCGAGTATGCCTGTGTCATCACTGAATAATAAATTCATTCTCAAACTTACTTAGCCTGTTGATATGTGACACTCGTCTTGTATATTGCTAGGATCAGCAATGTTAAAAGTTGATCTGGGTTGATAACTGAGAACTGGAAAGATGAGATGAGATGGTTAGAGAAACTCACTGGTGCGTGAAAGGTCATTGGTTTGAAGGTCTTTGAAATGTGGAACATAACACTTTCAATTCAATTTCTTTGTTGATCCTTCCATTTATGGCCAAAGAATTTGAGCTACTGTTTCTAGATTATTGAAGGTACTGAGATATGAACGACATACAAATTGATTTATTTCCTTTTTCATTTTAAAAATGGTATTACCAATTCATAACGTTATTGTAGCGTCAGGTCATTTGTTCATTATTTTGAAGAGATTTGCCTTTCCACTAAATCTATATTTAATTCAAATTACAACCTTGAGAACTGTTTTAATTTTTTAGCTGTTCAATGATAGTGATTTGAGTTAATTGAAAACAAATAAAACAAGAGAGTAAAGTAGAGGTTGAGCATTAGAGGATTTAATAAGTAGTTTGGCCGAAGAAACCCGGTGTGTCCCATTTACTACCTGACTAAATCAACGGTACAATTTGCCTTTTTTCCATTAGCAGGGAAGCACAAGAAACCTGGCAGTAGTTTGGATACAACTGGTTTTAACTGTAATTTTTTTTAATACTGTGTGAGTTTGTATTGAGAAAATAACAGAAACACAAAACGGTTTCTGGCGTCTTTGTTATTCCAAAGAAGGACTTTCTCTTTTTTGTTGTACACAGCACACAGACAGAGCGAAACAACAGAGCGAAACTATTGTCAAACTAGAGACAAAACAAAAGCCGCGAGTTTTTGCCATTTACGAGAACAAACTGGTCGGGGTCAAAGAGAAAGTGGAGCAGGAGAGACCACAATATTGATTAACAGGGTTTTTGGAACTTGTTCTTCGTCGCTTTTTATTGTCTATGAAGGTTTTTCCAACCGTTTCAATCAGGTTTTCAATCACCGATCTATTTTTCACCACTGCGTTTTCATTCCCTTCGTCAGGTGCGTGCTTGTCGTGCTATGAATGCCCGCAATCCTCTAGTTGGTCCGGGTGCATCGCCAAACAGGAAGCAAGGTACTGTGAGCCGGGCTGGAGGTGCGTGGCTATGAAGGAGAAGTCAGAAGGAATGAACAAGTACTACTTCCGAAGGACGTGCAGCAAGGAGTCGGTTTGCAGTGAATTCTGCAAGGAGAAGGAAAATTGTGTGTACACTTGTTGCAACAGTAACCTATGTAATGCTATGGAAGTCTGAAAGCTGCGTGGCGTGGAAAAAGAAAAACGAATAAAACCGGTATTGCTCTGGAATTGAAAAGCGAACTGTTTCCAGTTTAGCCTTTTCTATGTTTTAAATTGAACACGGCTCCTAGCCGTCAATTTGCTTATTCAGTCCTTTTGCACGTCAAGGAACTCATGAGCACTTCACAGCTATTCCCCATTTCGTACGATCTCATACTATGATTTGTAACTTCATTCCACGGCAAGTTGACTGACTGTAATTCCCGAGTCATGATCTTCGCAAAATTCTTTCGCTGCCTTCCCGTTGTCAGTCAGTTTCCCTCTAAGCCATGTGTACAAATGAGCTTCTCCACAAGCAGCACCACTTTAAATTTCTTCTTTAGGACAAAAACCGTTACAATTTCTTTTCGTTTTCTACGTTGTAACGTTAGCTATTTTGCTCATACCTATTGGCAAGTTGCATTTTCAAATTTCAAATTGTAACGTTCTTTTGTTATCTTAGCCTACCGTATTTACTCGAATAAGCGCCGCCCCCGAACAAGCGCCGCCCTCGATTAAGCGCCGCACATGAAGCGGAATGGTTAATAAGCGCCGCCCTCGAATAAGCGCCGCAGCACCGGTGCGGCGATTATTTGAGTATTTCCATAAGATGATAAAAATACACTGTAATCGCTGCAATGCGGTTCTAAGCCAACAATGGGAATTTATTTTCATCAATAGTGATGTTTTCAGTTCGAAGTGAGTATATCTTGATGCTCTTTCATTTAGTCCTCTCTTCAAAATGTTCGCGTTCTTCAGTTCTTGCGTGAAGGCTGTAAACTTTGCCGGTAAGAGAAGCCCAACCTCCCTCTTTCTCTTCCCTGTAACTGTTGCAGTAAGGAGATTGTCAGCGTTTGCTTGTACAATCAAAATGTTTTGGCTTTGTGGTATGAGCCTTTTAATAAGCGCCGCCCTCAAATAAGCGCCGCCCTCGAATAAGCGCCGCACAGGAGACACGAAAAATTAAATAAGCGCCGCGGCGCTTATTCGAGTAAATACGGTATGTTATGTTATTATGGTATCTAATTGCATCGCCTTCTGGCCGGCCTGTTTTAAATTGTAACGTCGTTTGTAATAATAGCGTAAGTTCTAAAATATCCTGAAAAGGATAGGCCATGCCTTTCGAAATATTGGTAAAATATATTTCACTGACCGTTATGAAAATCAGCCCTTCTCTTTTTTTTTCTTTATTTTTTTTTTTTTGCATCAGTATTTGTTCTACAATTTGTTGCTGATTAGATGCTTTACTACAGGATCCGGTACTTCTTTATTTTGAAGCGGTGTACAGTTACTGGTTCAATTTTACTGATTCCAAAAATATTCAGAGCCAATAAAGAAATATTAAAATGGTAAATAAATGTGAAAATAACGGCGATAAACTAATTCTTTTTTCACGAAAATGTAAGAAAATCCAAATTTCGAAAAATACAACTGTCTGCAATCTCGCTGCCATGGAATCGAAGCCATCACCTTCTGTCGACGGTGCTCGCGGGATCGACATATTATCTTTCTCACAACACCCATGACTCCTTCGACATAACTGGGAAAATCCAGTGATTAACTTTGCTACCCTAGCTCGCACAGCGTCTTCCCGTAAGTCAGTTAATATGGTTGTTACAACAACCGACTTGGCTTCCCGGATTTCGTGGGTTCGATTGTCTTCCGGACTTATACTTTTCGGTTGCGGCCACCATTGATTGCTCATAGTATGCTGAATAAATTTAACCTTAACAGATTACATACACAAGCGAAAAATTTCCCAACGTTCCCTTTGCTCAGCTTTAAACAAATTATTCATGCTGAATAAATTTCACTTTAACCGATTATATGCACAAGCGAAAAATTTCCTACGTTCCTTTTGCTGGGCTTTTAATCGTATTTAGCGAAATCGTGCACACCAGTTAGTTCAGTGATCCCCTTACGTTAGCTTCAGGTACACGGTGGCCATCAACAACTCGGAAAGAGAAGATCGATCAAGCATTACTGACTACTAAGGGTTTCTGCTATAAGACCGGTTTCTTCAAGGTATCAGTAATAATGACTGATTTTCGATGAGTTTCTTTATTTCCATCCTCAAAATAGGAAATATCATGATCTTACAAATACGAACAAACACATCCGTTTTGCAACGTTCGACCAAAGAAGAAAACTTAATATAAAGCTGTCATTCACAAAAATGCTTTCAGATTTGCCCGCACAGGCAATGTTGGACAATAAACCAAAATGCCCGGCTAGATTTGCAAAGAGTAAACATAAGGACTTTCGCAAATCAGTAAAATAAACCTACAAATTAAAAAGGGCTCTTCTCCACCATGTTTACACTTCCCGATCTAGCAGCCAATGGAAGTTATATGTATGAAGTGTTTTTAATATCTGATCCTACAATAATTTGGCAATAGATAAAACGGCTACCTGTTCCATCTATCACCAAATCGTTGTAGGATATCTTCAGATATTAAAAACACCTCATGCACATACTTCCATTGGCTGCTAGATCGAGAAATGTAAACATGGTAGGGAAGAGCCCTTTTTAGCTTAATTTGCAGGTTTACTTTTCTTGGTAGCCGTTTATTGTTGATGTTGTTCTTATGATCTTGGTGTAAACTAAAACAAATTTTAAAACAGGAAATGAACCGTAGTTTGAGAAGAAAAAAATCAAAATGAAGTCTACTGCAGTTGACGAATGAAAGACAAATTCATCTGGCCAAAAAATGCGTCATTCCGTCTCTCTTTTGTTTTTTGATATCTTCCATTGTTTATAAGCGCGCGGAATTGAACGTTTTAATGGTAGTTGTCCAATGATCTAAACATCCATACTGGCAACAAACCAAGCAAAGTCAGTGAAAGTGAATCTGAAATCATATATTATTCGTTTTGGAGGCTTATTAAAAACCACGTGCTATGTCAATCAACCAGTTGCACTGTTCTCAGTTTAATTTCCATTGGGATGACAATTTCCCTCATTCAAGAATTGGCCTGAAATACCTATATCAATACTAATACTAATACCACGATGATGATGATAACAATGCTCCAGTTTCAAAGATCAGGGAGTGTCTGCAATTAATTTTACCTTTCTATAGGAAGGGAAATCCGACTTCAAGCAATAACAACAATTATTACAAAATGAAAATCATAAGAAAGAAATATAATTTAAAAACATCGCATTGAATGGCGAAAGTGGCGATATTTACAATACAATGAGTAGCCCAATTTCAGGTTAAAATAGCGAATGCTTGATTTTGATGGGTCGAGTTTACATTTTTGCACACAAATCAAACAATTTATTTAAACCGAATTCGATTCTTTTCTTTCTTTTCCCTCTCTTTTTCAAAATTGTGCCTTTAATTAATATTCTTCCTTAACTTTTATTATGCAAAAAAGTGTTCCTGTGTAAACAGTCCTCACCGCTTCCCTAATAAATTGCCCGCGGCATGTCGCAGTAAAGAGACGTAGAAATTGCTTGACCGGACGTCTATGATTATAATCCCTGAAAGCAAACACAACCAACATCCTAAAGGATATCTGAAGTAAGTATTGAACTAAGGGTTATTTTAGTCCCCTTTAAATTAATCGTTTGTTGCCGTTTCTTCAATGTTTTTCCATAAAACATTTCCTAACGCTTCCGCTTCAATAAAGCCGCATTAGGTATGTAATTGTTTCTTTTTTCAGTTTACTCATTCTCACCTGTACACGTCTTGTTGTAAGGAACATTTAGCGTCAGAAAAAAATTAAGATATGGAAAATTTATTTTCCACCGCCCGTTTCCAAAAAAAATGCCGAAAGGGGAAGTAACAATTACTCCTCATTTTCTTAAGGATTTAACTTTTTCTATTGTCTCAACCGAAAAGTCCGCATATTTATTTTACGAATAAGAAAATGCACAAACAAATCGAACACACTAATGACACAGCATACGCATATGACTTGCTCCAAGGTAAGTAATAAGTAATCATTTGGTTCTTTTGCCAGCTCGTTCGTTTACAAGAAAAAAAAAATGTTCATCGGACGACTGAAAGAATAACTCACGTATTTTTAAAAATTTAGAAATTCAAACTACTACCAGAAACCCTTGTATTTATCCATTTGTCTCTCCTTTCGTAGTACGTACATCGGTGAAGAATATCTAGCCGAGTCATTGAGATGACTTTCTACAACACTACCAGCACCGGTCTGGAAGGCCTCATCGAAAATCCCATTCACGGCAGCAACAACAGCACTGGGGTGAGTGGTGGACAGCCCGCGTGGTATTGGATCATCCTGGGACTTATCTCGCTGGTCACAGTATCTGGCAATGGTATTGTCGTCTTTCTCATCTTGACCCGACGAAATCTTCGGATCACGTGCAACTGGTTCGTTCTCTCTTTATGCGTTATCGATTTTTTCGTGGGATTGTTTCTTCCATGGACGTCTTTCATCTGCGGGCTTGACACCGTTTCCTGCAATAACGCAGTGTTTTATCCAGCTTTTAATACAATATTGGCAATTTCCGTCGCGAATACCTGCGTGATGACTCTTGATAGGTACATTGGGATTGTACACGCACTTAAGTACCTTATGTTTATGACTCCAGAACGAATCATCCTCCTGATCTCAGCCTCTTGGGTCTTGCCAGCAGTGCTTGCCCTCTTGCCAATTGCTTGGCTTGACCATGTCTCATTTGAAGATCAGAAACAAACTAAGAAGATCCACACGGCAGCCATGCTGATTATTTTTGAGTTCTTACCACCTTTGGTTTTACTATCTATGTACCTCCGGATAATTCTTACTGTTAGGAAACTCCGGAGGCAGACGGCAGTCCAACTGGCCCAGTTGAATTTCAACCAAACTGCTAGTAGGGATAAGACGATTCCCAATTCGAGACTGCGACGTCAAGAGCTATCCGTGCAAGTCATTGGAGCAGTTGTAATTCTTTTTGTGATCTGCTGGGCATTTGACATCTACAAATCGCTTTGTCGACACTACGTCGAATGTTCTGTTGATACTATTATCTTAAATAAGGTGTCTTTGCTTTTTATATTTGCAAACTCTGCTCTCAATCCAATCGTGTATGCTTTGCTTAAAAGAGACATCAAGACAGAGTTAAAAAATCTCTTCCGATGCCATAATGCCTAATTTATACGACAAATTTCAGTTAAAATTCAAGTTGTAGATGAATCGGAACCCAGTTTGCACTCCAGTAGTCCAGTGGTATTTTTGGCCCGGCATTCATATTTTAGAGAAGAGCATATCAAAGATGTGGTTTTGTGGTTATTGGACTGATTTACTGAGGGGTTTGAATTGCCTTAGTTTATATACTGGGTTCATATAAATTTCTGCATATTACAAATGGATGTCAGTACTTTTCACTGAACATTTTCCACGCAACCATTTCGATGATCATTATCATAAGGCCACACAGGTATATGATCTAAGTTCATAAGTTTGTCTTTTTGAGAAAAGGAGAATATCATCATCTTCGTCATAGTATCAGTTTTAGTTTCGCGTTTTAGATGATTAAAGCATGTGCTATCCGCTGTCTCGTGTCTTCTGTAGGATTTTTTAAAGCCCGATATATTAACTGCTTGCATGTTTATTCTTTCCTCCCACAGTTCCAATACAGTCCATCGTTTTGTGAAATACTTGTAAAGGTGGCATCGAATGAGACATTTCCGGACCTTGAAATTAACCCGACCGCGCAGCACCATGTAGTCAGCACTGTTGAAACTTATTCTCTGTTTTTTTTAATTCGTGATTTTTGAATCCTTTAAAAAAAGGCAAACCCTACATCCAAAGGACGAGCAACAACAAAACGAAAACCTTTTGGAACCGTCCCCTTGAACATTAATTTGTGTTGTGCTTTACAAGCTGTTAGATTTATTTCACCACTTACTCTAAGTGAGGCATTACCATATTTTTTGGGTCAAGCCGTGATCAAATCTTTCAGTCTTCTCTGATTGCAGGACACTATTTTCACTGTCAAATAATATATGGAGCTTATGACATCTCATTATTTCCTAGAACAGGAACCCTGTTTTTGCTCATGAATATTTTCTATCGACTTGCATACTGATTAAAGAGTATCCAAGCCTGTTATTCCACCGTTTATTCTTAGCAAATAGCTTGATATTCATACAGGAAACTGTTCGATATAAAATTATTTCGCCACTTTTAGGGTCGCAATTAACTGAATTTTAGAACTTGGAGACTTGATTGTTGGAACGTTCGTTTCTCCTTCTTTTCTCGCAACTTCATTTCTAGTAATGGCTATCTTCAGTCGTATATTTGGAGAGATTATTGGATCTTTTTCCTTTTTTATCGCGACATAATGAGAAAAACGTGAACACTTACTTACGGCGTGAAGATTTTCTGAAATGGAATTTATAGGAGGAAAGAAAGATTGGATGAACAGAAGGACGGGTGATCAGGAACGGATAGATGAATGAATGGATGAATTATATAGTGTCGATTGCAAAACAGTAAAATATGATAAGGATATTTCAGTACGACGGTAATATTTCCTATGACCACTTGAAATTTCATTCAAATTTGCTCACATGGAGACAAGCTGTGGTTAAAATTATGGTTCTATTGACGATGGTTTTCGGTTTCATACTTTTTGTCAATAAAATAATTGCGCAATGCAAATATTCGTTTGGAAGACGCTTTTTAACGAAACTGACTCTTGACACCCAAGTTCCCTTCGTCAATATTTACCGGTGAACGGGAAGAACTTTGCCTCCAAAAGAAAACAGTAATTACTGCATTGGATTAATTCATCGCGCTTTATTTTTGCTGTCACTACTACATGTGCATTCATTATAATAATAAGTGTCTCATTTTAAGCAAAGTAAAAAATAATTACAACTACAAATAACACATTTCATAAATTACATAGCTCTTTAAATTTGATTAGCACGTTTAGAGAAAATGAAACTGTCAGGTGGCAATCGCATTTTGGTTTATTGAAACATGGCTGATTGAAACGAGTTTTAGAACGCGAGATCAGTCAGATGACCCTAGATTGGCCCATCGCTGTTCGAGTTAGACTCAACTCCACATCGTGCACACGACTTTTGCTTCTTAGCAAGTTCAATGCTCGAAGAAGTTCCCTTCTGATGTCTTGTTTTAGAATGGCGTATACAACTGGGTCAGCAGCAGTATTGCCCACCAAGAAAATTCGGGAGGTCAAGATGACCGTTTGCTGTACAATGCATAGAGAGAAGCTATCGCATATACCTCTGTAAATCGAGAAAGACCAACAAAGGAGAAATAAAAAGATGACCACTCCGAGGACAAGGACGGAAAACGACTTTCGGGGTATCCGTTTGTCGTTCACTTGCGATGACGTAGTGTTTCTATGAATTTGCGCTACTTGAACTCGATGACGACGTGAATGTTTGAAGGTAATCCGAGAGATCTTGGCAAAGGCAAGAAACACCCCAACGCAAGGTAGAATGGCAAATGTAAACATCTGAATTACGTTCAAAACCCACTGATCAATAGTTGGGTTCAACCGAACGAAAAGGGATGGAATGAGCTGAAGAAAGATGGGAACCATCCATCCAAGCATAATGAGCATAGCAACTCGTCTCGAAGACATCAGAACAGGATATCGCAGAGGGTACACAACTCGACAGTACCGATCAGCAGTCATGGTACAAACATTCCCGACTGAAGCGCAGATAAAGAAATTACACAAAATGAAGAAAACTGGGCTGTTGCATTGAAGACTAAACCGGCATATGAAAGTACCAGGGATCGTTGTGGCGGCTGCGAGTAAATCAGACAATGAAAGCGATAAAATGAAGCTATTACATGCGGTTTGAAGACGTCGACGTGTTACGATCAAAAAAATTACCACGGAGTTGCCAAGTAGAGCGACAACACCAATTGCACCAAATATTATCCAAAACCACAAGTGCAACGCAGCTTGTTTTGGCTCTTCAGAACTTGATGGAGTAGTTCCATTTAAGTTAACGTGTGTGCTGTTTTCAGTTGTATTCATACTAACTTCAAACATTTGGGGAAAGAAACGGCGCTTAAAATATCCAGAGGCGTTTAAATCTTTAACTTTTTTTAAAACCTTAAGAGGTTGCTGTCGCTTCCTATTCTTCGCCTCTTGTAACGTTTGTTTTGAGCAAGTGGCTATGTAGGTTGGCAAGAAAATGTTTGAAATTCGGCTGGGCTAAAGCTATAAACACGCGAGCGGTCGATAGGTTCTGCCGCTTGTTGTAGGCCCGAGCACGTATTAATAACGAGGATGGCCTAGCTTAGCCATTGTTCTCTTCCTTCCCATTGGCCATTAATGATTGTCCCAATGATTAATTTTTGACGGATGTACGTTTTGCCTGAAAACATATTGCTTTACTAAACAAACACAGCTGCCTTCATTCGAAAGCTTTAACGAAATTCTACAAGTAAAATAAAGCTTCTTTTCGTTTGTATTTAGTTTCATGTAAGATTCCATGCTTCTTCAAAGCATCCATTAAGGGTTACTTTTATTAATCACAAAACAGTACATACGTGACAACTACCGACGAAAAAGATAGACTAATGTAATGCTTTCATATCCCGCTGCGTTGGAGTCTAACATTCTCTTCGGAAATATTTCATTTCCTAGCAATATTTTTCCAATCTGACAAAGTGTCACAACAAAGATTGCATTATATAAACTACATTGACAGTGTTTCTTATCATTTTTTGAAACAACAATAACCTTGACTTTCGAAAATTCAACAGCCGAAAAACGACACACGCCCAATATAAGCCTTGATTTTCGAGTTAATAGTAACTAGAAAACAAACGACCATTGCATCATTTGAAAAAAAGCAAAAAAATAACAGCAATAATAATAACAATAATAATAATAATAATAATAATAATAATAATAATAATAATAATAATAGTAATGGTAATGATCATTTGAGATGTATAATAAGGAAACGAAAGAAGAAGCGATTCTTTAAATTCAAAATGTCCTTTTCTTAGTCACAGAACGAACGCGATGTGGTTATCATAAACTTTAATTCTACAAGCATTCTGCTCTACAAATACTGAGTGTTTGTGCTTTATCTCCTTGAAAATCCTAGATAAGCCTTAAACAGGAAGGTATTAATCTTCTTGAAATCATTTTCACAGTCGCCTTAAATTACCCGATGGAAAATTACTATTAGTAAAAGGCTGTCAGCCAGGATGTATACCATTTGCATGCAAATAAAAAATTAACTAGTGAATGCGACAAACGGTGGGTATTCTTCTTGTCACTGAGATCTTTCCTCATTGCTAAAAAAATCTGAATTGTGCCAATCAATTCAACCGGATAAAAAAAAAGCTTTGAATGAATTTTTGGCTCCGTGATGAAAACATGCAAGTTAATTAATTTGAAAAATGCTCCAAGGCAGCGTAGAACTGTCAAAGTAAATTGAACTCAGCCAATCTTTTTTTTGACCTGACCTAAATTATTCATTTTATGCCAAGTGTACTTCACCTCACCCTTTCACAGCAAATTTCCTATAAGATGACAAGTGAAAGCTGCTCTTAAACTCAACTTGACAGAGGCTATAAAAATTTTTGCTTTTGATACTGGACAAGAAGAGGAGAAAATAGGCCTCTTCACAGTTTACGAACTTTTTTCTAAAATGTTATTCAAAAGTAATTTTTCGATCGACCACAGCCATCATGCATATTTTAATAATTTAAGCTTCGTGAATCAAACGTAACTATAAAATTATAATAATTTCAGTTTACCTTTCAAATTGATCTTGTTGATTCAAAATACGAACTTGAGCAAACAAAGCATCATGCGATCTTATTACTCATATGGTGAAATTTTTTCAACAAGACGAAAACCAACAAGGGTTAACACTACTGCAAAACGACTGCAGTCATTGTTGTATGCAGCATTCGCCTTGTAGATAAATTTTCAGCAGAACCAGCCGGTAGGAACCCATTACTGACTTGGAGAATGAACAACTGCTATACTAAGACCATATATTCCACAGCGTTTTCACAGATTGATATGGGAGTGGAAAACGAAAATTTGTAATTTGGCTGCTGTAAAGGGATTCGAGAGCTGATTAGAGAGGGATTCGCTCTGACGAATAGCTAACGCTGGAAACGCTACTGGGCTATCGAATCACTTTACGGTGGCCAAATTTCTTTAAACCAAATATTTATTTTTCGTTAGCGTTTAGATTACCATTTCCGGAAAAAATTTAGCCCTATCTAAACCTGAGGAAAGAGGAATTCTGAACGCGAGGATTTTTAACGCTTTAAAACAAGTTTCCTGATATTTAAGCGAGCGCCGCCAAATGTTCTGACATTTTAAGAAATTTATATTGAAACTATTTGGTTTGGTAAGTCAGTGTTCATTGAATTTGATGTTGCTGCGGCAAGCAAATTTTGACAGTTCGGTTTATGAGAAATTCGAGCATAACTGCTTTTAATGAACAAAAATTAACTTTAGTTCCTTACGCGGGTATTAAAGTTTCTCGTTCTTATATCATTATAGTGTAATGATACCATCTTGGATAGTCCTGTTGGGCAAGAATTTACTAATTCCTTTTACATTCACCCTGTTCGCCCAATGAATTTATGCACGAAATAAAAGTGTCGAAAAAAAAAAAAATATATTAAAACGAGCATGGTCAGTAGTAATACAATTTTTAATCTTTACTTCGATTTGTGTACGATAAGTTTCACTAGTTTGGACAGTGGCCTGAGAGCATATTTTTATGTTTCCTGATTACGCAAGATAGATTTTCATTAATTATTTAGATCTACGTGCATTTCTCCGTTATTCTTTCAGCCTTCGCTGGAAATTCGACAGGTTACACTCTTTTTTGTATAATAACGTCTAACTTTGGGCCTGAGGCTGAACGTTCTTCTTATTTTCATTTATTTTTTTTACAATTTGAGTCCGAAAACGTTCTTTACATGTTCTTAAAGTTGTGTGGTATAGAGTATTGCAATAAATCAATGCGGACGTGACTGGGAACTTCCTATCAAAGTGCATTGTTTACTGTTATGTGATATCAAGTTGCTTGTCACATGGTTGTACGGCTTGCTTGATGCCGAGACTACAAACTGAGTTGTTCTTCAGTGTATCATGCAATAAGAAATTCACATTGTTAATGTTAAAAAACTTCCCTAAGAATTTGAGTTACTTGTCCTCAGTAAGACTACAGTTTTACATTTCTTTTACCTTTTAATATTTAATTTTGACAATAAAAATCTGCGATAAAATATTGTAAAACATAGCACGACGTTTCGACGTTTCCAGAACGTCATTATCAAGTGAAAGTAAAATAATGAAATCGAGTATATATAGTGAAGAGATGAATAAATTGAAAGTTAAACAAAGAGTGGGCTCTAACGGAGTCTATATACTCGATTTCACTGATTATTTTACTTTCACTTGATAATGACGTTCTGGAAACGTCGAAACGTCGTGCTATGTCAGTTACAATATTTTATCGCAGATTTTTATTGTCAAATGTTTTACCAAATCCTTACTTTATTTATAGTACTCATTATTAAGACTACTTTATTTATACCACATTCAACGCAAGTTCATAGGGAACGAAAACAGGCACGATGCTCTGTCTCAAGTTCCGTAGGGATCTAGTTCTAGGACAATTCTGTCAAGGTATAAAAATTGAACGAGAACTGCTTGAAATGAAATGCAGTCTAATCAACGTAAGTTTGTCTTAGATTACTTTTGTGGCATTTAGAAACTACATCAGCAAAGTGAGATGCCTGCCAATCACAAGGTTACCCACTTACCTCCATCGGGACATTTCACATGTAAACTTAGTATGGGTAAAGACAAAGACCGAGAACGTGGAGGTCTTGTCTAAGAAACGAAATGATGAAGAGGACGGCCTCGAACTAGCGACATCCCTTTTTCGAATCCTTTGTAGTCAGTTATACAGTCAACACAAAATCACCGCGCAGCCAAATATGCCTTAATTCCTTCGACGACGTGATAATATGAACGCATCGCTTTCCCAAAGGTTGAATTACTTAAAAAGATAAATGCATGGTACTTTGAGAAAATGGAATGATAAAACAAATTATTGAGCTTGGTTACCACAAGAGATGTTCAGAAAGCGTCAAAGTCTTGATCGGTATAATTATGTAGTTTTCCGAATCTCAAGTTTATGAAATATTCAATAATATAAGGGGAAATGTAGTCAAGGTTGGTTCATTTATTTCACACTTTTTACACAACATTAACATAGAAAGAAAAGTATTACAACAGATGTACAAGATAAATTAAAATAAATACAGTACAATTTATAAAATGTGTGTGGTGGTCAAAGTAGCAAAGGCTTTCTAGTTGACCACCACCTACTTTTAAGTAAACAAATAAATGACACTGAGCTTTATTGAGATATTAGAAAATGTAGGAAATGTTTGTAAAGCGTAGGATTAATGTACAAGAGAGAATTACATTTGTGTAAATTAAGGTATGTTAGAGATATACTGAACCGAGCAAGAAATCTAAACAGGACAAGCTTAAGCTCAAGTACATACCATAATATGTTCATGATTACAACTCTAAAGATGTGAACATAAAACGGTATTTTCTCATTAAAAATCAGTCATATTGCTCCCCTCCAAGTGCAATCATAGTAATTGAGGGACAGCAGCCAGATTCATGAGGCCCTCCTAAGTTAAGACGTCACAGTATCCTAAACATCAAGTATCATGGGGTTTTTGACCTCTTTTGTTAAAAATGGTGAAATAAGATCTTCACTTTTGCTACAAAATAATTATAGAACAACGAGAGGAGAGAAATCAACTTAATTTTTGACAGAACCAACTCGTATTCTGTTCTAGCGTGGAAAGAAAAAAGCGAGAACTTGAAAAAACATTAGCCTAACATTTTTCAAGTTTCAATCCATACCGGCCTACTCTGTCTCTGGCCAGAGGCACTAATCGATAGTTTTGTTTCACTGGGGTGATAATTTATAGCAAAACTAAACAATTATTTCTTGTTTCTGTTGATAGACAAACGTTTTGGGGTTTTCAAATGACATCAAATTCTCGTGATACTTCCCCCTTTAATAATAGTCTATTGTTGGAATAACAACGGCTTATTGGTTAGAAACAACATCTAGGATAACTCTTAAAGTAGGATGGTTTCGTGAATCTTGCCCTTGCCATTTTGAAAGTTGATAACAATGGTTTTAGCAATTTATGTAGGAAGGGACACGACCGTTCACAATCCTTCACGCTACAGGTAAATATCTTAACAGGAACGTTTCTATTGGTCAGTTGTTCCAACATATTTTACAGTGCAACAAACTCAACTGGGGCCACCCAACATTGATCAGCCAATCACAAGTCACGTTTACAACAAAGAAGTCTGTCTTTGGTAGTTTGTAAACCAATAAAAAACGAGAACATTTCTTTAAATTTCAAAGTGTTGCTTTTTTCGGTGGCCCCGGTTGAGTTCGTTGCACTGTAAAATCTATTGTGGTTTATCTAAGGTCAAGGCCAAAAATGCTAACAAAAACATGTAATAAAGACGTCTGGCTGGCTCCATAACCATTGCCTTTTATTAACGTTTTGTTTTTGGTGTTATTGATTTCCTGTATTCCCGTGCTACATTGGAAGTTAAAATTAAGCTGATGTGGACCTGCTGATTAAACAGGAATTTACAATGATAGGAATTATAACAGTGTAACAATATATTAACAGTTATAGAACAATAAGAATTATGCTATAAAGCCTGCAGCCATATTAAAATATAGGCACTAATAAAACATATACAAAAGAAGCAGCCTTCTAAAGAAAAGTTGGTGTGTAGTCTCACAACTGTATACCTACCGTGCAGCACGAAAATATTTTGCGGATCGACGATTTTTTGTGGTTTGCGGGAACAAATGTTTGCGGTTCGAGATGACTGAAATTTCTGCTGGGAACTAATTTTTGCGATTCTCTGTTCAAGCAGTAGAACATTTAATTGGAAGAAACCTCAATATTTTATATTGTACGGTATTTGTGTCACAGTTCACTCTACTTACATATTAGGGACAAACCACTGTAATACCTTACTACGCAAAGGGACTGAACAACAACAAAACAAAACAAAAAGCCTACCCGTGCCATGCATAACAAAACAATGTTTCATTAATACCGTTTAATAATACAGACTAGATACAGACTACCTTATGTATCTAAGCTCTGGTTGCTTTTTCCAATGGAAAAATCATGCTAATGTTCTGTTTAAGTCTAATGTATATCGCCCCAGTAGAACAGGTCTATTAAAAGCGGAGTTTTTATTAAGTATATTACTGAAGGGAGTTAATTTTTGCGGCGTTTTATAGAGGGTATGCACTGTCACGCAGTAAAAAAATAAATCGAAAAACCATCAAGTGGAAAAAGTTGAGAAGTTGTGACATTATAGAGGACGACTAAAGAAGACAATTCTCCAAATGTTAGGCCTGTACGTCTCCCCAAACGTCAGATATCCGTCGAAATGTTTTGCAGAAATTTACAGAGCCCAGTATGGATCCGCCATCTTGGTGTACCTCCGTGGAACACCAATAAGGCGGCCGAAAAATAGTGTTAACACCTGGACCTTACTTTGGCTATTTAGCGACTGATTAGCAGTACTGAACACCAAAACCACTTACATAAGCACTTTCTCTAATGTTCTAACTTCTAAAAGGCTGAAAATAATGAGATAAGCATATATTTTTCAACAACGTCGATCATAGCTCTTTGCCACACGCAACTCCATAACCGTGAAATTCAAACTGTTCTGATTTCCAAACGAAGGACGCTATGGAGCTGTAAAATTGTAAACAGTTATAAATATACGGCCTCTTATGCCTGATGAGGATAAAAACTTTGGAGGCTCTTTAGTTTTGGATTTTAGAAAATTATAACGTCACATGCATACGCTTCCTTTTTTTATTTTGCGCTATTTCTCGCCAGTATTTTGCTCGATTGCTTGAAATTTCGTAAATCTTGCTTTGTAGATTTTTCGTACAGAAATAAATTTATATCTGCGTGGTACTGAACTCCAATGAATCTGGCTGTCAAGTTCAGTAAAAAACACGCGACAATAACATAAGTTAACGCAATTATACATGCCATAATCAGGATCGCGAACCCTTCCATTGAGCAAAAGGGAACCTGTATGGAGCACTTCATCTCCTCAAGGTTTATATACTTCACAACAATCCAATCTGATAAAAAACGTACAATGATCTAAAGCTGGTAAACTAACAGGTCAGTAATGATGAATGGCAAGAATAAGAAAAAAAAACCACAGGATGCTAAGGTTACAATGGGCAGACATGCTGCCTGAATACAAGGCACCTGTAGGCGTTAAGCTAATGACTAAGCCCAAAACAGCACTAGGCTAAATACTAACTGCGCCATTTGTAACGAAATCTCAATGAGCAGACAGACTCCATAAGTCCAAAACAGCACTGGGCAGAGTAATAACTGTAACAATTAAGAGCAATTCTCCAGGAAAGTGAAGCAAAGTTGGAAATGAAAATTTTTAACCCCCCTTCATTTCTTGTGTGGAGGTAGGTTACCTGGAGGGATGAACAAAAACAGCCATATTTGGATCGGCAGGTGTGACGTTGCTATGGTAACCACACTTAATCACGTCGGCCTGAGGTCTATGTTTTGACCACAAAATTCACTCTCAAATAGTAAAGATAAACGAGTCTGGTTCTCGAGTGCATGTGAACCAATTCAAATGAAATTCGTACAGATGGTAGAATAATCAAGAAGACAATGTTCGTATTACTATGTTGCCTGTCAGCCATTTTGATAAGCAGGAAAAACAAGCACAACCATATTCGTAATTTCTCCGAAAGTACTATTTCCCAAAAAACCAAATAGCAGCAGAGCTTACATAGATATTGAAGTTTATGAATATCATAAAATCTACTTGGGGAAATTATATCCTGGCCATGGGTGTTGAAGACATCGAGGCAAGTTGCAAAAAATTGCAAAATTGGATATGTTGAGGGCTCCAGTATCTGGCTCAAACAGGCTTTAGATAGAGAATATTAGCTTCAGAGGTTTTTTCATTCATCTTGTCTGTTATCTACATTTGATTGACTAGGTTTTGGCCAACGAATTTGATGAAATATAAATTGAAATAAAGCCTACCTTGCAACTTTTGGGAATTTCTTCAGGATGCTTTTGTCGTATAGGATGGGTCTCTCATCAGTTCGCTCGCTCCATTTTCTTGCCCAAATCTTGCACAGACTCTAGCGGAAAGGACAATTCCAACTGGTTAGCCTTGCCGAACATCTACTTTTAGACCAAAGATGATGATGGATTAACCCGAATAAAGAATAGTCGAACAGGTCAAACACAGTCGTGTGTCGAGTACCGAAATAATTTATCAATACAATCCATCCAGGAAGTTAAATAGATACATCAAGATCACAGCTAAGCAAATACAAGTCTGCGACGATTCTGAATAAAGTCTTTGGCTAAATCGAGCCGTACATTCCGTGGTGCATGGTTGAGAAGCGAAGAAATCGTTGTTTACGACCTGTTTACGACCAAACGTATGTAGACCGGAAATGCAAGGAGGAAAACTGCTAACCGGATGTCAGGCTTTAGAATGCGATATACGAACTTTTTGTTTGTTTGTTTGTTTGTTTTTGTAGGTTCAGATAAAGCGACATCGTCGAAATGGCATTGTCTCTTCTTTAGATATTTTTGGTACAATATATCATTGATAGAGGGATAAAAGGACGACTTTTGATTTGCTTCTATGACTGTTTTACAGTGGTGAATAAAGACGACAAAATAAAAGCGCTTCACTGATCGTTTTACGCAACCACATAAGCCGCCCATGTTTCCTGGGTTTGTTTTTTTTTTTTTTTTTAATTAAATTTATTGCTTATTGGATGTTAAGGATGGCCTGCATGTAAGATACGTTGCAGATCTTGGGCATTAGCGTACACATTAAAAGTTACGAAGTTGGAATTTTTGACCCACCTCTCCTCCAGAAATAAATAAGTCTTCTCCAGGCCGATAAATTTTCACATTCAGTACCTAATACCAGCCCAAATTTTGGCATTCTTTTTGTTTGTTTATTTATTTGTTTGTTGTTGTTTTTTTGGTGGGAGAAAACCGAAAGTAAATTTGGCCGTCGATCAAAAACACTGTAAGGGAAATTTGCATATCGTCGTGCGAAGGAAAATATCCTGGTCGGGACAATGGAAAGTTGTTCTTTATCAAATCCCAAAAGGGACGTTTGTGAGTGCAGTGGAAACAATATAAAACTCAGTGAATGTCAAAGGGATATTTCCAAGCCTACGGACTTGGTATCAACCGTAATGAAATCAGCGACGAAATGGATCTTATTCTTTACCGTGCAGGTAAATAAATGTAACATTTCACGTGCGAATTTTTCATTCTCTTGTCACGACTAGTTAATCATAACTGAATTTGTAATTGCATTTTCACAGTCTAAAAACCAATCTTTTTTGGGGGGTGCATGCGTTCAATTTTACACCCAAGCTTCAGTTCAGCTTCATTTCCTTTGTTTTTGTCTTCATTCGGTTTTTCTGTTTTCGTTTTTTTTTGTTTTTGTTTTGGCTTTCTTCACCATTGCCATTGTAAAGCAACCCCATTACAAGAGGATATCATTACACTTACAATTACACCCAGTGTTACATCCCGTTACATTGTGTTACATTCGGTCAGCAGTCGTGCTTCTTGGACTTCCCGATTTTAGCCAAAGAGGTTACTTTGGATTGTTCAAAGGCATGCATTTGCTTTGTACATTGATCTCGACACAGTTACTTTACTTCCTGGTTGGATAATATTGTTAAATTTAGGTGCTCGACGGCAGAAATCGCGATTATTACGACCATGTTTTGGACCTTGTCAACTATTCTTTGTCAAGTGTATGCGGGCTACTTGTATCATCATCTCTGGTCTGAAACACGGCAAACTGGATATTCGATGGCAGTAACTGTTAGATTAGAGTCTGCGCTAGATTTGGTCAAAAAAACGGAGCGAGCGAAGGAGAGACACTGGAGAGAAAAGCATCCTGAAGAAATTCCCAAAACATTCATGGTAGGTTTTGTATCAATTTATATTTCATCAAATTTGTCGGCCAAAACCTTATTTACTAAATGTAGGCAACAGACAAGATGATAAAACATACTTTTGAAGCTGATTTTCTCTCTCTAAAGCCTGTTTGAGCCAAATACTAGAGCCCTCAAAAAAACCAATTTTGCAATTTTTTGCAATTTGTCCTAGGTGTCTTAAGCACCCATGGACAGAATATAGTTTTCCCCAAATTGATTTTATGATATTTAGAAACATGGGTATCTGTGTAATCTCTGCTGCTAATTAGGTTTATGTGGAAATAGTACTTTCGGAGAAATTACGAATGTGGTTGTGCTTGTTTTTCCTGCTCGTCTAAATGGCTGACAAGGAACATAGTAAGACGAGCATTTTCTTCTTGTTTATAAAACCCAAATTATTTTAACGGCAAATTTTATAAACTGGGAGAATGATTCTACCATCTGTATGAATTTCATTTGAATTGGTTCACATGCACCCGAGAACCAGACTCGTTTACTTTTACATTTTGAGAATGGAACTTTTGCTCAAAACATGGTCCTAAGGCCGACGTCATCTAGTGCGGTTACCATGGCAACGATACATCTGCCGATCCAAATATGGTTGTTTTTGTACATCCCCTAAGGTAACCTACCTCCACATAAAAATTGAAGGGTGGGGGGGGGGGGGGTTAAACATTTTTCATTTACAACTTTGCTTCACTTTCCTGGAGAATTGCTCTTAAGCATAAGGTCACTATAACCTTTGTAACAAAGTCCCTCTGCATTAGGGATAAACACAGTACAGAATGAAAATGTAAAAATTGAAACTACAGCTCATAGGATTGGAAGTTCATAGAGAAGACAGCACAAGCTGAGCACAGTTTAATTATACTGACGATTAACATTAAGAATAACATGTACACTGTAAGAGTCAAGAAATAAGGCTTTCGAATTATTACTTAAACAGAATCTGTAAACAGTGAAGAGGATTCATGCTAAGGAAAACAAGGGGGTGGGTGAATGGTAACGAACCGTTTGGATGCAGGGGACCACACGACGCAAAATAAACCGCTCTGTTTACGTTTTGTTGCCGGATCTCTTGTGGTAGAAATGCACGTGCCAGACGTCATTTTACGTGCAAATAAACCAAACTGATGCAAGACTGACACTACGGCAAAGGGTTTATCTATTTGGGCCAATATTTCAACTAGTCAACTAGTCTTCTTCAGGGCCAGAGTTACTTTGGCCCTGAAGATGCGACCAACGCTTAGAAAGGTCAGAGATTTGTGACAACAAACAAGGACATGTAGGTGAACATGCATGCTCTTGATTGACACAGCGAAAAAGCTGCAATGCAATTGGCCCACAGATAGCATAACATGCTATCTGGATGAGTTTGACCGTTGGACGCAACAAGGAAAGAGTTTGCCTTGCTAGCAAATTGTGTGACAGATCTGATTAAGCTCACATAACTTCTGTAATCTTAGTTTTTTCATGGCTGTTGCATTAATTTAAATTTTTAATTCTTATAAATTTGCTGAGTATTTAGCGGGTGGTTATGGCAAGGGAAACTTGGCGATATAAGACACACCTCCGAAGTTTTCCGTTAAGGAAGTTCGAAGGGTTTAGGGCTGCAACAGGTTATGAGACGATGAAAGATTACAAAAAATGAAAGTAGGTTACCCATGGATACCTATACGACTTTGGATGGGTCGTCAGGTACTTCTTTTAAGCGAATTGTGACGTCATAGTGGTTACCACGTTAACATTTCAGCTCCAACCTCTAAATATCAGTTCTTGTAAATTCTGTCACTTGCCTCCTTTTATAGGCCATTTCCGAGCTGCTTTGAACCTCATTACGAAAGCGAGGCTAAGTGCAAAAGTTTTCATGAAAAGTAATTTTTATATTAAAACCTACGCACGAAACCTAGCTTTCATAAAGAGGTTCAAAGCGACTTGAAAGTGGCCTATTGGTTTTGGCTGCTTTCATGAACATGAACCATGACTATGAATACGCCAGTGCTAACTAAAGCCCCATTCACACCAACAAAACGTGTTTAATTAAACCAGGTTCAGAACAAAATTAAAATTGGTAACAGAAAGCTGAACCATTGACTTTGACATAGGATTCAAGTAAACTTTAACTTATGCTTTCATTTGGGCTAAATCTGTAGTCGACAAAATATCCGAAAGAAGCTTTTATGAAGGAAACAATTTTAGACTGTGTTTAACTATACAGCTTTTAAACGTGTTCAAGCCTTGGTGTTTAACTAAGTTGAAGTTTTAATGCATTTTAAGAATTTTTTCATCTCATTTCTAATATCTCTCTTGAGAACGGCGTACACAAAAACGTTTACTGAACTGTTTAAAATTAGAAATAAACGTGAAATTTGAACAAGTGTGAGCGAAACTTGGCAAACATAGAAAAATTTACAGAACGCTCTGTATGCTGATAACACCCAACATACTTCGAACAGTATTACTACAATAGCGACAGCATTCACAACTGACCTTTCATGTATTCTACTTCGTCTGCCTGTGATATTCAAATTATATCTGTTAGCTATTTGGGATTCTAAACACCATATTCGACGACTTTGATTCCTAATAATTGCAAAGAGATGTAAAAAGGTAAACAACATAATCATACAAGGAACTATTTCGAAAAGCACGAGTACAATGGCATGGTAGACCTGCTGAGCACGCTCTTGGTGAGATTCCGATATCCATACGATATGCGTCCATGTAAACGGTATTAATGTTATTATGACAGGCACACCCCAAGCGCAGGCGATCAGTTTTATCACCATGGAGTCTTTCATAAGAGACACGTAACGAAGAGGTCTTGTGATGGCAATATACCGATCAAAGGTCATCACGCAGAGGTTTCCAACTGAAGCATACAAAAGAAGATTGTAGAAAATTGCCAGGGTGTCGAAGTTTATCTCTGCCCAAAATGTGTATGCAATGTAGGTGGGAGCTATGACCAATCCAACAGCAAAATCTGCTATGGAAAGGGACAGAAGGAACCAATTGGGCGTGGTGTGAAGTCTTGAACATGAAGCGATCAAGTATGCTACTAATGCGTTTCCGCCCACTGTTACAACCGCGATGCAAGCAACGAGCGTCCAATACCAATAAGCTTTTTTCCCGTCCTCCGTGTCTGTTGAAGCCATCGAAAAAAATTAATATTTTTTCGATCTTTCTTTCTTATCTGAGAAGACGAACAAAGATAGAACAAAAATTTTCATTAAAATAAATTATATAACATAACAATCGTTGCTTCTACTTAAAATTACAGGTTTAACCTTCTATACAATTACAAGCAGCTATCAAATAAAAGGGCCGAACGCATCAAATAGGTCTTTCAACATTGAAAAATCTCAACGCAGTTTGAAACGCTGTTGAAGAGGAAGTTATTTTTTATTTATTTTATTTTATTAGCTTTGCCTTTATGTTACTAAAAAAAATCACAATCAATATGTAGATGTTGGCAGGAACATTTTTCCAAGATAGAAATGTGCACATTGGACTGTAAATTTTTTTCAAGATGGCGGCCGTTGTAGCTGACCCAGGTTCTTGTTCCTAGTACTTTCCCTATGTATTTTTCTCAAATTATTGCTGGATTTTGAAATCGCTATAGCGACCTACGCATAATATTGTTTTCACTTCTACATTACGCGGCACTATTACTGATGCCGCGATAAAAAATGATAATAACGAAAAAAAAAAAAAAAAAAAAAACAGTGGAGGATGCGTTTGACTGTGACCGACATCGAGTTGAACGGCATTTCGATTGGTTTCGGGGTTTTAGTCCAGACAGTTACTTTAAAATAAGATAAAGATTTCTTTAATGTTTGTTTTCACCTCTTCCGTTCGTAAGTTCTGAGGCATTTTGCTAATTATTATTAACATTCTTTTGATGTTAAAATTGCTAGTTTTGTATAAATTGGGAAAAGTTATCCTGCGAACCCCTGAAAATGGATAAATAAATTACTTGGAAAAAAGATAAGAACGTCTTTAAAGCTTTATTGTCCTTTCGATCACCATAGAAATCAACTACTCCATACACGAATGACATTAATCTCATATTACGTGTAATGCTTCTTGAAAGCAGTAAGCTAGCGGCCGTCACAAGAAGCAGTAAGCTTTTCGGCAAAAAGAAGTAATCGAGAAATCCATTTCCTACAGATGTTGAAATATTTGGTACTGATTTGTGATAGAAGTCTACTCGAATCGGTAGTCTTTAAGCTTAATTAATTTCTCCCAATAAACTGAATTCTTTTCAACCTTCCGCTCGGTAATCCCTTACTCGTCTAACCATTACCTGTTTCACAGGCACTCGGCATTACGGTCCCCGATTATAGCTCTGATCCACGTTCATTATCAGGGTGTATCGCAAGTTATTCTGGTGACTTAGGAGAAAAGTGTATATGAAATCACCCCTTCATTTCAAGTATTTGATCAATTGTTGTTATTGTTGTTTTGTCTGATCGTTTGATTTGCTCTCAATTTTTAGCTTTGGAAACAAACATGTTATGCTTGAAAGTTGACTGGATATAAAACCGGCTGTTTGTTATTCTTAAGTTATGCATCTCTTCGTCAGTGAGCGCAGTAAGAAAAAATTCATGACATCCTAGAGGGACACCCAAAGATCCTTTTGTGTGGAATACGTGTTCGGAAGCCTTAATCATCTCAGAAACTTGGATTTTATTGTGTTTAAAAACTAGATTATTCTTGAGTGAAATGTCACCTTAAACTTTAGCAACACGGGGAAATTAAGTCCTTTTCTTTTCGAAGGGACAAATCAAAAAGGTGTAGGTACAAGGCGAAATAAGGCCGGATCGTATTTTCGGAAGGTCAACAGCACTGAATTCGGGAAATAGGGAGGGATCCCTGTTTCGACATTTTAAAAACTCAACTAATGAATACCAGCAGACTAGTGTTACCATATATAAACATCCCACTAAAGAGCCTAAAACGATCTTGGAAACAACATTTGAAGTATTTTTCTTGCCCTGGATCCTATTCTATTTAGATCGAGAACTTCTTCATACTATGAAGATCCTGACAACTGTGGTTTCATGATCACGTTAGATAAGATGCAATCCTTTGATGAAGGCCTGAATACCGGGGTTTCCTCGACAGTTTTTCAGTGTCAAAATGAAAATAATTTGCTCCCTTGTTCCCACTTTAAAAACGGCAAGGATTGCCAACGAGAAGGTGATCAATCATATTTGAAATTGGTGATAAATTAAGCAGGAATTTGGTCATTTTTTGCTCCGTGTGAATACGGTCCTGTATTTGAAAAAGGCAAGGCCGAGTCAAGATCCCTTAAAGCCGATAAAATATAATAACAAAACTATCAGAAACCTCTCACAACACACGAAACGTTTCGACAACCACGCATTTCTATGGTACGCAATAACGGGACAATTGTAAGCTTTCAAGTTCGATTTAGTGACACTGAAAATGTCATTTGGGTTGGGCTTAAACATTGTTTTGCCATTTTTCTGATTTATGCTGAGAAAAGTGTGGGACAGAATAAAGTGACTTACCTTAATTTTCATTCACATTCGGAAAATTTCAAGTGTACCTCGGCCCTATACTGTACGCACACAGATCTGTTGCAACATGAATGGGTATTTTCATCTTAGCCGAAAAGAAATTACATTTCGATTCTGACTCACCGATAATTTTGAATATGTAACTTCGGTCACTTACTCAATCCCATTATGATTAATCTAGACAAGATGGGTTAATTTTTAATGAAAGTTTTCAAAGAGGTGATAATGAAAGACGCCGTTCCCATTACCTTACCGAAAAATACACTTTGAAACAGTTTGTGTTTGAAAAGTTTTCATTTTGATGTTAGTACAAAAAACCTAAAAGTTTTACGACTGTACAGGCTAAAAAGTAAAAACGAATGGTTACAGCTTAAGCAAACTATACTGAAAGTTAAATTATGATACTAACAATAAGGAGTGCCGATCGATGATTATCACTCTTTTTTAAGCCTTTCGTTAGAAGCCTTTGAATCTATCACACTGAAACAGAATTTTAAGACTAGGCATACTTCATATACGGGTTAAAAAGTTGTCGCTACTTTTTCTGAAGAAGGAAAAGTTCGTTTTACTTAAACTAAGTTTAAAACAAATCTTTATTCAAATATAAATACCCCGTTAACAATAGAGACATATTATTGATTAAAACGATCTCAAGGTCCTTAAAAAGACTTTGGAAATATTTTAAATGCTTTGTGAGATAGTCAATCTAGCAGGACTTATCGGCAGAAAACAAATATTCATGTTGATGTTTTCAGTTAATTTATTTTCAACTTTTTAAATTAAAATTAAGATAGATAAATGCCCCAACTGACAGATGTCTATGTGTTATTTATTAATTTAGTTCAAGGCTTTGGAAACTAGCCGATTCTGCTTTTCTTGTTTTCTACGGAACTTTGAATTGAATCTCGCATTTATGTTGCAAAGTTTCCCAATGACCTCTGATTGCAACAGCAGTCATCGGCGATCTTACGAAAGCTGGGTAAAGCTGACAGAGGATTCATAGCTAGCTAGCTGAACTATTTTTTTCATCAAAGAGACCGACAAAGGCGGCGAGATAGCCATTAAGCAGACCGACCATAGTTCTTCGACGACGATCATGATCGACACCTCGACACGAATTTTCTTTTGAACCAAGAAAGCCCACGAAGATTTACGCCATAAGATGATCGTGACTAAAACACCACTACGAGTACTGCGAGCACTGTACGAATACATACGAGTGACATGCAAATACAAACGAGTGGCATACGAGAAACATACGGATACATACGAGTGACATACGAGTACATACAGACACATACTAGAAACATACTAGTTCATACGAGTAACATACGATATACGTAAAATCCACCTTTTTTCTTCTTTTTATTTCATCAAGAGCCATCATCGGAGAAGGGGATCGTAAGTTCAGAGTGTGCGCGTCACCATGTCTTCTACTATTTTTGCACACACACTCAAGAAAGGGGAAAAACAGTCCAACCGTCTTTCGTTTACAATAATTTTTTTAAAATCCAGATTAAATTTATTTGTTATGTAAATAACATTCGCTTCCGTAGTCAGAAGTAAAAAAAAAGCTTTTCAATAAAGCCTGGAAATCAAAATATTACCTTGAAATGAATTTTCCTCTTAACAAAGCATTAATCAATTGATATTGAGAACTGAATAATAACCCATAAATTTATATGAGGCGGGTAACTGTAACCAAGCATATTTGAGAACTGCAGCAACCATAACGCTATAAAAAAAACTAACTCCCGATTATTGAGACAATTTATGAACACATTATGAAAACTATATAGAACAACAAAACATAAATCAAGAGAGCTTCTCAATAAAACTTGGACAAATGAATAATCATGGTGTCTGCCATAACTTTGTGAGGTAATAATAATAATAATAATAATAATAATAATAATAATAATGATAATGATAATGATAATGATAATGATAATGATAATGATGATGATGATGATGATGATGATGATGATGATGATAATAATAATAATAATAATAATAATAATAATAATAATAATAGGCAACAATCAATGCAACGAACCTTAAAGAATACGAAATCTAATGTTGAAATTGAAGGCAATTGTAAACCATATAGGGTAACGTAGCGAAAGTTAAAGAAAACAGCTAGCTTGCCATCAGTGAGTTCTTTCTTTGTCTTTCCTTTAAAGTAAACTGTAACTGTTCTCTTACATCGTTTGTTGTTTGTTGTCGAAGCACAAAACTGTACTTTGGTTTACTTTTCCCCGCTATCTGATAACCAGATGAGTCAACGCTCACCACAAAGAGCCACGTGACTCTTCCTCGTGGGAGGCAATTTCCTCGCGCGCTCGCGTTTTCTCCCGCTCGACTAATCTTAACAGAGAAGATGTAGGGCTACTCATAGCCTACGTTTTTATTAATTTTCATTTTCTGACCTTCGCATCGGTTCTCACACGTTTTCAATTTCTCCTCAGCGAGCAGGAAAATTTCCCGTTATGATTCGCGATAAAGCTAGCTCGCTAATACTTTATTCAGTATTCACACAGACGATGACGGAAATTGCATTGAATCACAGGCAAAACAAAAAAGAAAACAAATTTTGTCAACAACACTTTTGCTGCATGCAAGAGATGCTCACACTGTCAAGTCAGAAAAAGATGGTTCAAGATTTTAATTAATCTGTCTTTCACGGATTTCCTTTGAGCTAAATACAACACATTCAAAATTTTGTAATGGTTCCATACGTACTTGCTATATGAAGGCATAAAGAAAGGGGAAGAGTTTTGAAGTTAGAAATATATCATCAGTCTACCATAGCAGTACAACTTACCTAAACGCTTACATTTTACGTGAAGGTTGGTTTGGAATCATCATTGCTTCTGCCTTAATTTTTTTTTTCAGTTTTGGAATCCAGCTTCATCTTTTGGGCAATAATATAAAAGACTTTGTGTCGTAGCACCTGCTTGTATTTCTTAAATGTCTTATTTTTTTACTCTATTGTAATCCCTTTGAGTATTATGTAAATTAATAAAGTTAATTTCCTCATGAATGAAGTAAACATTGGCTATTGACAAAATAGCCAACAAAACACTGTGAAATTTCCGAGAACTACCCTCCAGGCTGGGGGCTTTTTTCCGGCGAGGGCTTGTTATTGATGAAAGGCGCGCTTCAAAGTTGATTTGGTTTCAAATAATAATTGCTTGAAACACTAAGATAGTTAAAGCAGATAGCTCTAGCAACCCATGGGATTATATCCGGGAGGTAGATATAGCATCATCAGAAAAATGGTAGCGTCTGAGATTTGGGGGATTATGTTCTGGGCAGTGGGGAACTGGTGGCGGCTTACTTTAGGGGTTTGTAAACTCGAATGTTATATACATCTATACTCATACTGTTTACTTTTGCGAAGTGCAAACGACTGTCGCACATTAGGTCTAAATTAAGCAGCTTATCTTTAATTAGTTTCAATCTAATGAGCAATTGAATCAAACCGATTATATATTTATGAGAAATTACACGCAGTCCACCTTGAACCAAATTCAAGCCAAAAGTAAATGTGCACGGATAACGTATTTTGGTTACCACGTCATGTAATAACAGAATGTCCTTTTAGACTAAGCAACAACAGCAAAAGTCTAAATTATATCTTGCAGCAAGTTCTGAAAAGCTTTATTTGAATGGCCGCACTTTAAGCTCTAGAGCACCCTTAATAACAGCGCCGGCCGGTTGTCGTGGTGCGAGACGGTTGGTATTTCGAGGCGAGGTTGGTCTGCACAGTGTTGAAGTCTTGTTGACAATCGTTCACTTTCACAGGAAACTCCACTCTATAGTCTCTATACTGTCTCTGAACACGTGAGTGTGTAAATGATCGACTGCCGGCGACAAAATGCTGGAGTCTAATTCACCTTGCGATGGACTGCTATCTCATCCAGAAGAGAAAATTAATACTCCTAGTTACTAAATGGTTAGGAAACCAATCGATACGTGTTCGATTTCGGCCGCATGGACTAACTAGCTCAGTCCAATTGATCAGACTTCGCGTGCGTAATCAACGATAACAGTATAAATTTACCTTTCAATAGCTAGCGCTTTTGGTTTGAATGGGATTTTATCAATAATTCATGCATAGATGTCACTGAAGGTCAACTTAAATGGCTTAAGCCGAGACTAGACTTTGAAAGCGAACATTTTCAAATTTAATGAAATCAAATTAAAAGTTCATTCTTAGAGTTCATTCTAAGGCCTAACTTATTCCACGTTCTTTTTCGGTGGCCTTTAACACAGTTTCGGTTTCAGTTAATAAAATTAAAGAATCCAACCACTGACGACTCTAATTTCCTTCACGCCCCAACTGTATTGTGGTGTATTATATTATTGCTGCATGTTTATTGGTTACTGGGCGATTAATTTACTCGGGGAGTTATTATTATTATTATTATTGTTATTACTTTTTTTGAATTAACATATGACACGCATAAATTGTAGATAAATTTGGCAAAAACAAACTTGTCAGGGGTACCCATGCCAACAGGTTTGATTTCGGTGCAATTTTTCTTCTGAAAAAGATGAAGAAACAATCGGTATCTTTAGTGAAAGGTCACCTGAAGACTTTTAAATTTTCAGCTAAAGAATCCAAACAGATCAAACTGAGTTAGCTTACACTATTTTGCCTTTTAAAACTGAGGCCATAAAATGACATGGGAATGCAGGAACATTTTAAATTTATTTTTTGTTTCAATTTTGTTCTCGCCATATAAATATTAAGCGAGTACAAGTGTGAAAAAAATCTAAAATACATTGCTTGATTTCAAGATGCAAAACTGATCGATAGGCCTTGCATCTTGAATTTTGTTATTTAGTCCACTGCTGGTGTGATTTAGATCAATATCAGCGAGCTACAAATTGTTAAGTTCACAGTACAGACGTCATTCAGGGATATACATTTTTTGTGGCATAAAGTACAATTAACAATTGTCCTGCGAAATCGCGTGAAATATTGCTTGATACTTAGCCGAATATTCGGTGCATAATCACCACATTTGGGTAGCGTTACAATGTGTTGAAAAGTTATAATAATCAGGAATAACCTTACCGCATACGGATTTCTGTGGCTGACAATAAGCGTTAATACTGAGGACTGTCATCGAGCGAGAGGCTTGAGCGAATAAACATAAAATTCATTAAAACCGAAATTTATACTAAATTTAAATAATCGTGCGTGCTGTAAACCAAAATTGTTCCAGATTTTTAATGGAAATGAAGAATATTTGAAAGAGTATCAAGTAAAGTACAGTGTTTAACAAGAATCGGAAAGAAATACATTACAAAAAGACAAGCTTCTTTATCGCAAGTTTATTATGTTGAAAATACTGAATAAGCTTCAATATTCCATTTGAAAAGCCAATACACTTCAAAATCGAGAAATTTCCTAGATTTGGTCTTGTAGATGGAATTGCGAATGATATAGAAAAACGTAAGCGAAATTCATTCGACATATGTGTAAGTTATCTATGTGTTTTATTTAGATATGACAATGCTTTCAAAGAAACGTTTGATTTTCAGGGGGGTTTTTCTGCCATTTGTCTTTTTGGCTATTTATCAGGAGATCTTCCCATGCAATATCAACATGTGCGGAGGTCCCTAAGGCAATGAGGTGAATTTCTAACTTAGATAATTGCTTTTTTTGTTCTATTAAGACATTACAAGAGGATTATTTACCAAATAAAACAACTTTTAACAGGCACATCATGCGAGTCCTGACTAGTCTTTGTAGTAAATCGAAAAGTCTCGTTCGACCTGACTCATCTGACTCATAAGATTAACGGAATACAATTATGTGTGCAAAGCTTTTATTACAGGTTTCTCTCAAACTGATAAGCTTTATCATGATAAGTGTCTTTTTTTAAGTTGGCGTAATGCACTGATCAACCAACTTTAAACAAGCACGTTTTGCGAGGTCTGCGTATTCTGTGTAGTAAATCGAAAACTCTCGTTCGACCTGACTCATCTTTAAGATTAACGGAATGCAATTATGTATGCAAAGCTTTCATTACAGGCTTCTCTCAAACTGACAAGCTTTATTATGATTAGGGTCTTGTTTAATTGCGTCAGTCAGAGAAAATGTGTTTGAGCATCTGCGTGTATATTTAGTGACTTAAAGGGATAAATAGATGGCAATGAATCGGCTAAATTATGAGTCTTTTCAGG